>NC_142583.1:1519711-1823653 GCF_965207765.1 Zootoca vivipara | reverse complement strand
GGCCCGCGACGACCCCCGCCGCCCGCTGCCGCCGCCCGCTCTCACGGCGCGCGGCGCAGCGACGATCTAAAAAATCGGCAAAAAATCGCCGAAAATCCTTTGTGCGCATGCGTATGGGCCTCTCCCGACCCGGAAGAGGTCATTTCTGGTGCACTTCCGGGTCGGGGGAGGCCCATACGCATGCGCACAAGCGATTTTTGGCGATTTTTCCCGCCCGTGTGCGTATGCGCACGGGCGCGCACTCCCCCGCCCTCCGGCCCGCTGCGCGCGCACTCCCCTGCCCTCCGGCCCACCGCGCGGTCGGCACGGCGGGCACCGGCCCGCCGCGCAGAAAGTCTGGGGACCCCTGATCTATACATATATACTACCAGGCCCGGCCACGCATTGCTGTGGGTCATCCCTGTGATTCCCCCCACCCTGTCCTGATCCATGACGTATCCCGCCCCTCCTCCCTCCAACCCCCTGGCTCATCCCTGTGTTTTGGTAGGATACCCTTCCCTCTGTTTTCCCCAGGGAGTGTTGTCCCCTCCCCCTGTATCTCCATACATTGGCCCCTGCGCACGCTTCATGAACATTTTCATATATTTAGATTTAAAAATTTTGAAATAAGAACATGAGAAGCAGAAGTTATTGTTTAATTTTATTTTTGGGGTTGTCATTTATTTTGGTGGGTATTGTATTATTTGGCCGTTGTGTGTTTTGGGGGGGGGTTGTGTTTTTTTTTGTTATTTGGATTTTCTAATTTAGGAGTAGGTGACCCAGAGAACCCAGAGAACTACTTTAATAATCCCAACTGGGGGAGGGGATCAAATAGCAAAGACCCACAGCCCCGTAGCAACAGAAGGCGAGTTCCGAAGCGCCCAAGCTGTTCGGTTCCATAAAAAAAACAGGAAGTGGCAAGAGGAAGGTAGGAGATTGTAAATCGGGGGGGGGGGTGGCCACTGCAACTATCCAAGGACTTAAACTGGGGAGAGAAAGTGCATAGTTGTTGATTTTTTTAAAGACGCAGAGTGTCACGGTCCAGTCGGCGGGCGTCAGGACCAGAGGCAAGATGGTGGTGAAGAAGCAGGGTCGAGGAACAAGGCAGCGGCGAAGGTCCACGGGGCACAAAGCAAGGCGAAGGCGAAGCAAGGGTCCAAGGAGCAAGGAGCAAGGCGAAGGATCCAGGAACAAGAAACAAGGTGAAAGTCCATGGGGCAAGAGCAAGGCGAAGGCGAAGCAAGGGTCCAAGGAGCAAGGCGAAGGATCCAGGAACAAGAAGCAAGGTGAAGGTCCAAGGGTCGAGGAGCAAGGCGATGACAAGGCGAGGGTCCAAGGAGCAGGAGGCCAGATGCAACCAGGCAAGGATAGCGTTGCTGTGGCAAAGAGCTGAAGGGAAATGCTGGGCTTTTATCCCTCCCAGCTCCTGCCACCAGGTGCAGTGAGATCTCAAGTGGCCTCACCTGGGTGACTACTCCTTGCCTCTCCAGCACAAGCTGAGGACTTCACCTGTGTGGCCACGCCTTGCTTCTCCAGCACAAGCTGAGGCATGCCCCAGTCCTGCAAAGCACTACAGGCCCCAGAGCCTGACTCCTGTCCATACTCCTGACACAGAGGCTTGCAATCAGTCATAGTATAAATCCTAGGTTAAAAGGGGCACGACTGCCCTTACTTAAAATGGCCACCGGAGCCTTGCATGTGACACAACGGCCGCTAAATTTTAAAGTTAAAAACCCCTTGCCATGCCCCAAAGTGCATTGCTGTGGGTTATCCCCCCCCCCGGAACTAGTGGGGGCTGGCGGCCTGGCAGGGGCCTACATAAAACAAAGGCCGTGCTGCGGCCTGAGATCCGAGCGCTCGCCCTCCCCCCCGGGCCTAGTGGGGGCCTAGCGGCCTGGCAGGGGTCTACATAAAACAAAGGCCGTGCTGCAGCCTGCAATCTGGGCGCTCGCCCTCTCCCCCTGGGCCTAGTGGGAGCCTGGGAGCCTGGCAGGGGCCTGGTAATGGCTGCCTTGGTGGTTTAAGTTGCTTGGTTGATGATGTCATTATTTGGCGCCGCCCTTCGGAGCTTTTGCTGGTGACAGCGTGCAATCTGCCTTTCTATTGGATGCTGCTGGAGTCTTCAGCGCTTTTGCTGGTGATGTCTAATTTGTGCGCCACTTTTTTGTGTTTAATCACTATTTAAGGTATGAAAGCTGTGCTTTTTTGGAAAAAAATTATGCCAGATCCCTCACTGATGGGCAAGGTACGCTTTGTCCTAATTTGATGCAATTTGGTTCAGCAGTTACGGAGAAAGGCTGTGACCTCTGCGCATGCAATGCCTACATTTTTATATACCGGTATATAGATAAACGTAAAAGGGGCCTGCGCGTGTGCGTTGACCTTTCACCAAAACCGCTTGACAGATTACGTTCAAATTTTGACACAATGTCAAATGCGAATGTAACACCATGCCCATTGGGAAGATAGACGTAAAACCCCCAAACCTTGGTCATTAGGAACCCTCAAATCACACAGCCGGGGAAGCTGGGAAATAGAAGGCAGAGAGATTCCGCAACAGCGCCCTCTAGTGATGGCTACACTGGTACTACACCTAAGGTAGAAAAGCTTCACTCTCCACTTTATCTGGGCTCGGCTATGCAGACTAGGCCGCTTTCAAGACTAGGCCGAGTCGAGGTGGGGGTTTGCCTGGGTGGGGGCTGGGGGGAAGGGGGGCCGGATAGGTCATGGGTCAGAACAGGGTGGGGGGAGTCACAGGGATACTCCTGTTTAAACATAACATGTGTAAAACAGGGGGACTCTGAAGGTGAGGGGGGGGTCTGAAGGGGGACTCTGAGGCTCCATTTAACAGACTGACCCACAGCAACGCGTGGCAGGGCCAGCTAGTTACTTATAAATATTATATGAGGACCCATTTGGGATGGGAGGGTAAACATACAAATATTCCATGCCAGTTAAAAGAGAACAAAAAAAAACCCACCCTTGTAGTGGGGGTTAAGTCATGGTGGTACCAGTTTTACTATTTTAGTCATTTTGACAGCTTTTGTGACTTACAAAAAGAATTGCTGTAAGCTGCTTTCGGTGACACAAGTGCAACCCAAGGGTGGCGTCGTGTGGTCATGATAACCCTAATAGGCGTCTCTTGCCGCAGGCCGCTTCCCGCCAAAACCTGAGGCGAAGGAGAGCATCTCCTGAGGAGGAAACGGCCCCTCCCCCACCTCGGCGAGGCCTTCCCTCGGCAACCGCCCCTCCCCTCCCCTCCGCCCCGCCCCTTTCTACCCAGCCTTACTATTACTACAAAGCCCTCCGCTCGCCCCCTCGATTGGGCCGCGAGAGCCCACCACGTGACCCGCAGGAGCTCCTCGCTCTCTCGCATCAACCCCGCCCGCCACACAGCGGGTTTGTTTCCAAGGCGACCGACGGGCGGGAGGAAAAGAGGGATGAGAGAAGAGGAATGGGGGGGGGAGGAAAAGAAGAATCCTTCCCTCCCGCCCCACAGAAAGATGCGCGGGCTCGTCTGCTGAGGGAAGGGAGCGCGCCGGGGCGGCGGCGGTAAGTAGCTTGATGTGGGCGGGAGCGGGAGTGTAGAGAAGGGGCTCGCGCATGCGTGATCGCGCTGGAACCCTGGACCTAGGAGATAGAAGGCGCGCGCGCGCGCACGTGCGTGTGGCTGTGAGTTCGCGCGCCGCTTAGCCTGATCCTTTGGAGCTGCAGCTGCTGTTGCAGCAGCAGCGGAGTAGAGCGGCTTGCCCGTTAGGTTTCTAGGGTGGCGGCAGCAGCAGCAGCAGCAGCAGCAGCAGCAGCAGGTATGTGCCTCCTTTTGGGGGTGGGTGGGGGGTTTCCTGCACCCTCGCCAGCCTTCCTTTTCCTTCTCACCTCCTCCTCCCCCCACCTCCCAAATCCCCCTCATCCCCTCTCAGCCTCTCTCCCCCGGCCTCTGCAAAGGCGCACGTGCTCACCTGCTGCAATGGGAGGCGCTGGGGTCCCCAATCCCGATTGCACTACCGAACCCTGCAAAAGAGGGGGGGGGAGACATGGTGACAGCGGAGCATCCTCCCCCCTCTACGAATTGCGTCTGGTGTGTGTGTGCGTGTTTGCGCGAGAGGGGAAGTCCCCTCTGGCTAGAAGAGCAGGGCTTTTCCTCTTCCAGAGCTGGGCAGTGGGCTTCCTATGCCAAGGAGCCAGGCATTCCCCACTGCAGAGGAGGAGGAGGGTGGACGAACACTATGCGAGTGTAATGGTGGTGGGTATATCCTGTCTGCTAAGGTGCAAGGCACCCCTTTTGTAAGTGACGGACATATTGCACATTCAGAGGTTGTGTTAGTGGAGGAAGAGGGATGGGCGCTTGCTTCTTAGGAGTGCCTGGGACTCCTACAAATTTTATTTTCTTAAAAGGAGGCATTTCTCATAGGAGGATCTGCACCACAAGCAGGGGATTCCCTGTTGCCTCTCCCAAATGCAGTTCATACTTGACGTTGCTTTGGGGTGAGATGCTGAGCACCTTTCCCTTCAGTTCCAACCCATTCTTAAAGCTGCAGAGTTAAAAAGATTAGGGCGATGAATTGTCCCTTCCATCAGCTTATACATAAAAGGTGCATATTTCTGTAGTGGGGGACAGGTCATTTTATCCTGGTGCCACTGTGGTGATTCTGAACTCCATGGGATTCTTTTAAGTGTTGCCACTGCAACACTTTCTCCATAAGAAAAAAGAGAGAAAACATTGCATGGTTTTCCCCAAGGAAGACTGTTTTCCTTAATCTTTCTTTCTCTGTACCAGATTGCAAATCTCATCACAGCAGGGAACAGGAGGAGTGCATGCTTTGAGCCATTTATCTGCAAAAAGGTGATGAGGGACCCTTTGCCAAAGTGTGTTAGGAAGGGATTACTCTCTGCCGTTGAATTTTTCGTATGTTCTCTCTCCATTACCTACATACTTGAAATCGAAATATGAATTAACTGCTTGTCAAGTTCATAGAGTTGGTTATGTGGCAAGCAAGCAGTCCTTCGCTTTTGTCACTGTAAAACAATATGCCTGTCAGGGTGGGTCTAGTGAGAAGTTCATGAATTTTCCTATGGAAGTGTATGAAGGAAAGATCCTATTGATGTAGTACTTTTTTGGAATTCATTCATGGGCATAGCCAGGATTTATGTTAGGGGGGGCAGAACCTTAGTTACTGGTAAGTATTTTTATTGATTTGATTGATGGGGGCAGCTGCCCCCCTTTGGCTATGCCCATGAATTCATTGTGGGTTTTTGTATACAAGCTTGGTTGGCCTTTTGGGAAGGCTTGAGGGAATCCTTTGTATTTAAGAGAGGTGATTTTTGATGACTTGTTAAGTGAGTGGTACTTGAAAGTCAACTGCTATGATCCTAGTGTTTTTTCCTACAGCAAGGGTAGTGGGAAGAGGTAAAACAACAGAATTCCATGTGACAGGAAAACAGGTCTCAGCCTTGGGCATAACTGTAGTTTGGTAATTCAGTAATTTCCTAAAACTGTGTTTTACATTATATTAAGAGGAGAGCTTTCCTTAATGCCTGACTCTAAAATAAGACACTTTGAATTACTTCATGTTGAAAGCTCTTCTTTTTAAAAAGGTGCATGACTAAGGGCATTTCTGCACAACAACGGGGCTGTTTTGTGCAATAAATATGCATTGCTGTGCACTTGTTGCATATGAATTTGGGTTGCAAAGCCGCAAAGTGAATGGTAGCATACCTCTTTATTTTCATTTGTTTTTTCTAAGTGGCCTTGGCATGCTTTTCCTTTGCATTGAAAATAAATTGCAACAATGCATTGGCCTGCATTAATAAAGATAGCTCACTGACTTTCAAAAACCAAGTTTAATGATATATTGGTTCCTTGGTATTGGGGTAACAGTCTGATTTATGTGTCCTTAACCACACTAGTTTATGTAATATAGGCTGAATTAAAAAAAAACAACAACACACCAACCAAACGAAAGCTAAAGTTGACAAAGGACCAAGTTGCAGTGCATCAGAAGGTAGTTCGACTTTGTGTAACTCTTCTTCATTTTGACCTGCTTCTCTTTATACGAACACAGTATTGCTTTTGATTCTGCACTGCTAGCCCTTGAACATCCTGGCTGTATTTTTTTTTTTAAGCTTAGGTTTGCTGGTATGCAGAACTAATGTACCTGCATGTGTACCAAAGGCTGGCTTGGGCCATTTATTTTATCATGCAGTAACTTGTCTTTTAAATTTTGCTGTTACCTACCGTCAACAATGTAAGCTATCACTTGGGCAAATATCTGCAGATTAGCTAGCAAAGAAATGCCATCTTGATTGTGAGACTGTAGGTCTAAATTGCTTTTACCTAGATTAAAATGCAATAGTGACCTTCTAATTAGCAAGCCCTCCACATGAGAAAAATACTCCCATGAGGCATTTACTTCTTCCTATACAGTATTACATTAGTTAGCTCCCGAAGAGCGCGTAAAATTTTTATTAGTTGATGCCAATCCACAGATTTCCTATGTGGTAGCAATCTATGTGATGAAAGCCATGAAAGCTAGGGAAAGATTTCTGGCTGACAAGGAAAAGACCCCTTTTTTGTCTTCATAATTTGTTTTTATTGTATTTTATTCTTATTTTATGCGATGACATCATTGCTAAGGTTATATGTAATGAATTTTAACATTGTTATGTAGATATTTGTGTAAAGGCTTAGTCCTCACAATAAACTTTACTTTGTTGTTGTTGTTGTTGTTGTTGTTGTTGTTGTTGTTGTTGTATGGACATTAGTTAGCTGTTTACTGATAAAAGAGATGTTCCAATGTGACTTTACCCAAACACCCCCACACCCCCAAAGCTCTCTAACTGCCACCTTTGTAAGAGCGTTATTTCATTTTTATCAGAGCACGTAAAAACACACAGCCAACCTCTGTTAATCACAGTAGCATAAGTATTATTTTCATGATTAACCAAATCCTAAAAGGGATCCAAAGTAAGTGTGAAGTGTTTGTTGCTTTTATAACTGTGTGTGTAAACCTAAGAGCAGGAGATGCCTGCATGCAAAAATGCATACCCCTCTCTTTTACAGAGTTGTCTGTGGGATGAGCTAGAAAAACCCTAGCAGCGGAGCTTGCTTCTGGTCTCAAATCACAGAGGAGGGCTGATCTTGGGAAGCAGCTGCCCTTTCCAAGATCAAAATAAGTGGGTGGGGCTCACCACCAGTGTCCCCCTGCTGCCCCATGCCTCTTAGCACTCCCCTAAGTATTCCCACAGCACCCTTTGGTAGCTAGGGCTACGGTATATACCTTAAATCGTATGGTAGCCATATTCTAGAGATGTAAGTTTAATTGTCTACTTTTCTAAATAATTCTGTCCAAAATCTGCAGTGTTTCTTTACCTAAATGCAAAGGTCTTATGATGGTGTTGGAGAATGCCTCTGTCTTCTCTACCTTTGTATTCTATTGTATTGCTATGTCACCTTCCTGTGGGCTCTCTGTCTCTTGTGGCTTCTGAAAAAGTTGGTTTTTCCATGTTAATATAACAAAGGCTAATATAGTTGTGCAAGTGTGATGTGGAATCTTTTCTGCCTTATACATTGTCAGAAATCAGTGGCACTACTATTTCCAGAAAATGATTCTAGATTCAGGTAGCCGTGTTGGTCTGATGCAGTCGAAATAAATTAAAAAATTGTCCAGTAGCACCTTAGAGACAAACCTAGTTGGTCTCTAAGGTGCTACTGGACAATTTTTTAATTTATCCAGAAAATGATGTTGTTGAAAGTGATGTAATAGGAACTGTCGTTTTCTCTTCACTTCTCTCCCTTCCCTGCTCCAACTTTCTTTTAAGTGTCTCTAGAGTGGTCTAAACCATTGAGCCTAGGGCTTGCTGTTCAGAAGGTTGGCGGTTCGAATCCCCATGACGGGGTGAGCTCCCGTTGCTTTGTCCCTGCTCCTGCCCACCTAGCAGTTTGAAAGCATGTCAAAGTGCAAGTAGATAAATAGGTACCACTCCAGCGGGAAGGTAAACGGCATTTCCGTGCGCTGCTCTGGTTCGCCAGGAGCGGCTTAGTCATGCTGGCCACATGACCCGAAAGCTGTCTGCAGACAAACGTTGGCTCCTTCGGCCTATAGAGTGAGATGAGCATGCAACCTCAGAGTCGTCCGCGACTGGACCTTTACCTTTAGAGTGGGGACGAAGCTCCTTTGACCTGATACTAGTTGCTAGTGATACCTATAAACTGAATTTTTGCTAACAGTACTGTACACAGGACTATGCCTCTTTCAAAAATGGTGCCAGGCTATGTCTTGTGCTGGGACACAGAATCAGTATTGCAGGCAGGAGGGGAGGGTTTGCCACAAGCAGACACCCTGATTGTTTTTTAAATGGAGGAACAATGTCAGTGATGAAACAGACCCTTGCCAGGCAGTGCATACATTAGGGGCCTGCTTTGTCTCTGGGGAACAGGAAGCGAGAAATCCAAACCTCAGTGATACTAAAACAGTCATTGACTGTGAAACTCAGTGAATATTTGTTGAAATCTGTAAATGGTTAATTTTTCCACAAAGCTAGTTTCAGCCATTGTTATTGGTGGTGTTAAGGTACTGCATAAGTCTGAAGAGTGAAGTAGCCGTAGAGCTTAGCAGGCACCTACAGGTACTGTACATTTTAAAACTACAACAAGACTGAAAGACAAAAAAGGCAGGTTCATCTTTGTTAGGGGGAACACTAGATGACAATTGGCTCCCAAACTCAAAACAGTTAGATTTTATCCAGAAAAGACTAAATAAACTCATCTTCTACATCAAAGGGGAAACAATCCTAGGAGGTGACCTCAACCTAAACACCAGAGACAGCTCTCCAAGACATTCACCCCCAAATCCTCTGGACAACCTTCCTCCAAAGCATGCCAGCCCTAACTGCAGAGGAACAAGAATTATGGACAGCGCTATTACCCCGGAGGAAATAGAGACTGGGCCCTGGGCCCAGATGGCTTTGTGCAAAGAAATTCAAAGAATTCTGCAAGAAATTCAAAGACACCCTGATGCCCTTTATGGCATGCCTGTTCAACAACATCATAAAAGGAGGACCCCCGTGCCTAAAACCTGGTCCTCCTCCAAAATATGGTAGTCTCTGTCCCAAAGCCATTCAAAGACAGCACATCCTCAAAATAGAATCACACCGCCCAATTTCACTGATAAATCAAGACTACAAAATACTCACATCAATTTTGGCCAACCGTATAAAATGTTTCACACACAAACTAATAGCCTTGGACCAGGCTGCCTTTTTCCCCAGTTGCAATATAACAGACCCCATTAGGAAACTATTGAATTTGATTGAACACAGCAAAACAACCAGATCCCCACTGATGGATCATGTCCTTGGATATATCCTTAAAGCCTTTGATTGATTGGAATGGAAATACCTAATGGTACTAGGCAGTTTTTTAAATTAGCCAGGTGCTGGGCACATTTTGCACCTGACTATTGGCCACTTGCGACCACTTTGCACATATACTCTGCAAAAGAGTGAAAGTTCATTACCCACCTTCTCCCCCCCCCCTCACAATGCCTATGACACCAGTATCTCACACCGAATGTAACTGTCATGTAGAAAGGACTCTGAATTGAAACAGAGGCATTGTATGTACCCTTGTGAAAATGCTTTAATAAAAACAAATTATTACTACTACTTTTTTGAAGAGTGTGTATGGAAGCAATTCAACTTAGACATTTGATTAACTTTTAACTGTAGGGTGGAATATCTGCTCACCTTCCCAAAGTGGGAATTTGCCCCTGTTCCATCCTTTGTTGATGTTGTGCTGCTGTGATCTGATCAGATTAAAACAGTAGTCTTTCAGGGGCCCTCTCTCCCTCTCCCCACTTTTTGCATGGGTAAAATGACATTTCACAAAGCATTTGCTCAAGACGGTTACAACATTCCTGCTGGTAAAAGGATGACCATAGGAACTTGCTAGGGATGAAAGTAACAGTTACCGGTAGCAGGTGAATGCATGTAGTCCTTCACATCTTTTGACATAAAATTTGGGCTCACTTGCTACAAAAACTGCACCCTAAAACATTTTGGATAACTCAGACTTTTGCTATCCTGTAGGCAAATACAGACACAAAAAGTTTGATTAAATCATGACAAAAAAGTATATCCAGGTTTTAAGATGAAGACCATGGACAGAAACGCATTCCCAATTTCACTCTCCTGCACAGAGCTGAAATATATATTTCATATTCTTAAGTGGTGACACTGAGACTTAAGCCACTAGGCACCTGGGTTTCCCCCTCTGCTTTGACCTTAGCCGGTTTAAGGTCCAGCGAATCCATTGCTATAATTCACAAACAGGCCTGTTGGTATTAAAGGCCAACTAAACTACTACATGGTTTTCGTTGAAAAACCATGCCATCATTAGCTTTAAGCAGCAATTAATGATGCTTGGGGAGTGTACCAGAAATCCTGTATTGTGACTCGTCTCCGATTAAATTAACACCTCATGACCACTATGTGATACATACGGTAATGTGTGTATTTCCAACCTGACTTCTTTAAGAAACTGAAATCTTCAAGGGGTTGAGGGGTGTGCATTTTGCTTATGTGCAGTTTCTGCACAATATCTTACATGATCCTTAGCTGTTGCTGTCATGTGGGAAAACAAATTTTAATATATTTTAAAATAGAAATCAACAGCATTAAAGTTATGGTCTTAATTGTGTTCCTGTTGTAAAATAGGGGGGAAGTGGTACCGTATCAAAGGGTCTTGGAGGCCGTGCTGTTCACTTAAGAGCCTTTGACATGCTCCCTTAGGCAGAAGAAATCTCCAGAAACACTGGAGTGGCTGGGGGAACCCGGCCAGATGGGCGGGGTATAAATAATAAATTATTATTATTATTATTATCCCCCCAAACCAAGGAGTTTTATCTGTGGGGCAGGGCTTAATTAGTGAGCGGCTGTAGACCCTGTTCTTCATGACAAAAGCTGGAACTTTGAATAGGAAAACTAATAAATGCCTCTAAGTACATGCAGAGTGCTTTTCCTTCTTCATTTAATAGAGCTTCACTCCTGAGATCTGTGAGCAGGGGTTTCCTGCTTAGCCTGGGTGGGTTTCCTCTGGCTTCAGAAATTTTGCAGATACAGTGGTACCTCGGTTTGCAACCACAATTGGTTCCGGGGAGCTGGTCACTCCTTGAGTTCGTCGCTCCCCAAGGCACGCTTCTGCGTGTGCACGAAGCGCCAATAGAGCACTTCTGCCCACGCGCACGCTGTGCAGCACTTCTGCGCATCCGAGCGCCACAGAACCCGGATGTAAACACTTCCGGGTCCGCAGTGGTCGGAAACTGAAGCGGTCGCTCCCCAACCCCAAGGCAGTCGCAAACCGAGTACCACTGTAATGTGCTTTTATTATAGAGAGATTGGACTAGGATTGCCCTTGCTCGCTGTGGAAATGGCAGCAGCACCTCGGTGGAAGGGTGGGATACAAATGTAATATTACACAGGCAATGCCCCATTTACTCAGGGAGTTATGTTCTAAGGTACTGTACTGTGTGTTTAAGTGAAATCACGTATATCTGAAACACCATTGAAAAAGCCTGCAAACATAGCTTTAGTCACCTATCTAGACTTTCTTGTACTGTGTGTGTCCATTTTCAGACTTTTCTGCCAACTAGAAGTGTATTGGACTATATGTGCCCCAGATGTGAGCTTTCTACCTGCCAATCAGTTTCTTGGCCCAAGTCAAAGTGATGGGTTTGACACAAAAAGCCTTAAACAGCTTAAGACTGCAATCGGTGCTTTTTTTCTGGGGGGACGCAGGTTTATGCATACCTGTAAGGGGGAGGGATTATAGAGAACCTCCCCCCTCATCAAAAGCAGCCCGTCTCCCAGCAGTCATGAGAGCGAGGGGTCTGAAGGGGGGAGTCAGGAAACTGAGAGGGAGTGCCAACATCAAAGAGCCCCTGCTCCATAGGCAGGAAGAGAGGGAGGCGGAAAAAGTGGACAGGAATATGTCAGACAGAAGACCTGTCCCCCCCTGACACCGGAATTGAGGAGGAGGAGGAAAGGGAGGCGCTTCTCAGTTCCGAGGCTTTTATGCTGGTCCCGAAAGTGGAAGGGGGTAGTGCAGGAATCTGACTCGAGCGGGTAGACATGAAATGAGCAATCCGTTACACTGTAAATAATGTGCACCAATAAAAACGTCTGAAAGACAAGCATGTGGAAGGTCATTACTCAAGAGTAGTCACAACACACCCTGACAATACCCCTAAACATTTTGTGAATCTTTGTACTTTTGTCCATTTACTGTATTTATTTCCCCCGATTTGAACTATAAAATGCTAATTTTCTTGAGTCAAAATGAGAGTATCCCTAAACATCTTTTAAGAAAAAAAGCACTGACTGCAATACTGTACCTCAAAGACTGTCTCTCCCCATGTGAACCGACTCGGACCCTGTGATAATCATCTGAGGCCTTTATTTGTGTGCCTCCTCCATGAGAGGTCTGGAGGGTGGCAACATGAGAATGGGCCTGTTTGTGGAATGCTTACCCCAGAGAGTCTTGCCTGGCGCCTTAGAATCATAGAATCATAGAGTTGGAAGAGACCACAAGGGCCATCCAGTCCAACCCCCTGCCAAGCAGGAAACACCATCAAAGCATTCCTGACAGATGGCTGTCAAGCCTCTGCTTAAAGACCTCCAAAGAAGGAGACTCCACCACACTCCTTGGCAGCAAATTCCACTGCCGAACAGCTCTTACTGTCAGGAAGTTCTTCCTAATGTTTAGGTGGAATTTTCTTTCTTGTAGTTTGAATCCGTTGCTCCGTGTCCGCTTCTCTGGAGCAGCAGAAAACAACCTTTCTCCCTCCTCTATATGACATCCTTTTATATATTTGAACATGGTTATCATATCACCCCTTAACCTTCTCTTCTCCAGGCTAAACATACCCAGCTCCCTAAGCCGTTCCTCATAAGGCATCGTTTCCAGGCCTTTGACCATTTTGGTTGCCCTCTTCTGGACACGTTCCAGCTTATCAGTATCCTTCTTGAACTGTGGTGCCCAGAACTGGACACAGTACTCCAGGTGAGGTCTGACCAGAGCAGAATACAGTGGTACTATTACTTCCCTTGATCTAGATGCTATACTCCTATTGATGCAGCCCAGAATTGCTTTGGCTTTTTTAGCTGCTGCATCACACTGCTGACTCATGTCAAGTTTGTGGTCTACCAAGACTCCTAGATCCTTTTCACATGTACTGCTCTCAAGCCAGGTGTCTCCCATCCTGTATTTGTGCCTTTCATTTTTTTTGCCCAAGTGTAGTACTTTACATTTCTCCTTGTTAAAATTCATCTTGTTTGCTTTGGCCCAGTTGTCTAATCTGTTAAGGTCATTTTGAAGTGTGATCCTGTCCTCTGGGGTATTAGCCACCCCTCCCAATTTGGTGTCATCTGCAAACTTGCTCAGGATGCCCTCAAGCCCATCATCCAAGTCATTGATAAAGATGTTGAACAAGACTGGGCCCAAGACAGAACCCTGTGGCACCCCACTAGTCATTATACATCTTTAGGCGCCAGGTGAAAACATTCCTCTTCAACCAGGCCTTTGGCGGATTGACATTCTATGTCCTTTTAGATGTGTTTGTGGGGTATGGGTTTGTTTTGTTTTGTTTTTATTTTGTATTTTTATGCTGTAGACCGTCTTGAGAACTTCAGATGAAGGGTGGTATACAAATTTAATAAATAATAATAAACAATACCTAGTGTGTCAGCAATGTAGTCATTTTGATTTCATGGGCATATTATTATTATACATTTATGTATACCCCACCTTTTTCCCTGATGGAACTCAAAACAGCTTACAGGTAAGAATAAGAATCATTAAAAACATTAAGAAAACAATAATTTAATAACATTTAAACAATAGAATTAATAGAACTATATACCCATGTGAAATAGGTTTAAAACGTACAAATAAGGACAGTAAAAACAGCATGGCACCAGCCTTCCAGCAAGAATGAAACAGGAATGTCTTCACCTGCCAGTGGAAGGAGAACAAGGGAGGTTGTTCCAGAGCCTGGGAGCAGCCATCAAGAAGGCCCTTTTCCATGTCTGTGAGAGTGATGGGACCAAGAGAAGGGCCTCCCCTAAAGATCTCAGGGCCTGGGAAGGTTTGTATGAGGGAATATGGTCTTTCAGATAGCTTGGACCTAAGCCATGTAGGGCTTTATATATGCCATAACCAGCGCTTAGAACCAGGTGATAATTCAGTTCGTTGTCTGAAACTTGTATGAAGTTCAGATTGCAATACTGGTTTCAGACTTTTTGAGCTGCCAGTACATCACGGGTCCCCGGCTGCTTGCACTGTGCTGGTGATAGCTGGGGAGCTGCGATGTATTGCCACCTCAAATTGCATGCTCCCCCATCTGCCTGCCTGCGATTTACCTTCACCTGAGCAAGTGGGGTGGGTTGCCTCCTTCCTCCCAGTCAGTTGCAGGCAGAATAACCAACTGGGAGGAAAGAGGCAGGCTACCCTGTTTGATCGGGCAAAGGCAGATGTGCAGGCCAGCAGGCACATGGAACGCTTTCTTAGGCTTTCTCTGCCAAGGCTGGGGCTGGACTGGGGAGGGAGGGAGGGAGGGAGTGGGCAGAAGCTCCTTCGGTTGAGCAAGCAACCAACCTCCTTCCCTTCCTCCCTGCACATCCCAGCTGCTTTTTCAGCCTTTTTCAGTGTTATTTCAGACATCATAATTTATCACTATATCACAATGATTAGCTGGTTGATATATCTTGATGCTGAAAACCAGATATCGCCCAACTCTAACCCTTACCTTCCAAGTCCCGGACTGCAGAATCCGGGACTGGCAGCCGTGTGACACTGGAAGTTGCGTCGACGTAACTTCCGGTGTCGCTTTGCCCTTCTATGGGCACCAAAATGGCTGCCGCTGGCTTCAAAAGTAGCTTCTGCGCATGACTGGAAGTGCGTTGACGCAACTTCCGATGTCGCCCCGCCCATCTATGGGCACCAAAAATGGCCGCCGCCGACACCGAAAGTCGCATCTACGCACTTCCGGTCATGCATAGATGCAACTTTTGAAGCCAGCACTTTGAATTGTGTCCAGAAACAGACCAGTAGCCAATGAAGTTGTTATACTGAGTAAGTCGTATGCTCCCTATAACCAGCTGCGGTCAGCATTCTGGCTGCAGCTCTTTGAGCCAGTTGAGGTTTCTGAGCCCTTTTCAAAGGCAGCCCCATGTGGAGCATGTCACAGTACTGGGAATCCAAATGGGATGTAACTAAGGCATGTGTCCCTGTGACCGACTCAGATGTCTCCACGAATGGGTGCAGCTGGTGCACTAGCACAATTGCACTCCTGGCCACTGCAGAAACCTGACCATCCATGCTTAGGGATGAGTCTAGGAGTACACTCAAACAGTGAGCCCTTGTCTTCAGGGGGAGTGCCTGATCACAGGCTGAATCCCTATGCTGCCTTCTTACTATTGAAGTTGCACAAATACCCCATTCTAATCATTCAAGACATCTTGTCTATGCAGTAGATTTCAGCTTTTGAGTTGCTATGGAAATACCTAAGTGTGGTGCAGTTCATGTCTCCTTTCATGAAATGTCCTGTTTCAGACTTTTGAAGTAATCAAGATGGTCTGCAAAAGCTTCCAAACTCTGTTTTCAACTAACCATGGTTACGGTAGTTGTGTTACGTATGATCTCAAGCAAATAACTGGTTTAGCTATAGTTTTGGGAACAAGCAAACTTCATTTCTGATCCTACTTTGTTTCCCTAAACAAAGGGAAACAAACTAGGATTATAGATAACCGTAATTGCAAGTTTGTTATAATAAACGCTGGCAGAAAAAGAAAGCTTTTAGAGAAGGGGAGGGAAGGGCAAGCTCATGATTCTTCTTTGGTGATCCCTTGTAGCTGAGTAAGATTGTCTTCCATAAACACGGTTTTAAGAATGAGTCTGTAAGTGACTGTGGAGGCCAGTTCTGGATCCACACGTCTTTCCACAGTGGGGACATAGGTTTCCGGGCAGGAGTTGATAACGGTGAGGGTTTGCCAAATGTGCCTTCCTCTTAGCGTGTTTTCCTCTTTCATCCTAAATTCAAGCACCTTCAAAGTCCACGATGCCATGGGCGTACCCAGGATCAAAACTAGGGGGGGCAAGGGGAGGGGCCAAGGCACGGAAGGGGAGGGGCCACAAAGTGGGCGGGGAAAGTGCAGTCAGAGGCGCCGGGCTGATGGGCAGAGGCGGAGCACAGCCCGACAGAGCGCACCGTGGCGCGACCTCCCTCCAGCTGGGAGATTGAGAGAGAGAGAGAAAGAGAGGTCTGGAACCGCGCAGACGCCCCTCTCTCCTTGCGACCGTGTTCTCAGCAACTGCCGACCCCTGCACGGTTTTGCATGCGGGCAGATGACGGAGCCAAGCTCCTCCCGCTGCCTCGCGATGGCCCAATCGAAAAGACCCTGGCCAAAGGCGGGCACCTTTGTCACAGAGAGGAAAGCTGGGGAGGCGCCGGCAATAGTGCAGCCGCCGCTGCGCCAGGAAAGGGGGCAGCAAGGCAGGAGTTCGCCTTGGCAGGAAGGCCCCCCTGCCGTGCTCCCTGGTTCCCCGTCGTGCATGGCTTTGCCTGAGGGCGTGACAGGTAGCTGGAGGGAGAGCGCGGCGCGACGGGCGGGAACGGCAAAACTCGCGCTCCGCTGGGCTGTGCCCCTCCCTAGAAGCAGGGCTGGTGGGCGGAGACAGAGTCCAGCCCAGCCCAGCGGAGCACGAGTTTGGCGTTCCCGCCCGTCGCGCCGCGCTCCCTGGTTCCCCGCCGTGCTTGGCCTTGCCTGAGGGCGCGCCGGGGAGCTGGAGGGAGGGTGCGGCGCGGCGGGAATGGCGAACTCGCGCTCCGCCGGGCTGTGCTCCGCCTCTGCCCACCAGCCCTGCTTCTAGGGAGGGGCAGCCTGCGGCCCCCACTTGCCCCGCGGTGGGTACACCCTTGTGGGGGGGGCAGCTGGCTTCTAGAGTAGGGCAGCTGCCCTAACTTGCTCCGTGGTGGGTACGCCCTTGCACGATGCTGTTCTCCAACTGGAGCACTCGCAGGCCAGTGTTTATACTACATTTTTTAAGATTTGCCTTGAGACAGTCTTTAAACCTCTTTTGTTGACCACCAGCATTACACTTTCCATTTTTAAGTTCGGAATAGAGTAGTTGCTTTGGAAGACGATCATCAGGCATCCGCACAACATGACCAGTCCAACAAAGTTGATGTTGAAGAATCATTGCTTCAAAACTGGTGATCTTTGCTTCTTCCAGTACACTGATATTAGTTTGCCTGTATTCCCAAGTGATGGAATCTGTTGATGGAATCTTTCGAGGAGTTGGACAGGGCGTTTATAAGTGGTCCATGTTTCATAAGCATATAATAAGGTTGGTAGTACAATAGCTTTGTAAACAAGCATTTTGGTTTCCCTGCAAATGTCCCTGTTCTCAAACACTCTGCACTTCAATTGGGAGAATCATAGAATAATAGATTCATAGAGTTGGAAGAGACCACAAGGGCCATCCAGTCCAACCCCCTGCCAAGCAGGAAACACCATCAAAGCATTCCTGACAGATGGCTGTCGAGCCTCCGCTTAAAGACCTCCAAAGAAGGAGACTCCACCACACTCCTTGGCAGCCAATTCCACTGTCGAACAGCTCTTACTGTCAGGAAGTTCTTCTTAATGTTTAGGTGGAATCTTCTTTCTTGTAGCTTGAATCCATTGCTCCGTATCCACTTCTCTGGAGTAGCAGAAAACAACCTTTCACCCTCTTCTATATGACATCCTTTTATATATTTGAACATGGCTATCATATCACCCCTTAAAACTTCTCTTCTTCAGGCTAAACATACCCAGCTCCCTTAGCCGTTCCTCATAAGGCGTTGTTTCCAGGCCTTTGACCATTTTGGTTGCCCTCCTCTGGACACATTCTAGCTTGTCAGTATCCTTCTTGAACTGTGGTGCCCAGAACTGGACACAGTACTCCAGGTGAGGTCTGACCAGCGCTATTACTTCCCTTGATCTAGATACTATACTCCTATTGATGCAGCCCAGAATTGCATTGGCTTTTTAGCTGTTGCATCACACTGTTGACTCATGTCAAGTTTGTGGTCTACCAAGACTCCTAGATCCTTTTTACATGTACAGGTGTCACCCATCCTGTATTTGTGCCTTTCATTTTTTTTTGCCCAAGTGTAGTACTTTACATTTCTCCCTCTTAAAATTCATCTTGTTTGCTTTGGCCCAGTTGTCTAATTTGTTAAGGTCATTCTGAAGTGTGATTCTGCCCTCTGGGGTATTAGCCACCCCTCCCAATTTGGTGTCATCTGCAAACTTGCTCAGGATGCCCTCAAGCCCATCATCCAAGTCATTGATAAAGATGTTGAATAAGACTGGGCCCAAGACAGAACCCTGTGGCACCCCACTAGTCACTTCTCTCCAGGATGAAGAGGAGCCATTGACGAGCACCCTTTGGGTTCGGTCACTCAGCCAGTTACAAATCCACTGAATGGTAGCATTGTCTAGCCGGCATTTTACCAGCTTTACAAGAATATCACGGGGCACCTTGTCAAAGGCCTTGCTGAAATCAAGATAGGCTACATCCACAGCACTCCCTTCATCTACCAGGCTTGTAATTCTGTCAAAAAATGAGATCAGATTAGTCTGACATGACCTATTTTTTCAGAAACCCATGCTGACTTTTAGTGATCACAGCGTTCCTTTCTAGGTGCTCACAGACCATTTGCTTAATGATCTGCTCTAGAATCTTTCCTGGTATTGTCAGGCTGTCGGGGCGATAATTGTTTGGGTCCTCTCTTTCCCCCTTTTTGAAAATAGGGACAACATTTGCCCTCCTCCAGTCTGCTGGGACTTTGCCTATTCTCCAGGAATTCTCAAAGATTATTGCCAGTGGTTCTGAAATCACCTCTGCCAGTTCTTTTAATACTCTTGGATGTAGTTCATCTGGCCCTGGAGACTTGAATACATCTAAACTAGCCAAGTATTCTTGTACAGTGGTACTTCGCAAGACAAAATGAATTCGTTCCACGAGTCGTTTCGTGTTGCGATAATTTCGTCTTGCAAAGCGCGGTTTCCCATAGGAATGCATTGAAATTTAATTCATGCGTTCCTATAGAGAAAAAAGCGCAAAAAAGGCGCCGACTCACCCGCCAGAAGTCTTTAAGGCTCTGGAGAGGGGGAAGCAGGAGGAGGGCCAGGGGTCTCCTCCGCCGCTGCCTCCGCTCCTTCAGGCGCTGCTGCTGATCCCGCCAAGGGCCGCCTGGCGAGCTCCGCTGCTGCTCCTGCCAGATCGGGGGAGGAGCTGCGGAGGCCGGCGTGGAGGGCAAGGCCGGAGCCGTGGAGGCCGCCATGAGTGCCGCGCCGCCTCAGGAGGCAGAAGCGGCGGCCGTGGACATCAACGGCGGAGTCCTAAAGGTAAGCGGCTTCCCTTCCCGTTGTGAGGATGCTTCGTCTTACAAAGCACGGCCATAGACGGCTTCTTTTTGCGAGTCTTCAGAAAAATCGCAAAACGCTTTTGTTTTGCGATTTTTTTGTTGCGCGAGGCGTTCGTCTTGCGGGAAACCACTGTACTACCTCCTTACTTGTTCTGGGCTGTGTTTCCCCTGCTGAATCATCTGCTCCATAATTCTTCAGGTCAGGAATTGTTTTCTTTTTTGGAGAAGACTGAGGCAAAGAAGGCATTGAGGAGTTCTGCCCTTTCTCTGTCCGCTGTTTGCATTTCACCATCTTCTCCTCTAAGTGACCCCACTGTTTCCTTGTTCTTCCTTTTGCTACGGACATACCCATAAAAGCCCTTTTTGTTGCTTTTAACCTCTCTAGCAAGCCTGAGTTCATTCTGTGCTTTAGCTTTTCTGACTTGTCTCTACACGTGCTGGCTATTTGTTTGAATTCCTCTCTGGTGGTTTCCCCCCTTTTCCATTTTTTGTACATATCCCTTTTAAATCTTAACTCAGTTAAAAGTTCTTTAGATAGCCACCCTGGCTTCTTTAGGCACCTTCCATGTTTCCTTCTCATTGGTATTGCCTGAAGTTGTGCTTTTAGTGTCTCCCTTTTAACAAACTCCCAACCATCATGAACTCCCTTCCCTTTTAGTATTTCTGTCCATGGGATTTCACCCAGCATTTCCCTAAGTTTTCTGAAGTCAGCTTTCTTAAAGTCTAGAATTTGAGTCTTAGTATGCTTGGTTGCTTCTTTCCGCTGGATAATAAACTCCAGAAGAGCATGGTCACGCCCACCTAATGATCCTGCCACTTCTACCCCACTAACCAGGTCATCACTATTGGTTAGTACCAGATCTAAAATGGCTGATCCTCTTGTTGCTTCTCCCACTTTCTGGACAATGAAATTGTCTGCAAGGCCAGTGAGGAATCTGTTTGACCTTATGCTCTTGGCTGAGTTTGACATCCAACAAATATCAGGATAGTTGAAATCCCCCATTACTACTATCTCACTTCCTTTTGAATGCTTGGTCATCTGTTCCAGGAAGGCTTCATCTGTGTCCTCAGTTTGGCTTGGGGATCTATAGAAAACTCCCACAATGAGAACACTGTTATTTTTCTCTCCCTTAATTTTGACCCAGATACTCTCAAAATGGCTTTGAAGTTTTAAATCCTGAATCTTTTCAGACCTTTGGGTGATCATCTTCAGCACTTGGTAGACTCCTACCTTCAGGACCACTGTCTCCCTCCCCCACATAAGTCAGTTTAAAGCCCTCCTGATGAGGTATTTGAGATTCATGGCAAAAACATTCCTCCCAACCCTTGTGAGGTGCAGCCCATCACTTGCCAGAAGTCCCATCTTCAGGAAGCTGCAGACTGTGATCTAAATATCCATACCATTACTGCTTGCACCATTTTCGAAGGCAGTTGTTCACTTCCCCTATTTTTCCCTCTCTCCCTGGGCCACGTCGTTCAACTGGGAGGACAGATGAGATGACAATTTGTGCATTTAATTGCTTCAACTTCTTGCTGCACTCGCAGAGCTCAGGCGATGCTGGATTTCGGCATCAGTGTTGGCCCTTGTGGAAAGATAACTGCCCAGATAGGATAAGTGATCAACATTTTCCAACGTTACACGATTGAGTTGGATTTGTGGCGCTCATGATATTGTATGTGTAAATGCTAAACTATGGATTAGCGTTAAATCTGAACCCAGCCAATATTTGAATCTAGGATGCTTTGAGTTACTCACTTCCTATCATAAAACAGTTTATTCAGTTTCTAGAAGTTCAAAATATGTGTTCTTATGATGTTAGAAAACTGTATTGTAATGGCCAGATACCAAAGGAACTAAGCCTTCTCCCTGCTTCTTTAGCACACTGAAACAATCACACAAATTGAGGTTTCCCAAGTGCCTTTCAATTCTAGAAGGAGAGGGACAATGTGTGTACCTATGAAAAATAAGAAGTAATTTGTGATGAGTAAATGAGATTGACATGAAATGTGATGTGGACAAGTCTGGACATGCCCTATGTCATGGGTAGGCAAACTAAGGCCCAGGGCCGGATCCGGCCCAATCGCCTTCTCAATCCGACCCGTGGGCGCTCCAGGAATCAGTGTGTTCTTACATGAGTAGAACGTGTCCTTTTATTTAAAATGCATCTCTGGGTCTGGGTTATTTTGGGGGCCTGCTTAGTATTGTTAAATGAGTAGAATATAGTCCAGCCCCCCACAAGGTCTGGGGGACAGTGGACCGGCCCCCTGCTGAAAAAGTTTGCTGTCTCCTGCCCTATATGCTTTCCCTCCCTTCTTGCTCCTGCATATTCACATTGCCTCCCTTCCTTGTTTGATCAAGCCATAGTTTGCTATTGCATCTGAACTGGGCAAAATGTGTAGCCATACTTTCCTTTCAAGCTAAGACCTGGAACAATGGCTTGAAGTCGCTAGAGGAGTTGGAACATTTTGTTTGATCTCATCCGTAAGCGCAGCAGAACAAGCTATCCTATGGCAAGAGAACCCTGTATCACCCATGTCTCTAATAGGCGCCTGCCCTTTCTTCATTTTGAAAGCCTGAGGGGAAAGAGTCACCCACAAATAATCGTAGCATCTTCCTGCCCATGCAAATGAGTGGCATAAAAAATGAGGACCTATTATTTCTTATCCAGTTTATAAAAATTCCACTCCACCTAGAGGCAATTCTTACCTTTCAATGCAAACAAGCAAGTGACTTTTTATTTACATGCCAGCTGCAGATAATTTCCTGTATTAATGATACATTCTACTCAATAGAGCAGCCTGTCTTAATGTTGTTCAAAATCTTCAACCAGATCAAACTTACTATTTCATGCCTATATCTTCAGTGGGCAGGGGGGGAACTGTACTTTAACTGTACTTAAAAAATTTTTTTTTTCCAATTACTGCACTTCCAGGTTGCAGCAGAATTAAGATAAACCTTCATCTTTGAAGCCTTGGGGAGGAACTACATTTTATAGATTGTTCTGATCTAGATATGTTTGGTGTGTGGAAATTGCTGCGTACTTTCTTCCGCCCCTCTCATCTGGCTGGATCACAAGTGTCCCTAACAGGTGCCTCTTTGAGGTTTTCCATTAAAATTAACAGCTTGGGCTTCTATCATCTTCATAGGTTTCCACCTTGTCCTTTCTGCATCTTACTTGACCAATTCTGTACACAGTACTCCATATGAGATTATGCTAGCACTTCTTAGTTCTTCTTGATATACAATAAATTTGTTCTGGAGGCTCAGTAAAAGCTGCAGCCAGGTTGGGTTTAGGTTTGGCGCCACCTGGTGGTCAATAAGCAACATTGCAAGCTTGCAAAAATAAGTAAACAATTCAAACAGGATGCTGCTGTCTTGGCTCCTTCCTTCTTCAGTTTTTTTATTTTGCCTTGCAGAAAGCAGCCATTTATTCCTGAGACTCCCAATGTTCACCTTTTTTCCCCAGGCTGGTTAATTTCTTGTTCAATCTACCTCTCGTTGAATGTCTCTGTGGCTCTAGTGTTCCTTTACTTTTGCATTACCACTCACATGGTCGTCACCTTCCACATTCCTTTATCATTTCCAGATGAACACTTTTGCCCCAGCTGAGAATTATTTTTGCAAGCTTGCAATATTGCCTGTTGACCACCAGGTGGCACCAAACCTAAACCCAATTTGGTGGCAGCCTTTTCGGGATCCAGAAATACCTTACATTGTAGGTACAATGGCCTTTTTTATTATTGCTCTGTTCACACAAGCCCCATCAGGTTTTTTAACCTTTTGGTGTGCGTTAAAAAAATAAACTTTAATATCAAATATGCAGAGTTTGTTTTGGAATATTCATTTTGTATGGCTTCTGTCTGTTGATCTTCAGTTCAACTTTCATTGTGGGTTTTATTGGTGCCTATCCAGAGTTTAAATTAGCAGACAATCAATTCTGCAAGAAAGCATCACCTTTTGAGGTTCTCTCTTGACTGTGCAGCACAAATGGTAGCATTGCCTGCTTCATAAATACGAAAAGATATGAATATTAGTTCTTTGTTTTCCATTTGTTAAGACTATTGTGTGTATCTCCCTCATTTAATTTGACTGACCTAAAAAAAACCCAAAGCTCACCTCACATCCTTTTTCAAAGGCTGCATTTTCAAAACTGAGACAGTTTTGATAGCCCATTTTGATATGGAACTGCAGCCTGCTATCATTACTTCCTAAGCCCAATATTTTTTATTCTACTTCTGGGTATCCATAATTCTGAAATAATATAAAATAATTATGTTTATTAGGTGGGAACTAGTTTGAGTAGTATGGAAGTGAGAGCTGGACCATAAAGAAGGCTGATCGCCGAAGAATTGATGCTTTTGAATTATGGTGCTAGAGGAGACTCTGGAGAGTCCCATGGACTGCAAGAAGATCAAACCTATCCATTCTTAAGGAAATCAGCCCTGAGTGCTCCCTGGAAGGACAGATCGTGAAGCTGAGGCTCCAATACTTTGGCCACCTCATGAGAAGAGAAGAATCCTTGGAAAAGACCCTGATGTTGGGAAAGATTGAGGGCACTAGGAGAAGGGGACGTCAGAGGACAAGGTGGTTGGACAGTGTTCTCGAAGCTACGAACATGAGTTTGACCAAACTGCGGGAGGCAGTGCAAGACAGGAGTGCCTGGCGTGCTATGGTCCATGGGGTCACGAAGAGTCGGACATGACTAAACGACTAAACAACAACAACAAACAACAACAACAACTGCAAATCAACAAACAGAACTTTGCTGTTGCATTTCAACAAATCTATTGGCGAGACCTGAACAGGCATCCTGGAGTTCCTTTGAAGTTCTTGCTGTAGCCGAAACAAAAACTGCTTAAGAGGTAGAGTGCTTCTCAAGTTAGATTTTTTAAAGGTAAACCAGAAGTGGGTTGCCTCTACGGAATGATAGCATGCCCTCCTTAGTTGAGTGTTTCTTTTCTAAAACTAAAAAGCCTCACATACTTAATCTTTTTCTCATAGGCTCACACCTTGATCAAAAGGAGAGTGGCACAACCTGGGATCTTGCCACTGGGCGCAAACTTCCTTACTTGGCCATCTTAGAACTTTAACATATTGTAGCTGGGGCTACTCTTGTGCTGTTTGACAGCAACATCTATTCCCCCCATAATAATAATAATAATAATAATAATAATAATAATAATAATAATAATAATTTTATTATTTATACCCTGCCCATCTGGCTGGGTTTCCCCATCCAAGGTATTTCTTGTTTTAAACAGAGATTCTCTCCACTCTGTAACAGTAGCCAGATGCTGTTGGACAGATGTGCATGATCATATCCGTTTAGAGTTCAACCTAGGCCCCTGTGACAATGCCCATCTGTGCTGGCTGGCTGAAGAGAGTTTAAGCATGTGATTCCCTGGCTGAAATGTATCATTTGGCTATTAGCTTTTCTGGGTGTGTGGAGAGCATTTGTCAGGAGTAGACCATGCCTCAAAAACCACAGCTTGTTCTCCTGGGGTCCAAAGACAACTCACCGTCAGCTGACATGTTGCAGGCATTCTGCTTATAACAGCTTGATCGTGGTTTGACTGATTGGTTTCTGTCAAGTAAATGGCAGCAGTGTTTTCATTAAAGGCTACGTCGAAATGTTTCCACACAGCGTATTTGGATTTCAAATGTCTTGTTCTATAAGTACTGTAAAAACTGGATGGATTGTGACGTATTCAAGGAAATTGTTAACAGGCCTAGGATGTGCACCTCACGTTCTTGTCTACTTTCATTTATAAGTTTCTCAAGATGTGTGTGTGAGGGGGAATGGCAGGCCTTAACTCAGGAATCTGTGGTTTGTTTAAAGCTTTAAGCAAATGCAAGTTATGGCAAGAAATGACATCTGTCTTGATTTAAACTCTAGTGAGAACCAACCAGAATTTGAAACCATAGTTTGTTCCTGGTTTTCGGTATTCTTAATAACTCGGCTTTAATTACAGTCAGATAATGGTTCTGTGAGTTCAGACAGCATGGGGATTTGAGTCCATTTATTTGAAAGCTTCCATCTCCTCTTGGCTGCGGAAGGGAGAAGAATGAATGAATGAATGAAGAACAAGACTTGTGCAAGTTTGTTCACATACTGCAAGTCTGTTCACGTTTTGTTTGAAGAGTGTGCTGGGCCCACTCCAGTCAGTCTTTGAATGCATTAATTACTGGGTCTGTTCCTCTCAAAGACCACATAGCTTTGTTGTACAGCCTGCTAATGTCTTCCTTGCCCTCTGTACAGTCATACCTCGTGTTGCGTCCGCTGTGGGTTGCGTATTTTCATGTTGCGAACGCGGCAGACCCGGAAGTGCTTAGTTCTGGGTTTTGCTGCGCGTGCATGCGCAGAAGTGCTCTATCGTGCTTTCACGCATGTACAAAAGTGCCACTTGGGTTCTGGATTTTTCGGGGTGTGAACGGCACCCCAGAACGGATCGGGTCCGCAACCCGAGGTACCACTGAAATCGGACTTGGGAATCGTCAGGGTTAGCTCCACAGAGGGCACAGTTTTGGTCCGCTGCCTTTTTTGCTCATGCTTGTAGAAGCAAAACTCTGTGGCATGTGGCTTGTTCATGCATTGATAGCCCCTTCCTCAAACATTTTGCCTTCCTCTGGGATCATTCCCTAGTAACTATGATCATGATTCCAATCTCCAAGGTAATGAGACACATAGAATATAACACTTTGGTACAGTTTCTTTAGATAGAAGATCAAAGCGTACTAATAATATGCTAAAAATGGGAGCAGTTAATCAGATTATTGTGTAATTCAACTGAGAACTGAATGCAAATCATGCAGGCTCAGCTAGGCAATCTTGTGTTTGCAATGGGGAGAATTAATGAATGGCAAATGGCAAAAACAAAAAAAATTGCTGGATCTGAGCAAGAATCCATCTAGTTAGCATTCTGTTTCCAGCAGTGACCAGCAGTATCTTTCTGGGAAACATGCAAGCAAAAGCATGATTGTGAGAGCTATCTCCTGATGTTTATCCCCAAAATTAATTGTTGGAGGTGCACTGCCACTGAACATGGAGATTCTGTTTTAGCTGTTATAGCTGGTTGCCATGGGTCCATGCTCCTCATGAGCATTCTCTCCATGATCAAGAACTCACATCCATAACGGGATTACAAAAAATGCTTTCTGTTTGCCTCTCTGCTCTCCCCCTGCCTCCAAATATCACCACCTTGCTTTGGTTCTCTATTTTTGAATTGTAAGATTTTTAATGGAATTTGTCTTTGGTTGTTGTAAGCTTTGCTAGCAACTCCATTCAAATAGTGGGATACAAACCTAATAAATTGGAGCGCAGTTCAGTAATTTATTTATGTGTGGTAGCCTTTCAGGACTATATGGAAACATCAGTTGGCCCCAGATGCTGTGGCCAGATTTTTAAGTAGCGCAGACAGTATGTACTATAGAATTGCCAGACTTATAAGATCTTCATTGGTTACCTGTTTGTTTCTGGGCCCCCTCTAAGGCCTTGAGGGGTGGGGGAATACATCAAAAGCATCAAGGCCTTAGAAAGCTTAGGACCCACTCCTGGAAAAAGTGTCTTGTGCCATATATTCATCTTTCTGTCCTGCACACCCTGAATGACCCAAGGAGGTAAAGGTAAAAGGACCCCTGACCATTAGGTCCAGTCGTGACCGACTCTGGGGTTGCAGCGCTCATCTTACGTTATTGGCCGAGGGAGCCGGTGTACAGCTTCCGGGTCATGTGGCCAGCATGACAAAGCCACTTCTGGCAAACCAGAGCAGCACACGGAAATGCCGTTTACCTTCCCGCTGGAGCGGTACCTATTTATCTACTTGCACTCTGATGTGCTTTTGAACTGCTAGGTTGGCAGGAGCTGGGACCGAGCAGCGGGAGCTCACCCCGTCACAGGGATTCGAACCGCTGACCTGATCAGCAAGCCCTAGGCTCAGTGGTTTAACCCAGTTGGCTGTAAAATCAGGAGCCTTCTGGATAGGAGCATTTTGAGTTGCCCAAATCCTTGCCTTGTGGTTGGTCTCTTCCTTTTACATTTTTGGGTTTTTTAGCTTGCTATTTCAGAAAGCTTTTAGCTAAGAGAATTTTATAGGTGAACTTCTGTTTTAATTGTAGCCATATTCCTTTTCAGATATAGTGAGTTGTTGTTGTTTGTTTATTGGTTTCTTTTTTGGAAACTGTTTTGGAGAACTTTAGGTTGCAGAAACTTGAGAGGGAAACTTCACACAGAACACTTCCACACACAGTCTTGACTAGCCCTCCTTCCCTTGCATGTTCTCCCATAATGAGAGTGAGCTTGTCCAGTTGGGCTTTCGGACCCACCAGCAGCGAAGAAAGGACAGATGTCTTGCAAAGGTGGCGGAGCTCCCAGCATACCTCAGTAGAATGACAAGAGTGAAAGATCTTCACTTAAAAGCGTCCCTCCTTTTCCGGTGGGCTGAGTGCAACATCCACTCCATCATGGCGGAGCACATCTTGACTGGGGGGGGGGTGTTTCCACAATTTTATGGCAGTTTCTCCAGGAGTTGCTGTTCACTGTGTATTTCCATAAAAACCATCCAAAATATATTTCAACCATTGCCTTTTCAGGAAAGAATTATTATATGCTATTTTTGTTGAATAGTTGCTAGGTTTATTTTTCTAGTATTGATCCAAAAGTTTAACCAGAGACTTTCTGGTGCATGCAAGGAGGGTGAGGGTTAGAGCTTTAAGAGGGAAAAATGATTTCTCTAACCCAGTGTGCGAAGAAATTAGTGCATTTTCATGTCGATCTCATTTACTCATCACAAATTACTTCTTATTTTTCATAGGTACACACATTGTCCCTCTCCTTCTAGAATTGAAAGGCACTTGGGAAACCTCAATTTGTGTGATTGTTTCAGTGTGCTAAAGAAGCAGGGAGAAGGCTTAGTTCCTTTGGTATCTGGCCATTACAATACAGTTTTCTAACATCATAAGAACACATATTTTGAACTTCTAGAAACTGAATAAACTGTTTTATGATAGGAAGTGAGTAACTCAAAGCATCCTAAATTCAAATATTGGCTGGGTTCAGATTTAACGCTAATCCATAGTTTAGCATTTACACATACAATATCATGAGCGCCACAAATCCAACTCAATCGTGTAACGTTGGAAAATGTTGATCACTTATCCTATCTGGGCAGTTATCTTTCCACAAGGGCCAACACTGATGCCGAAATCCAGCATCGCCTGAGCTCTGCGAGTGCAGCAAGAAGTTGAAGCAATTAAATGCACAAATTGTCATCTCATCTGTTCTCCCAGTTGAACGACGTGGCCCAGGGAGAGAGGGAAAAATAGGGGAAGTGAACAACTGCCTTCGAAAATGGTGCAAGCAGTAATGGTATGGATATTTAGATCACAGTCTGCAGCTTCCTGAAGATGGGACTTCTGGCAAGTGATGGGCTGCACCTCACAAGGGTTGGGAGGAATATTTTTGCCATGAATCTCAAATACCTCATCAGGAGGGCTGCAGATGACACCAAATTGGGAGGGGTGGCTAACACCCCAGAGGACAGGATCACACTTCAAAATGACCTTAACAGATTAGACAATTGGGCCAAAGCAAACAAGATGAATTTTAACAAGGAGAAATGTAAAGTACTACACTTGGGCAAAAAAAAATGAAAGGCACAAATACAGGATGGGTGACACCTGTACATGTAAAAAGGATCTAGGAGTCTTGGTAGACCACAAACTTGACATGAGTCAACAGTGTGATGCAACAGCTAAAAAGCTAATGCAATTCTGGGCTGCATCAATAGGAGTATAGCATCTAGATCAAGGGAAGTAATAGTACCACTGTATTCTGCTCTGGTCAGACCTCACCTGGAGTACTGTGTCCAGTTCTGGGCACCACAGTTCAAGAAGGATACTGACAAGCTAGAACGTGTCCAGAGGAGGGCAACCAAAATGGTCAAAGGCCTGGAAACAACGCCTTATGAGGAACGGCTAAGGGAGCTGGGTATGTTTAGCCTGAAGAAGAGAAGTTTTAAGGGGTGATATGATAGCCATGTTCAAATATATAAAAGGATGTCATATAGAAGAGGGTGAAAGGTTGTTTTCTGCTACTCCAGAGAAGTGGACACGGAGCAATGGATTCAAGCTACAAGAAAGAAGATTCCACCTAAACATTAAGAAGAACTTCCTGACAGTAAGAGCTGTTCGACAGTGGAATTGGCTGCCAAGGAGTGTGGTGGAGTCTCCTTCTTTGGAGGTCTTTAAGCGGAGGCTTGACAGGCATATGTCAGGAATGCTTTGATGGTGTTTCCTGCTTGGCAGGGGGTTGGACTGGATGGCCCTTGTGGTCTCTTCCAACTCTATGATTCTATGTATATAACGACAGCAGTATGAGTACTGCATGCCCATAGATTGAAAGAAGGAGAGATTCCAACAAAGGAAGAATGGCTTTTGAAAATGATGGAGTATGCGGAACTGGCAAGATTAATAGCAAAGATTAGAGATCAAAATGATGAAAAATTCATTGAGGACTAGAACCTTTTTATTGATTATTAAAAAAAACTACTATAGTGAGATGAAAATATGAGCAGGACTTGAAATATGAGCAACTGCGTGAATTAAGATAAATAGGTTAAATTGAATGTATTGAATAGTATAGGCGAAATATGCAGCATTTAAGGGTAAATATGGAAACAATGGAAGGGGATGCTGGGAAGTCAATTGATAAAGTAATTTATGGTTTATGTTATAGTGTTTTTTTCTTTGTGAAAAATTAATAAATTAGATTTTGAAAAGAGGAATTGCTGATTGAGGGCCTGGGAAGGAAGGTGGTCTGGGTTTCTACTGGAAACTTGCTGGGAGCTAGTGATGGCTATCCCACAGATCAGACGGGGAATCAGGAGGAGCTAGGCTTCATCATTCCATCCTTTCCAGTTGCCACTCTGAAAGCAAACTGTGGTGGAATCTACACACATATAAAAAAACACTGTGAAAATGCTTTTTAAAAAGACGTTTTGAAAAATATATTGAGTTTGCCATAGTTCACCATTGCCATCTAGTGTCATGTTTGTATATTACACTTTACAGCACACTTAAAATGTTTTATTTGCAGCTGTATAGCTGAGTCCTGGGTCTCTGTTTTGTCATCTCTCTCCCTCTCCCCCTTCTGAGTGAAAGTCATTAGCACTGAATGTAATGTGCAAGTCCAACCCAGGTATACTGCATGACCAGCAGAGGAGGTTTGCATCTCCAGTTTAAGCGACTAAGATCGTCCAAAGCACAAGGCAAAAGATGAATACCACATTTGATTGATTACTTGGTCCAGGCTAGCAAACGCTGTACCATATGGGACTCCAGGATGAAGTAACTGTTGCTTTTTGGAAATGCACAGTCTTAAAAAATGAGGAATATTTGGTATCAGGAACTAAACTGCAGAACAACTTGCGTCTGGGAGAAGATTGTTGCACTTCATATTAATAGGGTGACCTTGTGTTATTATGCAGGTGGTATTTAATATATACATTTCGAGCTACAAATTCATACAGATTAAATGCATCCTTTCTGGAAGTACACCCATAGTATTAATGGCAGATGCTATCTCTAAGTTCCATCAAATTTTATTTTAAGGAGAGTGGTTTTTAATGCAAAGCTTTTGCTTCCTATTATTGGATTTGACGTCCCTGTTGTGCCGATGGGGAGAATGCTTAAGCCTGGTCATAACTCAAAAATTACACTGTATACAGTGTTGGAATTTTTTTCAAAGTAGCATCATGTCACTGGTCAGTAGTTTATATGTGTGTGTCTCTGTAGGCAAACATGGGTAATTTATAGGCTGTATGTGACTTGAATCCTGTAGTGCTTTTGTATGTTAGGCAGTCTTTTGGTAGAGTATCCAGCTTACAGTTCCAAGTTGCACATGAGGAACTTAAGATGTCACAGTAAGGATGCTTTAATTTTTCACATGTGTGAGCTTTAACGCCTTTTGTCTGCTTGTGATATAGAAGAGCATGTTGGGATCTACTGCAGATCTCTGGGTGATTTGCAGCATATTGGTAAAGTTTTCTTGTTCTCAATAGTCAACAGTTTGAGTGAAAAAACGACGTTATCTGCCATGGGCTATTGTTGCGATAAATCATTTATCTTTCAGCTTCAGTCTTCTAGACCTATAAAATAGGAGTATTAATTATTGCCTTTGGACAGGCCTTTGTGCAACTGTCCTGGCAGTTTTCAAATTTTGTGTTCAGATCCCCTGTCTGTAGTGATTCAGATCTAGATTTGTACTCCTGTGTACAGGTTGTCTTTTTCTTTCTGCAAAAAGCAGCTTGCATTCAAAGTGCTGAAGGAAGTGCTTTGACTACAAACTGCTTGATTGAAAAATGAAACTCTTTTTTTCCTTTCAAGGGGAAGCAGTTTATGTCCAAAGTGCTGGAGGAAGCACTCAGAGTCCATCGCTTCGTCCAGCCCCCTTGGCTCCACTGGGAACATTTTAGTGCAGCCAATTCCAGCTGATTGTCTGACTGTGCAGGGCTTACTCTCAACCAGTTTATTGACGATTCAGATCTCTCTGCAAGGCACAATCCCTGTGTCATCTGAACCCTGGGAACAATGGGTGGTGAGAGAACATGCCAGCATCAAACTATAGGTTCATCACCTGTCTTATTCTCATTTACCATTTAGAGAAACCATAGTTCCCTGAATTTGATTGTCAGAGAACAGTGGCCTGTTTAAAAATGGAAACAAATGCTGTTGAGGTAGAAACACAAAACCTCAAAGCTTGTTGCAGCTCATTGATATACTGTATTGGAAAACTGATGCTTGCTGTCAGAAATGAGCCAAAGTAAATCCAGTTAGTGGACATTCAATGACAGCTGTCCTCAAATTTATAAATATAGGCAATCTATGTTTTGCCCAGGAGTTCTGCTTCAGATCCCTGTACGCATCAGTGGAACATGCCTAACACTGTTAGAAAGTCGCACTTCTGGTCTGCCGCCATTGCCGATCGGTGAGGGCAATCTCTGGCTCCGAGGACCCTGGGGGGGGGGAGCCGCATGATTGCTGCGGTCCCTCAGAAAAACCCCAGATTGAGCTTTCTGGGGACATGGAGACTCAGCTGTGCCCCATTAAGTCTCCTTCGCTGCCCGGTAAGCTCTTTTTAAGAGCCCCGAGAGCAAGCGGAGTTGAGATGGGAGCCTTGAGTCAATTCGCTACCTCTGCAGCGTGAAGCTCCAAGCCGATGGTATTTAGAGCGGCAGATACCTCTAAATTTGAAGAATTGGATCCTGATTACCGTGAGTAAAAGAAAGACTTTTAATTTGAGAAAAAAATTGGCCACGGGAGGAGATTAAAAAGAACGGAGGTTGATCTCCCCCAGCGAGTGAAGTGTGATGCAGCTATCTTGCCTGCAGCCGGGAAGACTGACAGGAAGCTTTGAATTTCCACAAAAAGTGGACCTTAAACCTTCTCCCTAATGCAGGGTAAAGGGAAGAAGGATTGATTTATTGGAAGCCCTGCAAAAAAATCTAATTTTGACTAAGGAAAGTCCTTCTGTAAGCTGGGGTCGGGTCCTGGATGTATCGGCGAGCCGCCATTATGACGTCATAAAAGGAAGGAATTTATTTACTTTTGTGAACTGTGGATTGCCAAGTTTGACAAAATAACAAGACAGTGAATAAGAAATTTGTTACAATTCTTTATTGTAACTGGATTAAAGTGAGAATAAGATTTAAAAACAGGAGTTCGGAACCAGTACAGACACAATTTTTGCATTGAACTTTGGAAACAAGAATAGCACCATCTCAGGCTCAGCAACCTATGTCTTTCCCATGAAATTTGAGATGAACAGGATGGAAGTAGACATAACACCAACTTTCCATTCAGACTCAGACTTTAAATAATACTTTTTGGAACAACTTTTAGATTTCTTATGTGAACTGCGTCAGGGCACAAGTCAGAATGTTGAAACAAACCAGATCTTTGTAGAACAGGAACAAGAGGAACAAGAAGTAACCCCAACAGAGAATGTGGAGCCACAAGCTATGGACAAAGTAGTTATGGACAATGAAGAAAACATATTTCTTCCAAGACAATCTATCAGTGGTACAGGGGCAGCAGCTCCTTGGGGCTGAGCCCTTTTGGGGCCCCCAATATTTTTTTGGGAGGGCCCCTCCCCCAAAAGTTCAAAGGCCTCCCAAGGAGGCCAAGCACAGAGCTGAGCGTGACAGCAGTGGAGGTGGCTGGAGCAGGAGACATCAAGGCCATTGAAGCCGTGCTGCTGCTGTGCCTAGAAGCCATTGCAACTCTCCTAGTGACAGCTAGAATTTACATTGCTCAATACTGAAAGACTAAAGCGACCCCCCCAATTTGAAAAACTGGCTAGATAAAATATGGCCAGTGCATTAAAACGACACAAAGGAAGTCAAACCAGCAAGAGAACATGTTCTCAGAATGAGTCCTTTTCATCTGTTATTGGAAGGAAAAGGTTGGAGATAACACCCAGCCTTACAACTAATGTTCAACTGTTTGGGTTATCACTTTTTCTACTTTCGGTTTGGTTCCAATGCACCTCTCTTTACTGGTTTCCCATCCCACCCCCATGTGTGTGTTGTATCTAATTATCCTAGTGTAGTTTCTAATGGATGGCATCAGGTGGTTGAGTGTGTGGTCACATTTGGTGAAATTTGTTGGTTTTCTTCCCATTTGCTTTCAACCTTTTATTGTTTGGATAACCCCTCCCCACCTAAAAAGAAACACCATGAGAAGACAGCTCCGAAATGTCTGAACTATATGACAATACAGAAGCTTTAAACTGAGCTTTTAATTTTATTTTTTAAAAACGGTTTTCCAGCTCTATTTCCTCCTATACCTTGCTAGATTAATCCTGGGATGTATTTTTTGTAGTTCTGTTCGGATATGAATGGTATCTGTAACATGGGCTCGGTAATGGAAGACATCCAAGCACCCTTTTGCCACTTCAGGGGTATCACTGTGAAATGCTTTTCTCCCTTCTGGCAAGAAATGTCTCACCGACAGCTGCCTACCATGTTTCTCATAAAATAAGACGCACCTAGAAAATAAGCCATGGCAGGATTTTCCTGGGTTGAAAAAATATAAGACATACCCAAAAAATAAGCCATAGTGGTGGGAGCAGGTCTGGATGGCGCCATGGAAGAGGAAGATGCCTCTCAGCGCCCAGAACCGGATGCTGCTGCCCCTCCAAAATGCCCAGCAGCGTGCGCCGTGCCGAGTGCCGACCCGGCGGCAGGACCCGGCAAGACCCAGCAGCGTGCCCTGCTGAAGCACCGACAAAGCGCGCAGCAGCAGCCAGTTCCGGGTGCCGAGCCGTGACAGGAAGAGGAGGTATTTTTTTTTAAAAAAATAAGACACCCCCAAAAATAAGCCATAGGCTTATTTTCTTGAGTAAAATAAATATAAGACGGTGTCTTATTTTATGAGAAACACGGTAGTAGTGGGTCTGTGCCTGAAGGTGGCTGTTGAAGGGTTTGGAGGCTGCTGGATTTGGATGTTCTACTCTCCGACAGCTTCTCCAGGAGTAGAGAACTTAAGAGCTGGGGAACAATGCTTGAAGAGATGTCAGGGTTGGTTGGGATGTGAGGGTTAGGTCTCTGTGGACAGCGTGGAGAGGGTGCTTTCTTGGGGAGGAGGCAAGGCTTCTGGAATGGATGAGAACAGTTGGATGGGTTACTGTAATGGCTCATACTTTCCCACTTTTAAAACCTACCCCTCCCTTCTCTCTTAGTCTAAGTCTTCCAACTGTGAGAGCTTTATTTGGAAATTCTTTTCAAATTAAATATTGAAATACCAGTATTTGGGGACAGAATTGGACAAGAACTTCTGCAAAACATTATTTCCTCCAGGGTGAAAAGTGCACCTGGCTGGGCTGGAACTTGATTGACTCCAAGTTTCCTACCCAAGTTTTATGGAGACTAAATAAGACTGAAATACTTGCTGTCCTCCCCTAACTTCATTGAAAAGATGCACAATGTCTGCTTTCCTGATGACATTTTCTGCTATGCTTCCAGATGTGAATGGAGCTTTGTTTATCTCTGGAAATCTACTCATCTGTTAAATGAAAAGGGCAGCACAACTTCGCAGCGGCACAATGGGCTTCAGAAGTGTTCCACTTTAGTTCAATAGATGGTGGATATGTCCCGTGACTAATGGAATCTTTCTGCAGCAGCATTAGGTGAGATGCCTGAAGCCAAGGTCACCACTATGGTGCAAAGGTATGGTAATCTATGCATCTTAATGGATTAAGTTGGGTCTACTGGGGCCAGTAATAGTGGACTTCATTTAAAATAATAATAATCTTGGGTCATTTTCTGGAATTCTGGTTCACTCTTCCAGTATCTGAAGCACCCTTAAAGCAGGGATGTCCAACTTCCCAGAGACTGTGATCTACTCCCACTATAAAAACACTGGCAGTGATGCCCATTGGATACACCAAAGTTGTTGAGCTTTTTGGGGGGAGGAAGACCAAAAGTTGTTGATCAACTTCAGGGGAGGCTTCAGCAAAGTTGTTGATTTTTTCTCCCCTCTGCTAGTATGTGGGGGAAGCAAACTACAGTCTCTGGCATTGTGTTGTGTCTGAACCCAGGGACCTGGTTTGTTTGTTACTTCTTGGGTTACAGACTGCAGCTTCTTGACTTTGGCTGCCAAGCTTGGTTTGTTGGGAGTGAAACCCCTGGTATGGATGTACAGTGGTACCTCTGCTTGCGAATAACTCTACTTACGAATGTTTCTACTTATGAACGGAGCTCCGTCCGCCATCTTGGGTGCGGTTTAGATAGGATTTTTTTCTACTTACGAATTTTTAGATAGGGTTGCTTCGACTTACAAATTTTTTTCTCCCAATGCATTCCTATGGGATTCGACTTAAAAAAAATTTGACTTATGAATGTGCGTTCGGTGCGTTCGGAACGCATTAAATTTGTAAGTAGAGGTACCACTGTAATGCTAAGCCTAGGAATCATTGTTTGTTTCCTCCCAGTGTGAGCCAGCAGGAATCAGAGCAGTGTTCTGCCATGTGAAGTAAGCCATGTGACCTCCAAATGCATGCCTTGTGGCTTTTGTGGCAGAGTCATGGAAAAGAGATAAAAGGAATGGAGTTTCCACTTCTTTGGTACTCTCAGAATGGTGTGAAGTTGCTATCCTAACCGCAAATTTCAGATCTGAATTTGAATGGGTCTTGATGTGTCATGCTTGGCAAAGTCAATCTTGGATACCTTGAAAGGTCTTAAGACTGTCATGGTCTCCAAGTGGTGTGTGTGTTTATATTTAAATTTCAGGAATTTACACACATTCCTTCCCAATATTTATCCCAGGATGGTTTGGATTGGTAGGGATTGGAGCTCAGTGGTGCATCATGTGTTTTGCACACAATTATAGGTTCAAACCCTGTATCTCTCAGTTTCAAAAGGACCAGGTAGTTGTTGATGGGACAGATTTTTCTCTAGCTCTGCAAAGAGCTACTGCTAGTCAGAGAAGATAAGAGAGCTTCCAGGGTCGCCAGGGATTTCATTTTGTATCTTCCTTGACAAGTGTGAGCTGGAAATCTCCAAGCAGTGACTGTGACTGGGGTTGTTCTTCCTGCCCAATATGACCAAGCACTGCAGGACTGGCAGGGAAGGACTCCATGGAGCCTGAGCGCCAGGGAAAGTGGTCTTATCTAAACCCACTTCATGTGTAGCAGCACACCAAGTCCTTCTATCTTCACTGCATATCAACTGCATCTCTTGTGTGACAATAGAAGGAATTTGGGATGGCTGAAAATGCAGTTTAAAATTTGCTCCCTGAAGTGAGTTGCAGGCCCAGATGTCATGTTTGCCAGATTATCCCCTCCCTGCTTCTCCAAATGCGTGGTAGAAACACAAGGATCCATCCTTGCATTAATGTTTACTTAGCCCTTAGTCATAGAATCATGGAATCATAGAGTTGGAAGGGACCCCCAAGGGTAATCTGGTCCAACCCCCTGCAATGCAGGAATCTCAGCTAAAGCATCCATGGCAGATGGCCACCCAACCTCTCCTTAAAAACCTCCAAGGAAGGAAAGTCCACAACCTCCTGAGGTCTGTATACTTTATTTCCAGAAAGAATCTAAGTCTGTAAAATAATTAATCAGGAGCTAGAATTTGACATTTCATCAATTTTGTGTGTGGAAAAGATAGAGGCTACATTTGAGAGGGTATTTCTTTCTCATTTCAAAATGATTTTCCTTTGTCTTGTCACATGAAATTTTACACACACTTTCCAGGAGTAAGTCCTGTTGAACTCAAAAGGTTCTACTTTTGAAAAGGCATGTATAGGATTGCAGTGTGTGACATATCCATGAGTTCCAAAGACAAGCACTAGCCACAGCTCTTGCAGCTTCCTCTCTTAGTATGTTTTTAATAAATATCTGCTGGATCTCCAACTTCATGTCTTCATTCTCCCATTTAGATTATTTTTTCTGTACCTCCTGAGGAATTATTTATTTCTGTTTGACTTAGGGTTGGGCGATGTTGAGTTTTCAACATTGCAATGTATCACCAGCAAACATTGCAGTTTGGAGATCAACCGCGATAGAATCTGCATTGGCCTCAGTCAGTGAGGTATAGGGTGAAACTGACTCCTCTCTCACCACGGCAGCTGAGGCGCTTTCACCCCAGCGCTTTGCAGGTCTCCTGCCCCTGATGTCCCTGCCGGTCACACGCACTGTAACCGGCAGCAGCAGCAGAAAGACCAGTGACATAAATAGGGTGGTTTGGGGAGCCTGGCCTGTGGGCTCAGAGGTTTCCTACCCTGATTATAAGGAAACAACTATCCTCTTCCCTAACCCTTGGTAAAGCAGTGAAACTATAATTTTGTAGCTGAACCATCTTGTTGCTATGTTGCGGAAAGTAAAAATGCAAGCTTTTAAGTTCTAGAAAACTAAAATCACAGAAATATTATTGTTTCAGAGAACCTGAGTAAGCCCATGCATACAACTGGCCATCTGCAACCTGCTCCTTTCATAAATAGAACTATGTTCAGCATTAGAAAAACTATTGGTAGTCAAAAGACCTCGGCCCAGAAGGTTTGGAAAGTACATCTCTCACTCTTCCCCCAGCTTTCACTGAATGCATTTCTATTGATGAGCACACAAGGGAGTGAGATGGTGTCGTCAAAATTCTTCTTGCACTCTGTAAGCAGCCAGATACAGATGAGCATTCCAGAACTATTGTTACCCAAATGGTTCTGGCATTCCAAAGTTCTTTCTAAATAAAGACTATGGTGTTTGCATTTTGGCTGAACTGGGTGTAGTTACCTCTGCAGTTGCATCTCAGAAAGGGCTACACTTTGCTGAATCATAATAACCACCAGCCCAACTTCACAAGCTTGAGCCACAGTCTTGACCAGGCATCCCCAAACTTCGGCCCTCCAGATGTTTTGGCCTACAATTCCCATCACCCCTGACTACTGGTCCTGTTAGCTAGGGATCATGGGAGTTGTAGGCCAAGACATCTGGAGGGCCGCAGTTTGGGGATGTCTGATCTTGGCTTAAAGCAAAGCATGCTTTATATATTAAAGAGGGAAACCACAAGACTCATGAGGACATCAACTCCGATCAGTTTGGCCATAAAGCTTAAAAGATGTGCAGACAAGAAGCCTGTATGTAAAAAGTCTGGGTTGTATCCCATCTTGGCTCTCCCCACCCTCCTCCCTTTAAAAAACAAACCAAAACCCCACTTCACTGAGAAATGAAAGGATCCACAAAGCTCACGTTTTGCACACTGCTGAAACATGCAGACCTTTCAGTGTCCCTAGAAGTAAAATAATTGCATATAGTAATGTCAGTATATTTTGTACTCACACAGAAGTGGTGATTCTGACTGTGTCCCTCCTAGGGCGGAGATGGAGAATGCCAATCACATGTTCAGGAGGTCAACGAAACATTCTGACCAGGGCATGTGGTGAAGAGACTGTGCAGAAGAGAATATTAGCTGCTTCGCTTCCTTTTCAGGCACATCCTCATGGTAGCTTTTGTACCAGGTCCCTCCCCTTTCCATTGTCAGGGAGGGATCTGTGTTTCCCAGCATTGCCTGTGCAACACCCCTCTGGAGTGCAAACAAAAGATAAGGGCAGAAAACCCACTTGCTCCTGATAGACAAACCTCCGTTAAGTTTCATTGTAGGTGCCATATATCAAAAACGTACGAATGGATCATCTCTCAACTCAGTGAGCAATTTGTAAATTACTTACTACTCTTACTGTGTTTTTGGCCCTGCAAGGGTTCTTCTTTCTTCTCCTCCTCCTCCTCCCTCTTTGCCTCTTCCTTCTTGGTTTTCCTTCTTTTCACAGTTCTCCCCTTTCTGTGTTGTCACTGTCTGTGCCCTTTCACCTAAGGGCACGTTGGACTCTGTGCCTTCCCAGCCATCAGTGAGTTTTATATAGTTTGTAAAAGGACCTTTTAGAGTTGTTGTTCCTCCCTCTCTGTGCGGGTGGGATGTTTGTGTGTGCATGTGCGGAATGACAATGCTCTTGCTTTACATCTATGAGCAGCTGCAGAGCATGGGAATAAATCTGGCCTCATTTCTTTGTACTGCTCTGGTTTGAAGCACCTGTTGTCTCAGTCTAAACACCTTTATTTGGATAAGCATATTTCTCGTGTGTGTGTGTTTCTCTTATGTGGCGAGTGCCAGCCAGACTTTGACATCACTGCCGCTAGGCGTCTCCACACACTTGCTTCACTTACCTAGTCTCTCTCTTTCGCGGATGGACTGTAGCTGAGTAGTGAAATGTGAAGTCCCAGAGGCTCAAAGCAGAGCAAACTGGGCACCAGCATTCAGATAAAAAAAACTCCCCCCCCCTTTATAAGTGTTACTTTAGCAGGCACACACTAGAGTACGCAAAGTGAACCTAAATGTTTGAGAACCCACTAAAACTAAGGTGGGATGTAATCTGGAGAACCTGAAGTTTGAGCCTTATTGCCTTGGTTTCCAAATAGGTAGTTGATACTCTCAAGTGACGAAAACAGTGACTTGGGCAAATGGGAGGTGTAAGTAACAGATATTTGAGATGTGATTTAATTAATTAAAAACGAGTAGTCTCATCAGAAAGTTCTAGTTCATCCCTACTGGCCATTAAAATCTGTGGCTCTAATCACATTCCCTCTGTCCTTTGATCCACCTAGGCTTAGTTCACCAGAGGTCTTGTCAGTGGCGTTCCTACCCCAGCTGGTACCGGGGGCGGCGCCTGAGCGGAGCTCCGTGCGGACTGCGCACGCGGGGTGTGTGGAGCACTTAAGGGGCTTTAAACGACCCCTCTGATGTGTTTCCCCGCACTTGGGTGTCAAAGTGCCAACAGCAGACTAAGGAAAGCAAAACCCAGACAGACTTTATTTGAAGAAGGAAAGGACCCCCGCTGCCTCCCTATCTAAGTGCTAATGGGTGGAAGGCGGGGGGGGGGGGCTGCGATTGCGCTTGGCCAATTTAGCTGGATTTTAGCCGGCAACTCAAAAAACAAAATCCCAAGTCAATTCACAACCCCAACAAAATGCATCCCAGCTTCCATCCAAATGCGCAGCAAGAGAATCAGAGACTTACTTGGCTCTCCTCCTAGAGGCGGTCGGATTTTGCTGCGTGCTGCTTAGAGTTTTTTTTGGGGGGGGTTGTTTTTGTTTTTGCCAGGGAATGCGCCAGGTCACTCGTCTCTCTCGCTCTCCTTTTTTTCTGCACCGCCCCCTCGGTGCAAAAGCTGCAGCCTGGGCTTGGTCCTGCACCTCTCCCCTCCCTGCTTGCTGGAGAGGGTGTCTCAATGTTGCTGGGTGCTGGGGTGGCTCCAGACCCCTTTGCTGGGGTGACAGGAGTGGGGGGGGAGAGTTTGGTGTTGGGGTATTTATAACATTTCAGACAAAGGATTTCAATTTAACCAATCCCATAAATCATTACATCATTTTATATTTAATATTCATCATCTCATTTCATATTTAATACGTATGTCATTACCTAATCTAATACGCATGCGCAATAAGCGTTGCTAACTAAACTTTGATTCTTACCGTGATCTGTTACATATTGTTAGTTTACATGTATGGGAACCTGTGTTACCGGTATGTGTGGATGTAACAATTTATGTTCTAGTTTATGAATTGCTTCTTTGTGATTTACGTATTAGCTGACCTTCTATCCCAGTAGGGACGGCTTCTTGCTGAATCTTCAGTTTCTTTAAAGCAACAGGTTACCATAATTCACTAATATAAGCATATTCCAAGATTTATAGGGAATTACATTATTACCTTAATTGGGGCCCTTTGGGCCCCTGCTACAACCTGATCCCTTCCTTCCTTCCCTCTCGCTTTCATCTGATCCCTCGCAAGTGTGTGGCGCAGCCCCAATGGCTCTGGGGTGTGATTGGTGCCTTGCGCTCGGCCGGAGCGTGCCACTAATTTATTAAAGAATGGGGGTCACGAGGCGCAATTGGCCAATCGCAGAGTCCCTCTAGCCACGCACACTGGAACCTGCTCCCTTTCAGCAGCTCATTTTGGGGGGCGGGGGAGTCAGAGGAAGGGCGTCCTGCAAATGCTTAAGCCTCCCTTTTGCTGACTCCAGTCCTCAGACCCCGAAGGGGCAGCTCGCAAAAGGCGCCCTGCTCTGTCCACCTCAGGGAGGGAGGAGGGAGGGGAGAGTGAGGCAGCGGGGAGAGGACCAGCCCAGTGCCCTCCCGCTTCGGGCGCCCCTCGCAGTGCCCCGACCTCGGGCTGCCCGCTCGCTTGCCTCTCCTCTCAGAACACACGGAGGTCTGCTGCTCAGAGCAGAGACGGAGGAAAAGGGGGGGAGGGCGAGGAAGAGGACCTCCTCTAGCAAGCTCCGTGCGTGGTCCCGCCCCACCCCGCCCACCACTCTGTTGAAAGACCCGCTTTCATTAATTCCAAGAACGTTAAATATAAGGCCACAAACATCATTTTCTTTAAGAAGTTAGCTTGGATTTAGGTTTCAGATCTAGAGCGCTTACAATGTTTTACTGTGATTATAAACAAGGATAGTTCCTTTTCACTTTACAATCATACTCATTACTATTATTCCTCTATAAGTCTCTCTATGTTAAGAGCATTTTAGAACCAGCGTTATGTAAGTTTGCTGTATTTTACTATTGAAAGTGCCCCAAGACAATTAATTGTTCCTAGCCCTTTAAGAAATGGAGCTCCATTCGGTATATAAGCCAAGAATCAGAAACACCCTCTAGCAGTCTGAACAATGGAGACACACCATCACTACTAGGAGAGCTTTTACAGCCCCTTACTTAATCTTAAAATCATAGAGTTGGAAGACACCACAAGGGCCATCCAGTCCAACCTACTGCCAAGCAGGAAACAGGAAATTGCTTTGATGTTGCTTTATGGGTTGGTTGGTTTTAAATTCTGCTGGTTGTTTTTCTTATTGCTCTTTTTCTATTGTGGTGGCTTATACTGTGATAGTTTAATGTTTTTATTACAAATCCAATTTAGCCATTTTTAACCTTCATTTCTGCTTCATGTCCATTTCCTTCCAGCACCAATGCAGCCCCCACCCACATGCCAAATTCCTTATCCTACCATACTTGACCCCATTCCTGTGCCACCAGGGTAGCCGATGCACCAATTTCCATCAGCCTCAGTCAGCATGGAATTGTAGTCCAGAAGCATTCCCTGAACTAACATTTGCCTCCTCCCTTTCAGAGCAAACCTTTTCCTCCTACCTTCACTAAGAAGCACGCCTCTAACACTTACCACCCTTCTAACACCCTCTTGAATGAATGAATGAATTTACTTTATTACGATCACAGAGCAGCATAGGCAAAGCATCTAAATAAATAGCATAACAATATGGTTCTAAGTGAATAATTATTAAATAAATGGGAGCAAGAACCAAACATAGCTTAAAGCAGCGTTTCTCAACCGGTGAGACGCTGGCTGGTGTGCCGCGACGAGAAGGACGATTTGCATTGTCACGTCGCTGACCCGCCAGAAAGGAAGCCGGCCGGGTCACGACGCGAGGCGAGCGCCCGCGTCGTGACCCGGCCGGCTTCCTTTCCTGCGGGTAAGCGTTGTGTATTGGCGGCCGCCAGGCACGTGACACTGCAAATCGCCCTTCTCGTCGCCGCACGTCGCGGCAAAATTTAGAGTCGGCATCCAGCCGGAGGCCAGAGAGGGCGCCGCCGCCGCCGCCGCCGCCGCCTGGGGAGGAGCAGGCAGGCGGGGAAGGCTGCGCAGGGCTTCCCTTCGCCGGGCCAGAGCGGCGGCGGCTGCCTGGGGCGGCTGGGAGGGAGGCGGCGGCAGCTGCGCGCCCGTGTCTGCCTGCCTGGGGTCTGTGCGTGCCGTCTAACGTGTCCCCGCTCGCTCCGCAGGCTCTGCGCCTGGTGGGTCCGCCTGGCTACTGCGCAGCAGTTCTTTAGTGGCATGCTTTACGTCTCCCCTCCAAACTAAACTAAATATAGGGCGGCACAGAGTTGGTGTGCCGCGGGATTTTTTTTCATAGAACAAGCCCAAAAAAGGTTGAGAAACACTGGCTTAAAGCATATACATAGAATAATTAATTCTCTTAAATAAGCATAAATAAAGGATGAATAAAAACTGATAAGGAAATTTAAAAAGACCAGTTAAAACAGCTATATGGGGTGGGGCTTCAGAAGTGCGGATCTAACAACATGAGCCTTCAATTTAGGACTGAATTGTAGCCTAGAACATCCTTCGATGAATATCTATCATGGCAACACAAAATCTGGCGACTGAATATGTGACTTCTGGGCTTTCTTCCTGTAGTAACAGGGAAATGTTGTGTTGATAACTTTCTACTTTACCCATAAAACAAGCTTGTCTATCTATCTCTCTGTCTCTCTCCTCCTCCTGCCCATAAGAGAAAGATTGCTTGTAGCCGAATGAGAAGTCCTGGCTGCAGAAACTATTCCAATGTCACTGCAGATTTTGGTCAAGGCTACTGGATTCTCTCTTTGTCCGGAAGGGGGACAGGCACTTCCCACTTCTCACAGTTTTGCTGGAAGCAATCCTTCGGGAGAAAGATGATTAATGGCAAGCTCAGAGGAATCAGTCTGTGTCCTAGATCATTCTGAGCAGGAGGAAGGAGTAAACTAGCCTTTGCTGAAGTAGGCAGAATCAAGTAATATCAGTAATCATTGCTCTCTGTGCCCCCTAGCAGTGGGGGGAGCCTCATCGCCCTAAAATGTGAACTCTCACAATACACAAGGGTGAGTAAAAAAAGAAACAAAAATTATCCCATAATCCCTGACCATTGACCATCCTGACTGGGTCTGATGGGAATTGTAGTTCATAACATCTGGTCTTTACAAGAAGAGTGCAGGATTTACTTAGCTAGAGTACAGGTGACTTGTTTTTTAAAGAAACATGCTTTTTCAAAATGCCCCTGTTGAATTTCTGGTTTTCTAATCTGCTCTTCCTATGTAATCCAGGCACTGTTCTCTTCTCTTTTTTAAAAAAACATACTTTTTATTAATTTTACAAAATACAAAAAAAAAACGGTACATACATAAACACCTTTTCCACCTCCTTCCTACCCACCCACATGGGTCCTCCCCTGCCACAGAAGTATCCCATGTATGTGAACAGTCAGAGATGGTCCATTTTATGCTTGGATTTCTGTCCTCCCCCTCCCCTGACCCCAAAGCCCCCCCCTGCCACCAGGGAGCTCCAGCAAACCAGGGCAGTACGCAGGAGGCCATCCATCCAACCATCTATTGTCATACCAAAAAAAGAGAAAAATAGAAATAGGAAAAAAGAGAAAAAAGAAAGGGCAAAAAAAGAGAAAAAAACAATACAAAACAGAAAATTTTTTCTTACATTCATAATTGTAAAACCATATTTTGTGGGCTTCCCCTCCCCCCCTCCCCGGTTTTCATCCCTTTTTTATCATCTGCAACAGTTTCTTACTTTATAAAAATACACCTTTGTATCTTATACAACTTATAAATCAATTGTTAACATTTTCATCTAATATTCAAATCACTGAAAAATCAAACTCCCATTTTATCTTCCCGTGCCTAATTTTTACTCCCTCTATAAGCCTCCATATTTTCACATTTTTCCAAAATCCGTTCACTTTTAAAACTATAACTATTCTCAATTTAACCTTACATCCCCGATTACCGGCTCCACCCCCCCAATCCAGCAAATTCCATAATCAGCAGACCAGTTATAAACCTGTTAATCCATCCTTATAATCACAACATCACTTTCCCTTCACCCCACCCCCTGTTTACAGTCTTTTGCCATCCAGGCCACCATACAGGACCCCTGAATTTCTTCTCTTCTCTGCATATTTTTTCCTTCTTCCCTGTGGGCGTTCTGGAGTTCCAATAATACCAATCGTGCCCCCCTCAAAGGCAGGGCACTCCATCCAACTTTTTGTAGAGTAAAGTCATCATTTTTTTCGTGGTGTGCTTCATTTTGTGTTGAATCATCACAGTCCTCATCTTCATCTTTTCCTTCCAAATCACAGTCACCATCATTGTCATTCTCACATTCATCTTTTTCAGTGTCAAAAGCTTCATCTTCTAAAAAATCATATTCTGCCATCACCATCTGAAATTGTTGCTGTAACTCTTGCCGTCGTGTCTCCTCTTGACATAGCTCTATTCTTGTTTCCCACATTAAGGTCAAAACAGACCGCTGGAACTCAGGGGAACACTTTTTTTGTTGACATAGTTCAATCCTGCCAAGGTCAAAACTTGTCACGTGGGGTGGAATATGATCACAGTTTATTTTCTCGACTCCATTTTAACAAACTGGCTGCATTCTTCAAGTCTTATTAACAATAAAGTTCGAACTCACATTTCACAAACATTTAAACCAAAAAAGAAATTCCACAAAGTCCAGAAATACAAAGTGAAATAAAAATTGACTTATAAATCCTGATCAACTCACTGGGTTGTCTGGGCTGCCGGCTCCCGAGGAAAAGAAAGGTTTTTCTTAGTCTTTACCTCTTGCTGCAGGGCTCACAACCACAGTCTCTCTCTCTCCCCTTTCACCCTGCATCAAAGGGGAGATTCTCTTTGATGCCTTTGAGGGATCCTTTTGAATTGCAAATCTTCTGTTTACGGCTTCGGGTTTCTATTTACTGTCTCTTTTGTTGCCGTGGGGGGGGGTGGCTTCCTCTTTTCTCCCCTCTCTCCCAGATCCAAATTGTTTTATAATCCAAATCGTGAGGTTACTTACAGTCTTGTTTCCAATCGTTTTATTTTCGGAAGAATCCAGCGCTCTCCGCCTTCGGCTTGAAGCTTCTCCCTGCTAGAATAACGTTGCCGCTCAAAATGGCCCCCGCGACTTCTACCCTCCTCGCTCCGGAGCTCTTATTAGAGCTAGCCGAAGGGTTGGGGAGTCCGGATTGGGGCTGTGCCGAGCAAATTTGCCCCCGCGACGCCCTTCCCGAGGTTCTAAGGGGCGCAGCGTCGCTCTCGCTGCCCTCCCCACTCCTAGCAGGGACGGGCCGTCTCGGAGGCGAGACGAAACCCCGCCGATCGGCACTGGCGCTGAACCCGGAAGCCCGGCACTGTTCTCTTCTCCACTGTACTCTAGGAACACAAATGGTTTTAAAAAAACACACCTTGTGCTCCAATTGGCTCCTCCTTTTTCTAGTTTCTCCAAAGTACTGTATCTGGTTAAGGTTCTTGCATAATTTCTGCCCCTTGTGTGGAACATGAGAGCTATTAATATTATACAGATGATTCAAAATAAAAAAATTCCTTCCAGTAGCACCTTAAGAGACCAACTAAGTTTGTCATTGGTATGAGCTTTCATGTGCATGCATACTTCTTCAGATACACTGAAACAGAAGTCACCAGATGATTGTCCATGTTACGTAAATCAACAAAGGAGTTGATCACCTGCTTCAGAGAGGAATGTCTTCCTTAAGGAAAGAATCATGCCTTTTTATAGTCACTATTTCCTTTTCTTCCCTTCCCTTCCCATGGGAAAATCTGAACAAAACACCCAGCAGTTGCTTTAAAAAACACACCTAAAAAGCTGCCCTGTGTTACTGGAGCCCAAACTGGAGGTGATGCTGAAGATTTATGATTGAGTCTTCTGATGTCTGTCTTTAAAGCATCCGACTGGGAGTGTATCCCCAATTTTAAATTTCAACTGCTTGATCTGCTATTAGGTGTGTGTGGTGGTGGGGAGAGAGAATTTGGGGTACCCCTCTGTCCTTGCTCCAGCGGGGTGTGTGATGTAAATCAGGTGCTAAAGAATCGGCAGTGGAATTTGCTGCCAAGGAGTGTGGTGGAGTCTCCTTCTTTGGAGGTCTTTAAGCAGAGGCTTGACAGGCATATAACTAGAATGCTTTGATGGTGTTTCCTGCTTGGCAGGGGGTTGGACTGGATGGCCCTTGTGGTCTCTTCCAACTCTATGATTCTATGATTCTATGAATCCCCCTCCCCCTCCCCCTCCAGCATCCCAGCCCCAGTCTAAATTTCTCCCTCCGTGGCTGCTTTTAGGACACTGGAAGATGCCTTCATGCATTTTCTCATATAATATCTAATTATAAAGAGATCTGTAACTACATCCCAGTGTGAGTCAAACTGGAAGAGAGGCTTTTGCCTGGATTTATGGGGATTTGAATCCCTCCTAGGGCCTGGTGTGCAGCTTTCCTCAGCTTTCTCATCGGTTCTGTTGGATGTAAAATAAGATATACAAGATATATTTTTGTATATGTAGGTCACTGAACTGAAGCCCTGGGTCTTCTGAGTCCAGGCCCCTTCCCTCTCCCTTTTTTAAGCTTTACATTTGTCTTTTTTAGTTTGATTTCAGGGCAGATGGGTGCCCTCAAAAGGGCAAAGCCCAGCTGCCCAGCATCTTAATTTGCCAAGAGGCTTCTATACTTCCAAAGAAGCACTTTCAGATTGTGTTCTGAGCCTTGAGATCTTTTACCTGAGCCCAAGTACCTGACAAGGACTAGATTACCATGTAAGACATGGACACAGTTTACTCATGACTGTTCCATTAACCACCATAATCTGGAACAGATCTTGCATCACCTCAGACCTTTTGAGATTTAAACTGAGTGCCCTGATACATTTGTACATTCTGTGTCCATTCATAGGTATATTTTCAAGCAGAGGCTTCAGTATCATATCTTGGATAATATTTTGCCCTCCTCCATGTGTGGTACTCTCTTTGGTGGTTGTGCAGAAACAATTGCTGTATATGTATAAGTAGATAACCCTGTTTATCTACAAAGGATGATTGCACAGCGTATTGTTAAATAAAATAAAATTTGAGTGGTGCCAGTTGTGGTATATAGCTTGCCATTTTTGATCATGTGTGTTCTGTTTTTTGTTTCTCATTTCTGTTGACTTTATTTGTCTAGGCCTCCTATAGAAGGCGGAATTTCAGAAGTTGAAATAATATCTCAGCAAATAGAAGAAGAGACCAAAAGTATACCGCCTGTACAGCTTGTTAATTTTGCTTATCGGGATTTACCACTAGCTGCACTAGATCTGTCTGTAGCAGGTTCCCAACTCTTGTCAAATTTGGACGAGGAGTACCAAAGAGAAGGGTAAGTGCAAAATGACATACTTATTTGAAACCTTTCTTTAAAAATAATTAAATTAAATTCATTTTCACTTTTAACATTTGTCATCATACACAAATCGTAATCATTTTACAAATAGGATTCTCAGAATCCCCGAACTTCCCTCCACCCTTCCATGGTTTCTCCAGATATTCTTTTCAAACTGCATCATATACTCCCCATATTTTCTTAAATCTCAATTTTATCATAATTCTTGCTTCATTGCAAGTGTTTTTAAAATCCTGCCAATGTTTTCAGTTGTTTACAGTGTTCTTTCAAGTAACTTAATAAAATCCCCCAGTCTTTATTAAATTTATTATCTTCTTGATCTCTGATTTTTCCCAGTCATTTCCGCCAATTTGGCATAGTCCATCATCTTTATCGGCCATTCTTCTTTTGTAGGTAAATTGTCCTCCTTCCATCTTGGGGCAAGTAGCATCTGCACAGCTGTTGTAACATACATAAATAGTCTCTTGTGATTCTTAGATATTTCTGGACCTAAAATTCCTAGTAAGAAAGCTTCAGGTTTGTTTTTTTACCAAAGTTATTTTAAACATTTTTTTCAACTCGTTATAAATAATTTCCCAATATGCTTTTGTTTTTTTGCACGTCCACCACAAGTGGTAAAATGTGCCTTTCTTCTCTTTACACTTCCAACATAGATCTGTTGCTAGTTTAGTAGGAGGTCCTAGTGATACATCTTCTAAATATATAAAAATGTAGGCATTGCGCACGCAGATGAAATGGCCTTTCTTCATAACCACTGAACCGAATTAAAACAAATTTGGGCAGAATGTACCTTGCCCATCAAATGTTTTTGAAATGTTTTTTTTTTCAAAAAACCACACCTATCATACCTAAAATAATGATTAAACGCCCCCCCCAAGTGGCGCCCCTATTAGACATCATCAGGAAAAGTCATATCTCCGAGGGCGGGGCCAAATCAATACGTCATCAACCACCGTCCAGCCACCGTCAAAACGACCATTCCACCCCCAAAGCCCAAGGACGGACCCCGAAACCCACGACAACAGCCTAGACACATACCCACCAGGGACCCACAACAAAAGAGACATTTGTGGCCTCAAACCGCAACCTCCGACCGCCGCGCCTGTTTCCCTCCCCGTCTTCCTTCCCTCTCCAACAAGCCTCCCATGGGCCCTGCTACCACGTTTCTCCGAAAATAAGACACTGCCTTTTCCTCAAAAAACCCCCACTATGGCTTATTTTCAGGGGATATCTTATTTTTTTCCTCCTCCTGCTGCGCCTATCACTATGTCTTATTTTCAGGGTATGGCTTATATTCCTTGAATGCTTAAAAATCCTGCTATGGCTTATTTTATGACTACGTCTTAAAATCGGGGAAACGGTAGATCCGCCACCCCTCCCCTTAAAATCAAATTAAAACCTATACAACAAACAAACAAAAAACAGTAAAACAATAAAAACAAAAAACAGTAAAAGTTACAAACACACCAAAGTTAAACAACTTCCCACACCCGACTAAACATCCATTCCACCCCACACACCTGAGGCCTCCTTGGAACCTCAAAAGGTGTGGTGGTGAGTATGGGGCCTGCTCCCAGGCCCAAGATGGAAAATGGGCTTCAGGGGAAGCGGTCCTCCCCAATACTCACAGGCAGAGCAGCACACTTGTGACTTATTTTTCTGGATACTCTGTTGCGTTTGCCCTCACTTCAACAGTCAGCATTCTGTAGCCATTGAGTGCCCTCTGTTCTTTTCTATTTTGTGATCTTCAAATCATACTGAGCAAAACAGTGTACCTGTTAATATGCCACAATGCTGCATGTTGGAGTAGAGGATTCCCCCCCTCCCCCCAAGTCAAGGAAGCGGAAACGGGCAGCTGTTAGCAGCTTGAGTTGAAGTGTTTGTAGTGGCTCATTACCAAAGAAATATGGTAATCTTTCCCCACTCTTGCTCCTTGTTGAGCATTCATTTAAGTACTAGTGTATTACAAAAAAATCTGAGCTGGTGACAGATTGGCTTTACACAGAGACAAATGTTGAAAGATGAGCTTTTCTTCCTTCTCTTTTATAGTGGCATTCCTGACCTTTCCCACTTAGTATATTTTAAAGAATTTCTTTTTAGTGTCCTTGCTTCCTTGGAAGCTACTGACCAGAGTTTCCCAGTTCAGATACAGCAAGAAGCTGGGGCTTCTGGGATTGATTGGTTCTTTTGCTTGTGCAAAGAGACTCATTTATATTTCTGCTTTTTAAGCTGTGGTGGCCATCTGAATCCAGCCACTATCATAACTAAACATTTATAACAGGACTGTCAAACATCAGCCTTTTTTAAAATTATAACAGTTTCATACAGAAATATATATAAGCTATAGGTCAGGGGTCCTCAAACTACGGTCCGAGGGCCAGATGCAGCCCACTGGGGTCCTGAACCTGGTCCACCCGGCAATTGCAGAACCCGCCACTGTCGTAACGGGTCTTGGCCCAAAACTTTAGCGGCACAGGACCATGGTGAGCAACGCCAGGGAACACGCGGGTCCAGAGGGCCAGGGAAAGCGAGGCCTAATCGACTGGGATAGAGGCTGCTCTAGCTTGACGAGGTACGGAGGAGCCCCAGGAGCGGCGAGGCTGTTGTGGACTGAACCCCAAGGTTTTCTCTCACTCCACACTCCTTTCTTCCTGCCGCCTTGCTAAGTGGCTTCTTTTCCCTGGTTCGCCTGGCACTTCCCACCCTCCCTTGCTTTGCTTCCTGGCAGTTTCAACCGAAAAGCGTCTTGCTTCCCTTTCTTTCCCTGGTTTCCTTTCCTTCGTCTTTCTTGCTCAAAGGCAGTTTCCTACTCAGCTATTCCCTCGACAGTCATTTGGCTTCAAGTGCCACATTTTGCTTTCCATTCTCCTGTTCCCCGTCAAATCGCAGGGAACAGGAGAGAAGGGGAGTCGTTATGCCGTCACGCTCTCCTGTGCATTCACAACCTACCTTAAGAGAGATACGATTACCTTGAGACCAACTTCCTTTCTTGCAAATCCCCAAGCCAAAGTCATCTGGACTCTGAGGGTGGTAGTGGTGGCTAAGGGGAATCAATACGCTGATCCTTAACCTGGGAGTTGCACCTGCTTGCGCTGAGGGGAAAGAAACCCGCGCTGGCCATCGCCTGCCTCCAGCAGAGCCGAGGCCTCCACAGCAACCGCCAGCACCGCCATGGTTTCTCTGTGGGATCCTGTCGAGGGCTGCTACTTCCATTGTAGCCTCCCCCCTTCTGGTCAGCAGCGCTTGCAGTCTTTGCCTGTGGCCAGGTGGCAGGGAGGTCCCCTTCCCTGGTCACTTCCCTTGCCTCCAAACAGTCAGGGTTGTAGAAATCTCCCTTTAAGTGGACCCGGTCATTCCTCTTACACACACATTCCTTTACACACACCTCTCATCCGCCCTTCCCTTCTTTCTTCCTCCTTTGAACATTTCTTGCAATCAGTTTATTCTCCAAAGACGTGCGTGTAACACAAGTGTTCCGTCCCCCTGATCACCACATACTTCTAAGCCCACGGAAACCACACGCACACAGCACCAAGTTAACTGTGGAAGTTGCTGGATTGGACCAATTCATGGAGGAGAAGGCTATCAACAACTACTAGTTGTGATGGCCAAACTCTGCCTGTGCTGTCTCTTCCATTGTCTTCACCCTTAGAGCAACTGCACTGCATTTAATCCAAATATATCTTGTTGAAAATGTTCACGTTCTGCAGAAGGAGATCCTTACATTTCTGGCAGAACAGAGCAAATTGGCTAGTGCCCATGATGTCACCATGTACAATGCCTTTAAAGTATATTGTAAATGTTGTGTTGTTTTTCCTGTTTTTGTGCATCACAAATAAAATATGTGCAATGTGCATAGGAATTCGTTCATAATTTTTACAAACTATACTCCGGCCCCCAACAGTGTCTGAGGGACAGTGAACTGTTCAAAAAGTTTGAGGACTCCTTCTATAGGTATTGAGTGCCCTGGTGCAGGGTTACATTATTTGAGGATCTGCATCTCCAGGGCCGCTACCCTGCATTTCCAGAATTGGAGAACTGTTGGCTCATTGGTACAGCAAATGCTTTGCATTCAGAAGGTCCTAAGTGTTGGGAAGGACCATGAAACCCTGGAGAACTGCATCTAGTTAGAGGAGTCAATGGGCAAAAAAGTGTTCTCTTCCTGTGTTACATTGACCAAGTGTTTGTCTAGTGCTTTATATTAGAAGTGGAGGAGCTACTGCCAGAATGCTGTGATGGATCACATTTTGACTTGTACAAAGCTCAGTGGTTACCTGAAGCTGGCTGCTACCTCTCAGCCTAACCTACCTTACCGGATCATCGTTTTGAGGATTAAAAGGTGCGTGAAGAGCTCCTGGGAGAAGAATGGAATAAAAATACTACTACAGCTTAGCTCTCCTTTTTAATCTATGCAGTAAGATGGAACCAGGCCCTACCTCAGTGGTAGAGGGCTTGCTTTGTAAGCAGACTGTCCCAGGTGCAATCCCTGGCATTTCCTGGTAGAAACTGGATTGTTTCCTGGTCTGAGGTCCTGGAGAGCCCGCGTCGTGACCCGGCCGGCTTCCTTTCCGGCGGGTCAGTGCTTAGTATTGGCGGCCGCCAGGCACGTGACAATGCAAATCGCCCTTCTCGTCGCAGCACGTTGCGGCAAAATTTAGAGTCGGCATCCAGCCGGAGGCCAGAGAGGGCGCCGCCGCCGCCGCCTGGGGAGGAGGAGGCAGGCGGGGAAGGTTGTGCAGGGCTTCCCTTTGCCGGGCCAGAGCGGCGGCGGCTGCCTGGGGCGGCTGGGAGGGAGGCGGCGGCAGCTCCGCGCCTGTGTCTGCCTGCCTGGGGTCTGTGCGTGCCGTCTAACGTGTCCCCGCTCGCTCCGCAGGCTCTGCGCCTGGTGGGTCCGCCTGGCTACCGCGCAGCAGTTCTTCAGTGGCATGCTTTACGTCTCCCCTCCAAACTAAACTAAATATAGGGCGGCACAGAATTGGTGTGCCGCGGGATTTTTTTTCATAGAACAAGTGTGCCGTGGCCCAAAAAAGGTTGAGAAACACTGGTGTAGACAATACTGAGCTAGATGGACCCAAGAGACTGACCCTGTGTGAGGCATGTTTGTATGTTCTTGTATGTTCTTGTGTCATAGGGTTTAAATACAGCTGTTGTCATGGGGTAAGCTATTACACAGAGCCTTGCCAAGTGGTCCAGGCAGCATTCCCTCTACACACCACAGACTTGTGGTGTTGTGGAGAAAATCTCGCTTGAGTGTTTTCTGAGCCACTGCAGATAAACAACCTTTGCTACTGTGATAGGATTGGCCACCTTATGCGGCATGTGCTTTTTAAAAATGTTTCTTTGTGGCACCCACAGAATGCTGACCAGCCCTTTTGTGTGAATCATTGTTTTGACTGTATCAGTGTATTCTCTCATACATTTTAAAGCTAGTAGCATGATTTATGTGTGGTTGAACACAGGCATGTCACTCAAGAACTGATTTAAGGGCAGTGGGAGATAATGTAATACTTTCAGCTGAGGGCTACATTTTTCACTTCAGGAACATGTTCCCAGAAGTATCTGGGATTTGGCGAGCTTAACATCTCTCTGTTGTTCATAGTTTCCCCCTCCCTCAGAATTACTGTCGCCACATGGGCAACTTCAACCAGTTGTGATGGTATCTGTCATGTTTTAGCTTTTGGTCTTTGCAGCCAGGAGGTTGCCTTCTTAACTGTTTTGTGGTGGCATGTTGTTGCTTTTTAACCTCAGACTCTAATTCATGGGCATTATTTAAAGTTTCATTTGAATGAATGCTCCTTTGCCCCAAAGTGGCTTGATTCTGCAGAAGTACAGCCCATCCTTGGGAAATCTCAGTTGGCCACCTCTTTCTTCAATGCCAACAGAATATTTTTCTTCTTGAAAATGTTTGCTGTAGTTTGATAATGGCTGGTGACTCTTTTAAATTTGTACTTGTCTGCTGTTGTGCTGTTAAATGTGTTTAGATAATACAAGCTTTTTAAATATTTATATATCACTTCGAACACTTCTGATGAATGGCAAACATGACTCTATGTAAGTAAACAATAAAGTAAGGTTTTTCCAGTCACTTCTGGCTCTCAGCACATCTTTTATCATTAGCAATACAAACCTGTGCCAGTTACATTACTGCTCTCAATTTATTTATTTATTTGCAAAACCTGTCCCAGTCAGATTGAAATTAAAATGTTATATTCTATAATCTCTGTAAAGACATGCATCTCTGCCCTCTGCTGTCCATTCTGGGAAATTTATAGGAAAAGTCAAAAGTTAAAAAGCAGAGCTGTACATGAAAATGGTATGAAATGTAATCTCAGAGTCGTGGGTTTGAGATCCATATTGGGCAAATATATTCCTGCATTGCAGGGGATTGGACTAGATGACCCCCAGGGTCCCTTCCAACTCTACAATTCTACGATTTTCATAGCACAGCACCTCTCTGGTGGCATTTGTTGTTTGGTCATTTGGTCGTGTCCAACTCTTTGTGACCTCATGGACCAGAGCACGCCAGGCACTCCTGTCTTGCACTGCCTCCCGCAGTTTGGTCAAACTCATGTTGGTAGCTTTGAGAACACTGTCCAACCATCTCGTCCTCTGTCGTCCCCTTCTCCTAGTGCCCTCAATCTTTCCCAACATCAGGGTCTTTTCCAGGGAGTCTTCTCTTCTCATGAGGTGGCCAAAGTATTGGAGCCTCAGCTTCACGATCTGTCCTTCCAGTGAGCACTCAGGGCTGATTTCCTTAAGAATGGATAGGTTTGATCTTCTTGCAGTCCATGGGACTCTCAAGAGTCTCCTCCAGCACCATAATTCAAAAGCATCAATTCTTCGGTGATCAGCCTTCTTTATGGTCCAGCTCTCACTTCCATACATCACTACTGGGAAAACCATAGCTTTTAACTATACGGACCTTTGTTGGCAAGGTGGTGTCTCTGCTTTTTAAGATGCTGTCTAGGTTTGTCATTGCTTTTCTCCCAAGAAGCAGGTGTCTTTTAATTTCGTGACTGCTGTCACCATCTGCAGTGATCATGGAACCCAAGAAAGTAAAATCTCTCACTGCCTCCATTTCTTCCCCTTCTATCTGCCAGGAGGTGATGGGACCAGTGGCCATGATCTTAGTTTTTTTGATGTTGAGCTTCAGACCATATTCTGCGCTCTCCTTTTTCACCCTCATTAAAAGGTTCTTTAATTCCTCCTCACTTTCTGCCATTAAGGTTGTGTCATCAACATATCTGACGTTGTTGATATTTCTTTCGGAAGTCTTAATTCCAGCTTGGGATTCGTCTAGTCCAGCCTTTCGCAGGATGAATTCAGCATATACCGTATTTTTCGCTCCATAAGACGCACCTGACCAAAACACGCATCTAATTTTTAGAGGAGGAAAGGGGGAAAGCCCTTTGGGGGGGGGGATCAGTTCAAAGTTGTGCTGCTTCTTGCAGCTTCTTTTGCAAATGGGAAAAGCCCCGTTTTTTGGGGGGGGGGTCAGCTCACAGTTGTGCAGCTTTTTTGCAAAGGGGGAAAGCTCCTTTTTTGAGCCTCAGCTCAAAGCTGTGCAGCTTCTTTTGCAAAGGGGGAAAGCTCCATTTTTGAGGATCAGCTCAAAGTTGCTGAACTTACCTTGCAAAGGGGGGGGGGAAATCCTCTTTTTATGGGGTTCAACTCACAGTTCTGCATTTTCTTTAGGAAAGGAAAGGGAGCCATTTCTACAGTTTCCAGACAGATAATCTCATCAGCCAGTCACATGCTGTTGCAGCCTCCTTCTGCAGAACATTCGACAAGGAGGCCTCGGCAAGGGGGTGGGGCCTGGAAGGGAGCTAGCATCCCTTATCTCCCTCCCCGATCTCTTGCCATCAGCTGCTGAGCGGGTTCCTTTCAACTCCCTCTTTCCCTCTTGTTAGCATTTAGCTCTTCCTTTTTTATTTAAAAAAAAGCATAATATGCTTTTCGCCCCTGGGCAATGCAGCTCCAGGGACCATGCATTTGCTCCATAAGACGCACAGACATTTCCTCTTATTTTTACGAAAAATACGGTAAGTTAAATAAACAGGGAGATAATATACAGCATTTAGAACCTTTTAAAAGAAGGTTGTTCCGTATGGTGATGTTACTCCTTTTGTTTCACAGTTTGCCTCTAATGGGGAAATCTGTGGCCCTTTAGATTACTGGACTCCATCAGCCTAAGCCAGCCTGGCTGATATCAGAGATGAGGGGTGTTGGAGTCTTAGCATCTCTCCACATGGTCTGATGTAGAGATGGGCAACAGACTAGCACAGCTATCCCTCTGAAAAGGAATAGTATTTTTATATGGAAGCGTTGATTTGCCAGGTGTCCAGTTCTGTGCTACTTGTGGAGCAAATACAAAGAAATAAAAGAAAACAGAGATACAAGCATTCATCATTCCAGTAAGAGTTGGTTTGTTTATTATTATTATTTCACAAAATTTATATACTGTTTGATTGTAAAATGGCTGATGAAAAGGTAAAACAATCAGTTAATAAAAATTTGCAACCATATTTAAAAACATACAAAAATTAAAATACTAAAACAGATTAAAATTACCTCAACCTTATAAGCATCTGGTTGGCTTGTCTAAACAAGAGTCTCACTTGTAAGCTAAAATGTACCCAGAGATTCATACTTATTCTTTGTATTGTATAGGTTGACCAATCAGAAAATATGAATATTCAGAGGGTACTTTTCAGAGAACAGAAACCAAAGCACCTGAGATTCCTTCTGCTTATACAGACAGCTATACAGTTTCTGTCCTGTTACTCTTTACCTATCTTCCTTTTTTCCTGTCTCTTTCCTTTCCTTCTTTCCCGTTTTTCTTTCTTCAGATCTAACTGGCTTAAACCGTGCTGTGGGAGGCGAGCTGCTGTGTGGCAGGTATTTTTGCTCAGTGCAAGTCTCAACAGTTTCCTGGTAGCCTGTGTGGTATTGGTGGTGATCTTGCTGACTCTGGAACTCCTAATAGATATAAAGCTTCTCCAGTGTGAGTAGCAGGTTTTTCTTTTTCCTGAAACTTTTGACAATTCTATTGAGTTGGGTTGCAGGTGGGTGGGTGGAAATAGCTTGGAAATAGTGTCTTGATCCCGCTACCTTAACCTCGGCCCTCCAGGTGTTTTTGGCCTACAACTCCCATGATCCCTAGCTAGCAGGACCAGTGTTCAGGGATGATGGGAATTGTAGTCTCAAAACACCGGGGGGGGGGGGCGAGGTTGAGGAAGCCTGGTCTAGATTGTATGAGGTGTTAAGTGTATGGAATTTTGTGAACCTCTGGTGTGCTGATATTCCTTTGGGGCTCATCCCAGACCTAACATTACCCACTGTCTCACCACCTGTCCCATTCAGATGTACATTTGAATTCTTCCCCCCCCCCCCACCAGCAGCACTATGGGGTTGGTTGGTCTTCCAGAGTAATTAATAGGGCTGGGCAATATCTGATTTTCAACATTGCAATATATCACCAGCTAAACATTGCAGTATTTAAATATATCAAGTTGTCTGAAATGAGGCTGGAGCTTATCATAATCAGGGGAAGTACTGAATTGTTTTTTTTAAAAGAAAATAGATGTGTATAATTAAATGAAATTTTACTCTGATTGCATGCTTGACTAAACCATTAAAGATTTGTGGAGAATATATATTACAGTGGAACCTCTGTTTATGAACACCTCGGTTTATGAATTTTCGGTTTATGAACGCCGCGGACCCATCTGGAACGGATTAATTCACTTTCCATTACTTTTAATGGGAAAGTTCGCTTCAGTTTATGAACGCTTCAGTTTATGAACAGACTTCCGGAACCAATTACACCCATGTTTCAGTTTATGAACGCTTCAGTTTATGTACTTCGCGGACCCGTCTGGAACGGATTAATCCACTTTCCATTACTTTCAATGGGAAAGTTCGCTTCAGTTTATGAACGGTTACTCCACGGACCGTCTGGAACGGATTAATCCACTTTCCATTACTTTCAATGGGAAAGTTCGCTTCAGTTTATGAACGCTTCAGTTTATGAACAGACTTCCGGAACCAATTGTGTTCATAAACCGAGGTACCACTGTACTGTTCTGTTATGGGCTTTATATGTCCATAGTAACACCTTGAACTTGACCTGGTAACAAATTGGGAACTGGTGCAGATTGGTGATAGAAACTTAGTTAGACAATCTAGGTGCCACATGGTGCCTGAAAACTAGGTTACGGGTGCAACAACAGAATAGGCCATTTTTATGTATAACAAGATTACAAAGCTGAAAATGAATGAACTCTAGCTAAAATCTTATGTTTATTTGTAATATGGTATTGTCCTCATTGGAAGATTGCCATGCTTCCCCTACCCGCCCCCTAATATTTTTTTAAATAATAATATATTTAATATTAGTTTTCAGTTATTAAAATCCAATAACAGCCACATTTTATCAATATCAAATTACCATTCCCATCCAAATATAGATCAATTATACAGCCAATTATAAATTTTAAGTAACTTCCCGTGTGCTGGGTTTCAGGGTGCAAAGTTCTTATTTTCCCCCGCTTCCAAAATCTTAGTTAATCCAATTTCATTCAGTCCTGATCTTAGTCCTTTATCCATAGCTACAGAGTTCTTGACTTCCATTCGTGTTGAGATATGTAATAAAAAGAATTTTCTCCGCTAGGAGAGTTCTGTATCCTGTAAATTCCTGTGTGAGATGTTTATTTTCCCATTTGTTCTAATCATGTCCTGCACCAGCATCTCTGCTTCCGCTGCTTTTTTGATCTTTCTCTTCTTCTGCTGAAATTCAAGCTGCATCATTACGCCATCTTTGTTGTTTGTGTCTGAGTAAGGGAGTGATCTGGTGTCCCACCGTGGCTCTGGGCAAGTTTCCAGTTCTTCCAATTCTGAGATCTCAAAACAATCTGGTGTCCCCCCAGATCTTCTAAGGCCATAATCCGAATTGCCTACCAGTGGAAGTTAGATGCTTTAAATCATTTCAGTGTTCTCACACAGTTCTATTTTCATATTAATCCATAAATATAATTCTGTTCTCTTTTTCTCTTCTTGCTTTTTATCAATTTGTTATCGTTTAGGGGGAAGTTTGCCAAATCATTTATGTAGCAAATATAGTATAGGTAAAAAACGGTAAAAGCTCCAATCCCCCCTCACATACTGTATTTTTCAATGAAGGAAAACAAAGAATCCTAGAGTTGGAAGAGACCGCAAGGGCCATTCAATCCAACCCCCTGCCAAGCAGGAAACACCATGAAAGCATTCCTGACAGATGGCTGTCAAGCCTCCGCTTAAAGACCTCCAAAGAAGGAGACTCCACCACACTCCTTGGCAGCAAATTCCACTGCCGAACAACTCTTACTGTCAGGAAGTTCTTCCTAATGTTTAGGTGGAATCTTCTTTCTTGAAGTTTGAATCCATTGCTCCGTTTCCGCTTCTCTGGAGCAGCAGAAAACAACCATTGGTTTAGATTTTAAGCACCACTGTGAGAGTAAAGGTAAAGTAAACTGACCATTAGGTCCAGTTGTGACCGACTCTGGGTTGTGGTGCTCATCTTGCGTTATTAGCTGAGGGAGCTGGGATACAGCTTCCGGGTCATGTGGCCGGCATGACTAAGCCGCTTCTGGCGAACCAGAGCAGTGCATGGAAACACCGTTTACCTTCCCGCTGGAGCGGTACCTATTTATCTACTTGCACTTTGATGTGCTTTCGAACTGCTAGGTTGGCAGGAGCTGGGACCGAGCAACAGGAGCTCACCCCATCACAGGGATTCAAACTACCGACCTTAAGACCGGCAAGCCCTAGGCTTTGTGTGGTTTAACCCACAGCGCCACACTTAAAAATGCACTACATTTCCCCCCAAGAAAAATTCACTACCATCCTTTATTTAAAACTTACAAAAGTTAAAATACTGAAACAGATTAAAATTGCCTCAATTCAAAGTGTGTGTTTTGGATGTATATATATTCTGTACCCCATCTTTTATGAACTGGCAGGATACAAACACTATTACTTTTTTAAAAAAAAAATCTATTAAAGATTTTATTGTATTACAAAAGTACATACATCACCTCTGTTTCCAGATCATAAATTTCTTTCTATAGACCAGTTATTTTTGATGTGTGACTTTAATGTGGTATACAGTATAAGGTTGGGGGAGGAGAGAGAAGGGAGTGGGTAGTAAACTTTCATTCATTATACCCATTTATTAATTTTCATTGGCATTGAGAGGTTGGGGGGCCCAGGGCATGGTGACCTGCCTTCAGTTGGCTGCAGTGGGCTCTGTTTGTGTGTATGAGGGTGTGTGGGGTTCTTGGGTCAAGTTAGCCATATTGATTCATATGCTGTGGTTGGGTTCTTGTCCTGTTGGGCTGTGTGTGTAATAAAAGGGTGAAGGCGTCCTCTACTTAAACCAACAAAACTAACTGGTGGGGGGGGGGTCCAAGAGCCCTCCTACCACCTTCTCAAAGCCTGAGAAGCCCTGCCATCCGCCCTCACAAGCCACTGCCAGCTAGTATATTTCAAATTAAAAGCATATCACACATTAAAAGTACATTAAACAAGGCAACTAAAACCTAAACCCAACAGCTTTGTGTTCTGGGAAGCACAAGCTCAAGGAATGAATTTTAATCCCCAAATACCTCCCCTTCTCAATAGACGCTATCTGATATTGCAACAACTTATTGGACTCGCCAGCTTTCCTAACACTGGGATGTTACTGCCAAATACAGCCTGACTCCTCCAATACACGCACAGCTCTCCCGTGCCACCTAACCCCTAAGTCCACTCTTAACTTTTGCTTCTGCCAGAAGAGCTTTAGATAAATTCTTACCTGCTTCCCACCCAAATAAGACTGAAACAACCACCCTGCCCACCCATTCAAACGTTCCCTTTCTCCTCCCCAAGCTGACTTTCATTGCCCTTCCTGCTGCTTCCGTGTCTCCATGGCACGAATTTAATGCGTTCCAAACACACATTTGTAAGTCGAAAAAAATTGTAAGTCGAATCCCATAGGAATGCATTGGGAGAAAAATTCGTGAGTCAATGCAACCCTATCTAAAAATTCGTAAGTAGAAAAAATCCTATCTAAACCACATCCAAGATGGCGGACGGAACTCCATTCGTAAGTAGAAACATTCGTAAGTAGAGTTATTCATGTCACGGTCCGGTCGGCGGGCGTCAGGACCAGAGGCAAGATGGTGGTGAAGAAGCAGGGTCGAGGAGCAAGGCAGAGGCGAAGGTCCACGGGCCACGAAGCAAGGCGAAGGCGAAGCAAGGGTCCAAGGAGCAAGGCGGAGGATCCAGGAACAAGAAGCAAGGTGGCAGCAAGGCAAGGGTCCAAGGAGCAGGAGGCCAGATGCAACCAGGCAGGGATAGCGTTGCTGTGGCAAAGAGCTGAAGGGAAATGCTGGACTTTTATCCCTCCCAGCTCCTGCCACCAGGTGCAGTGAGATCTCAAGTGGCCTCACCTGGGTGACTACTCCTTGCCTCTCCAACACAAGCTGAGGACTTCACCTGTGTGGCCGCACCTTGCTTCTCCAGCACAAGCTGAGGCATGCCCCAGTTCTGCAAAGCACTACAGGCCCCAGAGCCTGACTCCTGCCCATACTCCTGACAATTCATAAGTAGAGGTACCACTGTAGTTGCTAGCCTGAAGAGCCCCCCCCCCCGGCATTTATTCATATGGGAAATGTCAGCCTTGGGGGAGCCACATGCAGAGGCAGAAAGAGAGAGAGAGATGGGCAGCATAGCTGCCAAGTTATCCCTTATTTTAAGGGATTTTCCCTTATGCTGAATAGGCTTCCTCGCGAGAAAAGGGAAAACTTGGCAGCTATGATGGGCAGAAGTGAGGAAGGAGGTTAAACAATCTACGAGCCTACATGCTGCCTACATTACAGAGGAAAGTTCCCTGTAGGGTGTCTCTGCTCTTCAGAAAGTTCCCAGGCAGACTAGTGACTTTCATCAGCCACCTGCCCTTGTGTTTTGCTGCCCCCTGCAGGAGGGAGGGGAGAGGTGAGCCAGCTGCAGAAATCTTGAGCAACGATACACATCATGATAGTGATACATTTCTAGGTTATTATGATGAAACCGGTTATCACGGTGTGAGTTTCATACCAGTTTTTGGACAAATGCACATTGCCCAGCCCTAGTAATGACAGCATCTGGTTTGAAAGCTGGGACTAAAGCCATGGGTGCTGTTGTTTGGGAAAGGGTGTTGCTTCTATACCTATTCCAAAAAATGTTTTGCTCTGCTTGAATGTGGAAATTCAAGAAATGTGTGGAGGGATATACACATGGGAACCTGTGACAGTGGAATAAAGGGATTTAGTTGAACACAAGAGGGCAGACAGAATGTTGCACATTCCTTTATTCCTTCCAACATATGGGTTGCTGCCTTGTTGATAGCATTTTTCCATTGCCCTTTATTGCAGCCATCAGGATGTTGCTGAAAATGTACAATGTAGCTGAGGTTTTTTTCTTCTTTCTCTTAGCAATTTCACAATGTGGAGATAGGGCTATAAATGTGTCAGTGCAACATTGCACTTTAGTTACAGGATTTTTTTAAAAAAACAAAAACCTAAAAGTGAAATACTGTGTTTCACTCAGATTAATATTCTGCTACAGTATTGCATTTGTCTGTGCCTGCACACAACACTGAAAACTTGGAAGTTTTTCCCCTTATTGAGAGGAAAACAAAACTCGTATGTATTCCCAAAGTTATTTTAACACTTTACTACACAGCGGGTGGTGCTGGGGCTTGCCGATCAGAAGGTCGGCGGTTCAAATCCCTGTGACGGGGTGAGCTCCCATTGTTCAGTCCCAGCTCCTGCCAACCTAGCAGTTCGAAAGCACATTAAAGTGCAAGTAGATAAATAGGTACCGCTCCAGCGGGAAGGTAAACGGCACTGTATCCCGGCTCCCTCGGCCAATAACGCGAGATGAGTGCCACAACCCCAGAGTCTGTCACGACTGGACCTAATGGTCAGGGGTCCCTTTACCTTTACATTTTACACATGAAACATTTGTGACATAAAGAGGGGGAATTGGTCTACCTAAACTCTCCTGAGAGAGACTTGCATCACAGCAAGAGTCCAATGTGTTTTCTAAGGTCTGCTTTGTGCTGGCAGACGGCTAACTTGGAGTTTTCCTTTCCTTGCATACAGATATAAGGTCAACATCTTTTCTCTCATGGGATGTATTGCACTGTGATCATGGTATTTAATGATAAACTGCTTATTGTCACTTTCCTGAGTCCTCCCTCCGAGCTACTAATCCATCACACACAGACACCAAACGGGTTACCAGGTTTATTGGCTTCTTCTCTGGCACCAGTTACAGAACCTCAAAACAACAAGTCTAAAACATGGTGTGTTCTCTTCCTCCCCCACCTACATCCAACACTAAACATGGTTGTTTAGTAATATGCCTTTCCTACAGTCTACATGAGGACAAAGGAAGGCTTATTGCAGGTCAAATTGTAGATCAGTCTCATGGCATGTGGCTTGGATCATGTTGGGATGTCACAACTGGAACCAGCTGGATAAAGCAGAGTACACACAGACTTTCAGGAAGCTTTCGGTTGCACACTGTGCAGTGACGAGGCAGGAACAAGACGTTGCCACTAGTAACTTGGTTTAACTAAAGACGTTTATTACAGTGGTGCCTCGACTTACGAATTTAATCCGTTCCGAAGGCACTTTCGTAGGTCGAAAAATTTGTAAGTCGAAAAACGCCATTGAAAACGCGATTTCCCATAGGAATGCATTGGAAACGGAAAAATTCGTAAGTCGAAGCAACCCTATCTAAAAATTCGTAAGTCAAAAAATCCCTATCTAAAACCGCCGCGGTTTCCTTTTGGATGTTGAGACACTCGTAAGCGCGTGGCCATTACCCCCATTCGTAAGTCGAAAAATTCGGTTGTCGAGTCGTTCGTAAGTCGAGGTACCACTGTATATACAGCAGACTCACAAGTTGCTATGTACAAGATACAGAATACAGACACGGGTCTTACCTTCTCTCTCTACTACACTTCTCTTACTGACTACTACTGACCACAGACCAACACACTATCCACACTCCACACCAGAGTGATGAGTCATCATGCCTTTATAGGTTACCACAGCCAATAGCATAGCTGTTTCCAGGGTCCCAAGTTTCCAGGCAGAATAACTCCTTTGCTCAGTCTTCTTGGCCGTCAGCCAACTCTTAATTGTTACTGTGGGAAGCTGCAACTTGGCATGTAGTCAAAAGACCCAACAGATCACACATCATGTAATGACATAAGCATGCTGGCTTCCAAAGAGGAGCACATATCCACTTTATTACTCCCTGGTTCTTTTAGCCCTGCATGGAATTATGGTTAACAACCCTTGACTACAAATCATGGTTAAGGAGATTAACCACAATGCTGAGTTCCAACCCTAAACCAGAGTTTTCTGTGCTGAGGTGAAGGACCATGGGTGAACATAGCAACTGCGGTCTTCTTCCTCCAAGACAGTGCATTCAAACTAAACCTGACTTGGCCTAGCATTACATGCAGTCATGGGCGCTGAGTGACTTTAATTATTTCTTGGCTCTTATATTCTACTTTTGGCACCTCTTGAATCTTGGACTTGTTCACTGAAAGAAGCCAAACTTGGAACCATAGTTTATAAACCTGATTTGTTTCAATAAATTATAGTTAAGATTAACCACAGTTGGTTAATGCTAATTGAAAATGGAGGTGAAATGTCTGATCCTGTGCCAGTAGGGGAGAATATGTGCCTGAGGCTCAGACATAGGAGAGCTGAGAAGATGGGAAACTGTAACTGTAAATCATGTTAAGCTTTAGTGAAGCTTAAACCAAGGTGTGCATTCTAAATGAGTGTTCATAAAAACCACAATTGGTGTTATGCCTTGACTGAGCCTATATCTCTAACTAACTCTGAATATTTACTAACTAATATGTACTAACTCTGAATATTTACCAGTGTTTCTGCAATTGGTGGGGAGTTCAGTTCTTTCATCATTTTGTCCCTTCTCTCCCAACCCAGATTTGGCCCACAGTCCCCTGGGGGTCAGCCTTAATTAAGGCAGGCTTCAGAATGTTTGGTTCATTATGTATAATGTGCAACTTGCATGCTGGTAAACCAAAATGGTGCTTCATAATAATCTTTATTTAATTTCAGTTTCGAATGCATCACAGTTTGCTGGAGTTATTCACTGGATCAGTCTAGTTATCCTCTCTGTGTTCTTTTCAGAGGTAAGTGAATTTTAATTTAATTTTTAATTTTATTACATTTTACAAGCTCACTAAATGAAAGAACACAAAAAGACCAACCAACTTGATAGCAATCACATAACACACCGACAAATGTCCTCCTCTCAGCTCCAGTAGCTGAATCTTACTGTGACCTGACTGAATCATTACCAAAACAAGATGACACCTGATTGGCTCTCTAAACACTCATGCTCATTGGCTACATTCAAATGAAGGAAAGCTATTGCATATCAACCTAGAATCATAGAATCATAGAGTTGGAAGAGACCACAAGGGCCATCCAGTCCAATCCCCTGCCAAGCAGGAAACGCCATCAAAGCATTCCTGACAGATGGCTGTCAAGCCTCCGCTTAAAGACCTCCAAAGAAGGAGACTCCACCACACTTCTTGGCAGCAACCTAAGCAAGTTGTGCTTCCCTTTTCTGGTTATTGGCTATAACTTTTGATAGAATACAGATAATTGAATGAACTTTGTTGCATTGCATTCTTCATTCAATTATCTTTCCATTGATATATAATTTTATGGTATTACTAAAAAAAGAAGAAGGTTGCCACAGTTTTGGACACTAGTGTATATCTGTGACAACAGCAAGTTTTTGAGATGCTATGGAACATCTTGATTTTAAATAGGTAAACTCTGATTGATCATTAATGGAAAAACTGAGGTTCAAATTGCCTCTCAGCCTAACTAACACCACAGGGTTCCTCCTGTCCTGATTAAGACTTAAGATGCATTTGGTTTCAGAGCAGGATATCCCTAGTTAACCTTTTTTTATAATATTTTTATTAGTATTTTCAGAAAAATAACAACAATACATAGGAAAAAAGAAAAATTGAACACATAGAATAAAAAAGAAAGAAAAAGAACAACATATATAGTAACAATTCTCATATCATCTCACATGATTTAGTTAACCTTAATGTGCTGAGGGGGAGGGGAACAAATTGCGCAGATGAACTTAAGAGCACAGCATGCCCTGGTAAGTCATAAATAGCCACATTTTTTGACAGAGATTTCCTATTTTTCCATTATTACTCGAAGTGTTGGAAATGGGTGGTGTGGTCAATCAAGACCAGAATTATAGGCCTCTGGAGCATACTGAAGTGCTTATTTGTGGCACCTCATGTGCTTAGTTGGGTATATTATTCTCCTGTGATCCTCCAACTTCTTCCCCACTCCTCACTTTGCTGTCAGAATTTATTTTGTAAGCTGCTTGGGGCAAAGACCTCTTTTCTTCTGTTCAGTTGGAAGCACAATACATATCAGAGGTGCAGTATAGAATCTATGGATTATAATATTATTATAATGTTTAAGGGTTATTATCCCAATATGTAAGGAGTGACGCCTGAGTAGAAGTGCCATAAAATTCTTGCATTGGCTCCTTGGTTAATGCTAAACTCACCCGAAACCCTTCTCTGCTAGGAGACAAGGCAGGAGACAGAGGAAATGTGTGGGGTAGCTGAAACCCCCTGTGTCAGTTCTGACAGGATCCTTGTGTGAGTGTGCCTTACACTTTCTCCACCATTTTTTTTAAAATAGTGCAAAAGCCAGCAAAGATACCAGTTTACATAGATAAAACAAGAGAAGAGAGAAATCAGTTATAATTGAAAACACTATTGTAACTGAAAATAAAGATATATAAAACATGTCTGTATTTGTTTGAGCATATAAAACAATCTCTTATAACATTAGAATCATAGACTTGGAAGAGACCACTAGGACCATCCAGTCAAACCCCTTGCCAAGCAGGAAACACCATCAAAGCATTCCTGACAGATGGCCGTCAAGTGATCCACAGGTCACTTAATGAGTAAACTCTGGAGAGTTTGTAAAGTTATGGAGTGGTAGAATGAACTGTACTGATTTGGACTGTAGATGGGGTTGCCACTTTTAAATGCTCTCTTTCATGTTAAAAAGAAATCCTTGCAGTAAAATAACAGTACTAGCACCCAGGGAGGATGCTAGTAATAACTTTTTGTAACAACATGGAGAAAATCAGTCCTGTTTCATTCCATTCCATTCCTTTCCTCCTTTGTCTCCCATGTTGTACTTTTGATTCTAAGGTCCTTGTACGTTGGATTCTAAGATTCTTGTCCGCTTGTGCTTTGTGAAGCACTGCTCACCTTGGGCATGATTCTTAATTTTACACATTTTCTTATACCTGCTGCCTCTTTCTATCAACAGTGTTAATTCCATCCTTGTTTCTACTTTCTTCCAGAATGGATAATATTTTGACGTAACTTGCAACTTTTTCACATTTTAGGGTCAACAAGGAAACTACTACATTTACCTGATACTCTTACAATGTTACAGTGAACTTATGAAACACAACACTTTCCACAGAAAAGTTAAGCATTTGAAATTAAAAAAAACCAAACTGCTCCACAGGACTGATTTTCTCCATTTTGTTACAAAAAGTTATTAATGATTAACAATGCCAATGATTTATGATTTTTTCTGTCTTCCCTCTTCCCACATATCTTTTTATTAGACTGTTTTGAGAATTGTGGTTCTTGGCATATGGGACTACATTGAAAATAAAATAGAGGTAAGCAAAACCTCTGTTTTTATATTTAATGGCACTTCCATCCTTTGCAAAACTTGAGACTGTGCTGTGTTATTGTTGTCATTATTTTACTCAACATTTATTCTGCTATACTAAAAACAGTTTAAAAGGCTTCTAAAAACAGTTTAAAACATTCTCCCAACCAGTGATATCAGGTTTGCCAAGACCAGTATCTTTCCGCCATCTGGGTAAAGAGGAATATTTTTAGCTTCCTTAATTAGCAATTAAAGAACACTGCAAAATGATTAGTTGTACTTAACCATATTGTAGTACTTTTGGAGACTTATTGGTAGCAAGGAATACTAAAGTTCTGTTCAATGTATGAAGCCGCCTTGTGTCAAGTCCTGTTATTTGTCCATCTAGCCCAGGAGTTGCTCTCCAGAGTCTAGGGTCATCTCATTTGCCACCTGATCCTTTTAACTAGAGATGCCAGAGACTAAGGGCGGGGGCTCTTGGTCCCTCCTCAACTCTAGTGATTGTGACAATAGGACTAGATTCTGTAGCCCACTAAGAAAGTCCTCTGTCACTAACTAACTAACGATGATTGTTTCTTCTTTATTCTAATCTCCTCTCTCAGCCAAGTTTAATTTCAAATGCCCTAGATGCTGACTTCTGATATTTGTACAGTTTATTATTAATTTTAATGAGTATAGTTCATACACTGGTAATTAGTGGCTGCATTTGCTCATCTTACTAGGCCATAGGGTGATTTTGATAAACCATAGTTTGCTTTCATCTGGATCTGGAGATATGGTTATTCTTAACTCCGGCTAGTTTAAATTAGGAGTGGGGAACATGTAGATGTTGTTGAACTCTCAACCCCCATCATCCCCAGCCAGCATGTTCAAGGAGAATGGGTTGCAGTCCAGCAACAGCTGGAGGGGCCATAGTCCTGATTTAAACAACCTAGTTTCAGTAATTATGGTTTGAAATTGGCTTGTCTAAAACTCACCATAGTTAATGTTAACCACAGTTTGTCCAAACAATATGACAAGCTACAGTGAAAGAAAGTGGTAATGAAAGCTTCAGGATTGCTCCTCCCAGCTGTGGAACAGGGAGAGCTGCGTTATGTGCAAACATGGCTCATGTGGGGTGCCTTTGTTTAATGGGTGGAGAGCTGTTTTGGCCCCAGAAACTGAGCATGAGTTGACTTTGAATGAATAACCCTCTAAATTGCTTGGGACGAGTGTTGAATGCCACTAAGACATGCAAACCATTCTAAGTACCACAGTATTGGTACATCGTTCTCCAGTGCAATGGCCCATTTCAGGGGGAGGGGGAACTGTTAAGTCTTATTAACACAATAAAACTCATTTAGCTGATCCTCAACTAGTACCGTATCTTATTGAGATTCAGGCGCGACTGCAGAGGTTTGACAAAAAACTTATCTGATGCATCCAAACGTTTATCCCCAGTTAAAAATGAGACAGCAATAATATACATGACATCAATAGAAAAGAAAGAAGCCAGGAGGAGGAATGGTTTGACTCGGACTTGATGTTTGCTTTGTTTAATGCATTTTGATATTTGCATTCAAAAAAGGAGTGTGTAAAATGCTGTTTGTGAAATCCTTTTCCTATTAGGTGTTTGATGGTGCTGTGATCATCTTATCCTTGGCTCCAATGGTGGCTTCTACTGTGGCGAATGGACCAAGCAGTCCTTGGGATGCTATTAGCCTTATTATCACACTGAGAATTTGGAGAGTGAAGAGAATTATTGATGGCAAGTTATCATTAACTTTTGTAAAGATTTGTGAAGGTGTATGAATTATTTTTAAAATAGTCAGTACCTCTTCCCAAGTAGAAAGCCAGATTTTAGCTGAATAACCCTCATTGATAAGATGGGGAAATTACCAGTGTTCCTATGGCAACTTTTTTTTTTACATTGTTTACCAGTTTCCTAGTAGCTGTGGGTAGAGTGGGAACTCTGCTCTAAAATAATCCCTAATTTAGTCAGCAGGAACATTGTGTTGATTATTGCAGAGTGTGAAAATAAAATGTGTTTGGAAATTGGGATAGAGAATTTTGGAAAAATATGCAGGGAAGGGACTAGGGAAGTGTGGAAATGGTACTTAACTGTGAAATCTTGCATCTGTGTTCTCAAAAGTAAACCCTGCTGAGTGAAACAGGAGTTACTACTAGGTAAAAAAGTGCAGGGTTGCAGAATACTACAGTGGTACCTCAGGTTACAGACTCTGCTAACCCAGAAATAGTAACCCAGAAATAGTTAAGAACTTTGCTTCAGGATGAGAACAGAAATCGCGTGCCAGCAGGGTGGCGGCAGTGGGAGGCCCCATTAGCTAAAGTGGTGCTTCAGGTTAAGAACGGACCTCCGGAACGAATTAAGTTCTTAACCAGAGGTACCACTGTATATGAGTATTATGCAACCATAGTTATTCTCTTTAATGTCCAGTTGATTTAAAGTAAAGCAAATCAAGCCCATTATTGGATTTCTCCAACTGAAACTAATAAGACATAAAAGTGCCTGTTTCAGAAACTTGACTGCTGTTGAATAGTAGTTGCATTTATTAGATGCATGACCATCTTTTCAAATAAACTCAGAGATCCATTTGTTGTGGTTTCTAGCCTACGTATTACCAGTTAAGGTGGAAATGGAGATGGTGATTCAACAGTATGAGAAGGCAAAGGTCATTCAAGATGAGCAGCTGGAAAGACTAACCCAAATCTGCCAGGAGCAGGGAGTAAGGCAAAATTATATTTTCATTTTATACATGTGTGTCTGTTACGGATTTTAATTTGTATGCTACTTTGCCACAACATTTTTCACCCAGAAGTGGCTCATGACACTTCAGATTATGCTAGACTCCAACTTGCTCCAACCAACATGAACAAGGGTTAGAGATTATGGGAGTTGTAGTCCAGCAACATCCAAAAGACTACAGGTTCCACTGTCCATACTATGATTCAGCACATGCTTTTAATGCCTGAGATCTCAGGTGGGATAGCTGCTTTCTCCAGGTACTCCAGACTGCAAAGGACCCAGAAGAACCTCTGCTGGTCCATGCTAGCAATACTGAATTGGATGAAGCAGTCGTCTTGGTCAGTGCAAGGCAGTGTCTCCTGTGTTCCTATGAGGTTTTGCAGAGGGATCCAAAGGATGAGGGTGTGGGGCATCTATGCCATTGAAATGCTGCCTGGTACAGATAGGATGAGGGTGAACAATAAAAGGTGATTGCAAAGGGTTCAAAGTTAACAGAGCTGTGTAGATTATTACTGACCATCCTTCCTCTCCCCTTCAGTTAATTCAGGTAGCTTTGTGGTTTTTATCCTTTTTTAAAATTAAACCATAACCCTAGAAGTTGAAGAATTCTTGTTTCCTTTCAACATGGTAGACAATTTGTGAAACAGATCTTGGTTCCAATGACTATACATTTTCCACTGGCAGCATTTATGTTCTGCTTCTTTTTATTCTCCTTCCCCTTCTTCTGCTTCTACTTGCAATAATGTTAATTTATTTCTAACAACCAATCATTTGCCTGTTTGTTGGAAGGCAGCCCAAATCATCCTGCCTTTTATTTTAGTCTAGTTCACAACTTGTCTCTTGGTTTGTGTGGTGTTTTTTTAAAAAAGAAATAATGTTAGTAACAAAGGCCCAAATTAATGGAAGTAAACATTGGATGGTATCCCAGTGGCAGATGAGCATTCAGGCATTCCATCCAAGGAGCACTCACAGAACAGAGAAAAATTATTGCTGTTGCATTAGAGCAGAGCAAGCTTCTGCTTTAAAGCTCTCATTGATCTCTCCAAGGCTACGCCAAGCATCCTCTGCTACTGGCTATTAAAGAGAACTACTGTATATGATGCACAGAGAGTTCCATTCCTCTATATATTCAGTAAAACACTAGACAAGATGGGGTGGCCCTTTTTATATGTCTACTCATAAAAGGCTGGTGTTCCCTTGGGTCCCATACTGGCCCCTGTCCTTTTATGGGTGTTTATAAATAATTACTTAATGCAACACACTGCTGAGGAGGATTTATTATAGTGTATTTAGTTCTTTTCTGTTGTTCTTTGTCTGAGAGGGACTGAAAGCTGCTGCATCAGAAAAAGGTTTGGGGGGATTTTTGTGTGTGTTTTCTTATCTATTTATTTATTTATTTAATTTAACTAGATTTATAAACTACTTAATCATCCATAACCTGTAGGCAAAGTGCATAATAATAATAATAATAATAATAATAATAATAATAATAATAATCATTTATACCCCATCCACTCTGGGCGGCTTCCAACAAAACATTAAAATACGATAGTCTTGTCAAACATTAAAAGCCTTCAGATGTCTTCTAAAAATCTGGTAGTTGTTTTTCTCTTTGACATCTGATGGGAGGGCGTTCCACAGGGCGGGTGCCACTACCAAGAAGCCCCTCTGCCTGGTTCCCTGCAACTTGGCTTCTTGCAACGAGGGAACCGCCAGAAGGCCCTCGGTACTGGACCTCCGTATCCGGGCAGAACGATGGGGGTGGAGACGCTCCTTCAGGTATACAGGACCGAGGCCATTTAGGGCTTTAAAGGTCAGCACCAACACTTTGAATTGTGCTCGGAAACGTAGAATATAAAATGCTCATTTAAAAATACTAGTAAAACAGCAAGTTATCTTAAAATTCAGCAAAATATAAGTAATATCAGCAGTTATTAAAATATACATTATAAGATAAAATTGCATATTAAAATTATGTGTCTGGATAGGCTTGCTTAAACATTAAAGTGTTTAGCAATGACCAAAAGCAATGCAGATATACACACTGCATATTAGAAAAAATGAAAAGTAAAGCAAGCTTGGTTGCATTTTTGTCTGTTGGTCATAAGAGGGCAGCAAAAGCACTTCCTTTGTTTATATGTGTTAATCAGCTCACTATTTTTAATATGGCTTGTTGTCTCTGACATGCCAGTGTCTCTAGCACCTGTCAGAATTGCATATCTAGTTCATTGTATCAGAGGTCTGGATTTGCAAAAGCAAAAAGCGTATCATGGTTCTCTGGAAGAACTCGGGAGGCATGGCTTGTTAAAACCTGGTTTCAAAGAAACCAGGATCAAGTGTGTGTATGTGTATGCACAAGTATGTTGACAACATGGAGCAGACCCTGCTCAGCCGTTGTAACTTAACTGGTTTTAAACTTGTCTAAACAAACATGGGATATTCCTGTGCCCGGTTACTTCTGGGTTTGCCACCGATGTTGGGCAAAATGGATGCGAGTGGAGGCGGACGTAAGAAGAGGCTTGACTGTACTTGAATGTGCCTAGCACAGGAGAATTTTCCATTTACATAGCTCCGATATTACCCTCTTTCCCTCCTGCTCTACCTCTTGATAGTGCCACAAATCCACCACATAAGGCAGCCGTCTCACTTTCCTTATGGGAGGGTCACCTTTGGAAATTGCATTGGAATGGGAGCGGCTTCTGCAGTGTAATGGCTGAAGTGCTGGGCTTAGAATGAGGAGACCCCTGTCAATCCTGAAGCTTTGAACAACTTACTTTGGAGGGTCATGGGGAAGAGAAAATGGTTTGGTGGGAACAGTATACCGCCCTGAACTCCTTGGAGGGTAAATGGGGTAAAAATACAGTTAGCAGTGAATTTCTGAGCATAATTAAGTTTAATAGAGCTTAAAGGGGATAGGATTCCAAGCCCCAAAGGGCCTTAAAAAAAAGTCAGCATAATCTGTTAGAAATGTTGGAGAAATGTTGGAGGTAAAGAAAATACCTCTTCCTGGAGGACATAGACTAGGTGAGAATAAATGTTTCATTTGCCTTTTGACACTTTGAATAGTTTTATTTTTTCAAATGTCCTGAAGACTTGGGATTAAATACTGGTAATGCTTTAAATTTAACAAATTTAAAATCAAATGAATGTTTTCAGGCAGCTGTGGCAGGCTTGATTTTGAAATACACATTCTAAGTGTGAACTGTGATGTTTATTCAAACTTGAAAGCTTGTCCAATCTCAAATTTGCTGTGCATGCATGGCACATCAGATTACAGCTTTCAAACCTCACAAAGTGTTTGTTTGTTTGAATTTGTATACAGCCCTCCATCCACAGATCTCAGGTTGGTTCACAACAGTGAGATTATTGATTTAGTGTAATTTTATTTTATTATGTATTTTGTGGTTTTTATATTGTAAATTTATGTTGTGAACCGCCCTGAGATCTTTGGGTATGAGGCAGTATGGAGTCACCAGGATTGGTGTCATAGGCTCAAACCATCTTGCCCCAGTGAGCAACGTGGCCGTTGAATTCTGCACTAGCTGAAGTTTCCGAACCGTCTTCAGAGGCAGCCCAACATATAACACGATGCAGTAATCTAATGTAAAGGTGATGGCTTTTTGTTTGTAACATATTGCTGTTAAATTTTGACTACAGGTAATGCAGCTGTAAAAAAATGTTCCTTTTTCTTTTGAATGATAGTACCTAGAAATTCGGCCATCATTCTGTGGACACCTGCAGTTTCACATTGTTCCCCTTGCATTGTATGGCTTTTTGGTCCCAATATTCAGTTTCCCGTCTCTGTACGTGTGTGTGTCATGTGCAAGGGTACGCATGTACACACATAGTTGTGAATATACAGTATATTCCTGCGTATAAGACTACTTTTTAACCCAGGAAAATCTTCTCAAAAGTCAGGGGTTGTCTTATACGCCAGGTCGTATTTCTTATACGATGAGTATATCCCAAACTCTATATTTTAACTGGAAAAGTTGGGGGTCGTCTTATACGCCCAGTCGTCTTATACGCCGGAATATACGGGTATATCTTCCGGCTGAGGTTACCATTCATGCATCTGATGAAATGGACTTCAGAGTCCGCAAAAGCTTATGTTCTTAACATTGCACATTACCGGTTGCTGCGTTTGCCACAGTAAAACCTAACACCCTGGGCTCTCCACTTGACAGTACAGTCTCTGCCACACACAAATGTCAAGCTCGAAGCCGATAACATTTGAAATGTGCATAAATCAAGCTGATGTAACTGCTGTTACACAGATTGGTTTTTTGTTTTTTTTTAATTGCAAACACTGTGTTTTTGGGTGTCTCTCTATGAACATTGCCTGAGCACTAATAATTTAGAAAGTGTGTTTTTTCCAAGTTCAATATGCCTCTGTATCCACCCTTACTCATTTTTTTTTGTCTTACTTGTTCCTCCCTTCCTTTGGCCTTAGTTTGAAATTAGGCAGCTGCGGGCTCACCTGGCTCAGCAAGATCTGGACCTTGCTGCTGAGAGGGAGGCTGCATTGCAGGTCCCACACATGCTGAACAAGCAGAGCAGTAACCGGTACAAAGTTGTGGCAGCTGGAGGGGATTCCGACGACGAGGCAACTGAAAATATCTCAGAATTGCGGCCACCTCGGGGTAAGTAGTAGAGCCGGCTGCTTAACGCCACTGAACACGGTTCAACTGAACACTGGGGCTCTGTAGTCTTTGTTCATTTTAATCTCCAGGGGTCGGGTGTGTGTGTGTGTGGAAAAACAGTTGTGATTTGCCAAGGTGAAGCTGCCAGGAAATTCATAGCATCACAGAACTGTAGAATTTGAAGGTGCACCCAGGGTCATCTAGTCCTACCCCCTGCAATGCAGGAAGCACAGCTAAATAATCCTTGACATATGGCCATCCAACTTCTGTTTAAAAACCTCGAATGCAGGGGATTCCACCACCACCTGAGGAGTAATAATAATAATAATAATAATAATAATAATAATAATAATAAATTTCTTGTACCCCACCCATCTAACTGGGTTGCCTCAGCCACTATGGGCAGCTTCCAACAAAGTATAAAGGAACACACCAAAACACCAAACATTAAAAGCTTCCTCAAACAGGCCTGCCTTCAGGTGTCTGTGAAAAGTCATATGATTATTTACCTCTACAACTACTGAGAAGGCCTTCTGCCTGGTTCCATGCAACTTCACTTCTTGCAATGAGGGAACCGCCAGAAGGCCATCAAAGGTAGCCCATTCTACTGTTGAACATAACTTAATGTCTGAAAGTTCTTCCTAATATTTAGTTAGAATCTCCTTTCTTGTAACTTGAATCCATTGGAGCAGCAGAAAACAAGCTTGCTCTGTCTTCCGTGTGGCAGCCCTTCAAACATTTGAAGATGGCCATCATATCACCTCTCAATTTTCTGTTCTCTAGACTAGACAGACCCAACTCCCTCAACCATTCCTTATAAGGCCTAGTTTCCAGACCCCCCGGTCATCTTGGTCTCCCTCCTCTGCATATGTTCCAGCTTGCCAATATCCTTAAACTGTGACCCCCAGAACTGGACACAGCACACCAGGTGGGAATTCGGAACTGGGTTTGCTGTCTCAGCAGTTTTGTTAGCATAGTGCTGCAGAAGTTAAAGAAGTGGGTGCGACCTGGTCATGACCCAAAAACTCACATTTTATTTTTATTTCCAGGGGGTATTTTTTAAGTGACTGGCGTTAAGAACAAAATTCAACTGAGTAAAATGGCAGTATAGTAAAATGTTGGAAAATGCAGTGGTAATTTGTTCCATGAGTCACTTCGTCTTGCGAAAAAACCTGCCCCAAAAAATTGTCTTGCGAAGCACGGCCAAAGAAAACTTCATCTTGCGAGTCACCAAAAACATCGCAAAACACTTTCGTCTTGCAAGTTTTTTGTTGCGTGAGGCATTCATCTTGCGAGGTACCACTGTATGGTCCTAGTGCTAGAGCAGGCCAGCTACCCAACATGGTGCCCACTGGAAGTTCTTGGACTCTAACTCCCATCAATTCCAGGTTAGGGCTGATGGGGGTAGAGGTAGAGTCCAGCAACCTGTGGAGGGTCTCAGGTTCGCCACCCCTATATAAGTGAACATTTCAAAATTGAAAAGTCTGCAGGAAGTGGTGAATTTTGTGCAATAAATAATTCCTATTTGTTTTGCTGCCTGTATACACCCCTCCCATTGACAAAAGGCAATTGAAAGATTTCTCAGCTTACCAGTAAGCTGTTGCACTAGTTGGCAGCAGCAGGGAGGTAAACGTGGAAGGGATGGAGTCCCTCCTGGTTCTGTAAGTATTTCTGGCACAAACAAATTCACGGTCAGTTTTGTTGTGCTGTATGATCAAATCCCATTTACCGCAGGCATGCCACTTTCCAAACAGGGTTTGCATCTAGTCTCCTTAATCCATTTGCCCCTTTTTAATAAGATTTCTTAGTACCTTCCTCATGAGGATACTTTATAATTTATGCATGTTTTCCTCGAGGGTTACATTAGGAATGGAGGAGAGTGGCTCACAATTCTAAGCAGGTCTGCTGAATTTATGGTGCTTCTGAGAGTCAGCCTTAAACTTTTATACTTTCTAGACTTTGTTTTCAGGTTGCCACAAGCACATAGCGTTCAAAGGCTTGGTCATGCATAAAACATAGCCAGATAAATCATTCTTGAATGTTGGTACATTACATTAGTACACTTAAGCATGCAGAAGATTCACAGCCTGCTTGGAAGCAAGTCTGACTAAAATCAATTGGACTTAATTTTCAAATGTGTGTGTTTTAGAGATGGAAAAGCAGAATGCAGCATGTAACAAAAGGGAGTTTTTCTTAAATGTAATATGGACAGTATCTCTTCTGAGGTTTCTGAGGGTATTGTGTCTATATCTAGTACCCTGTTTCTCATATTTTAAGACATACCCATAAAATAAGCCATAGCAGGATTTTTAAGCATTCAAGGAATATAAGCCATACCCCGAAAATAAGACATAGTGATAGGCACAGCAGCAATGCCGGCCGCGGCAGGAGGAGGAGGAAAAAAATAAGACATCCCTTGAAAATAAGCCATAGTATGGTTTTTTTGAGGAAAAAATAAATATAAGACATGTCTTATAATATGAGAAACACGGTATATTCATGAATAAATGCTTTGTAAAAGTTTTCATACACTAAACATAGATTCTGTAACATCTCTCCTACATTTGAATTTGATGTTTTGGAAGTACAGTGGTGCCTCGCTTAACGAATGCCCTGCTTAACGAAATTTCCACTTAACGAAAGGTTTTTTCTAGCGGAGGTTGCCTCGCTAGACGAATTCATTTTACAAAAAAATCGTCTAGCGAATCGTGGTTTCCCATAGGAATGCATTGAAATTCAATTAATGCGTCCCTATGGGCAAAAAAAAATTCAATGCATTCCTATGGAATTCGCTAGATGAATTTTTCGTTATAAGAAAAGACCCGTGGAACGAATTAAATTCGTCTAGCGAGGCACCACTGTATAAATATTGTGCTTTTAGCATAGTTGAATATATTGAGACAGTATCAATTAGCTAAAATAACTGTACTGTAGTAGAATGAAATAGAAATGGGGCCTCTCATGGGTTTTATGTCAACTACAAAAAGAAACATCAGAATATAGTATGAACTATTTTATTTTTATTTATTTATTTTAAATAATTTTTATTGGTTTTTTAACATATAACAACAAAACATCACCAATACACCAACCCCCAGCAATACCTAAAAGAGAAAACAAGAAACACATAAAACAAGAAAAACAAATAAAAACATTAACATAAACATAATAAAAAACAAAAACATACATATACGATAGTTAAAAAACTATTAATCTTTTCTGACATTGTAGGTTGACTTCCTCAGCCCCCCTTCCTGTGGTTCATCTTATACTCTCTTTGGCAATTTCATAATCATCATCTTAATATTGTTTCTTTCTATCTTAAACATGTTTATACACTTTAAATTTTAAACCAAATTTCTATAATTATCCTTTTCATTATAGTTTACATATTTATCATCTATGACAACATCATACTCCTCTTTCCTTACATGTTATATTTCTACCTTAAACATACTTATTCATTTAATTCGTATTATAAAAATTTTATTCTAATTTTACACAATACTAAACTAAAAATTCTGTTCCTTATACCCACGCCTCTCTTCTAAGAACTAAGGTTTACTTACCGCCCGGGGGAGGCTCCTTCTGCGCATGTCTGGAGTCTCTGGACATGCACAGAAGTGATTTCTGGTGCAGCGGCCATTTTGGAACTGGGCGGAGCATGCTCAGAAGCGACTTTCGATGCTGCTCTGCCCAGTTCCAAAATGGCCACAGCACGACTTCCGGCGCTGCGGCCATTTTGAAACTGGGCAGAGCAGCATCGAAAGTCGCTTCTGAGCATGCTCCGCCCAGTTCCAAAATGGCAGCAGCGCTACTTCTGGTCTGCGATCCTTTATTTTTCTGGCAGGAACTTGGCAGGTATGATCTCAGTCAAAACCATATTTCTATTATTAACCCTTCTAATCACAAGGCCCTTTTTACGGTCGGCAAGTCTATATAAACAGTCCTATTTCAATCTGGGTTACCCTATTACATAACCACTTATAAACTATTTATCCCGCCCCCTTCCTCACCTTTCTTTCTACCCTCATTCCTTTAACCTTCCCCTGCTGCCCTGTATCTTTCTTCAATCCTGTAATTCTAAACACCCCTTTTCTGTTTTCTGTGATCATCTTGACTCCCTGGTCCGATGTCTTCATCTGTCGAGAGGAGATATTTTTCAATTCATACTGATTTTTCTCAACTAGTTTTTTGTGCACAGATGGACTCTCACTCCTTCTGTACCACTCAATTTCTTCTATATGGACTGGGGTGCTCTCACCCTTCCCCAGTCCTTCTTGTTGGGTTTCCACTTCCGACTAGACAATAATCTCTCGCCAGCTGCTTAGAGGGGTCTCCTCCAAAGTAAGTAACAATTAATTTTTCCCTTTTAAGCAGTTCTTAGCTTCTTAAATTCAAATGCAACTTTGGGCTCAGGACAATGTTATTGCCTTCTCCATCACACAGTGGTCAGGGACTGACCTCCTCTTTTCCACCCCTTCCCGTGGTCCGATTTTTATTAATTTAGCTGTTCAGATTTTTTGATTTTTTTGGGTGTGTTTTTTGGAAAAACACAGCTTTCTGGAGAGCTCAGTCCATGCCTTGGGTGCCCCTTCTCTTCTTCCCACCAACCAAATCTCTGTCCACTGGTGAGAAGGCAGCAAAAGCCCCTGAAGCTTTAGAAGAGCTTCTGAACAGGGTGAACTGGGAGGGAGGGGTTCCTGAGGCCCAATCCCAGAGCAGGACACCTGTGATTCTTGAGAGGTGCCGGTTTCTGCAATGAGTGCCAAGTGGCCAAATACTTCTAGCCAATCAGCTTCCAGTTTGTGTTTTGCTGTCCAAGACAACTTGGGACTAGAGAGGTAATGTGGAGTTTTACCCTAGATTAGTATTGTTCACCTCAAGAAAACCTGATAAATATAATGAATCTTTATGCACAGAGGACAATATCAGATTTTAGTTAGTAACATATCCCCACATGAATTTCATCACCAATAATTGCCAAGCTTGTGGAATGTTTCCCTGGACATCTGTGTTGCATTCCTCTTTTACTGTGACATGTTGATGTTGCAATCTGTGGGCAGATCCACACCATGCTTTTAAAGCCCATCCATCACACAATGAAAGCATGCAACTTCCCACCAAAGAATCCTGGGAACTGTAGTTTGTTAAAGGTGCTAGGAATGATAGCTCTGCAAGGGAAACTGCATTTTGCCTGATGGAAATTGCCTGACACAGAGCCACCAATTGCATTTGGCCATTCATGTGTGGGTCACAGCATCAGAAAACTCTGAAGCCTTCATCCGTGTGCCCAGAGAGGCAGAGGCATAAACCAGGCTGGGCAGTAATTTCCTGTGCAAAACCCTACCTTCAGGTCTCCTCAAAATCTTGGAGGTTTAGAGACCTTCAATTCTGCCTTGAACAATGGGCTTTTAGTGAGCTGAATTACCTAATTCATGAGAAATAGGATATTCCTTCTAAAGCTAATTATATCTCCTCCACCCATAAGGAACAATGGAAACATTCAGTGTGGGCTACTTGACCATGAAGGGCCGCAAAATTCCAAGAGAAATGTTAGACTTTTGCTGATTTCTCCTCCCCTCCCTTCATAATGATATTTTTATGGAGCAGTCCATAAGTTAAAGCTCCTTGGAGAGCAGCTGAAAATTTCACTGGTGTATTTACCTGGGACTTTGTGCAATGTTGGAAGTCCTCAAAGCCACAGGATCATGTTCTGTATGTTACAGGCATCAGCAATGCAAGCTGTACTTAACTCTTAAACAGTGCAGTATCCAGATAACTTTTCAATGACTACAGACAGTTTGCAGTCAACCCACATGTTTATAAGAATAAGCCTACACAGGTGATTGACAGTTGGGCAACTGTCTGCCTGTCAAAGGTGGTTCATGGGGGGGCAGGGGAGGATCTGGCTGGTGGGCCAGATCCTCCCCTGCCCCCCCCCATGAACCACCTTTGACAGGCAGACAGTTGCCCAATTGTCAATCACCTGTGTAGGCTTATTCTTATAAACATGTGGGTTATAAACATCCAGAGCAGTTGTGTAAAACCCAGACCCAATTCACAGCCTCATAGCTATGTTTGGCCTTCCTGCATCTTCCCAGCCATCATCCAAAGTGCCTTATTTGAATGGTCCACTCATGCCTAGTGACATTGGAAGTGGGACAAGAGCAGCGGGGAGATGGGGAGTGACAGCATCCGATCTGGAGATGTGTTTGTGGTCAGAGAGAGGGGGCTGGGGGGGGGGCAAATTACTTAAATTTCATTTCTCCAGTTACAGAATGATCAAAATGGGGCTTTTCAGGGTGTTCATAGGAATTATGTCAAAAATACTTAGATATAAAGAAGATGTTCAGTCTTTTCTGGTAGGTATGAATCACATTCTGGCAACCAGGCAGGGATGTTCTTTGTACATCTGAGTAGAGTTGGTTTTCATTTTCAGACTGTTAATTGTGTTGGAAAGGACTTGTGTAGGTTTTGACTAATGAACAATCTAGCATTTGGATGGGGTATTCACAGCTTTGTAAAATGTTACCTATTTGCATATTGCTAGCAGAATGTTCTGTAGATGCCAAAGAAGGTCTTTGGCCAGGACAGTATATGGCAGTCATACCAGTATCAACCTTTTTTCTCTCTTGAGTTTGCTCCTGTAAAAATCCATTTAAAACTTGGAGATCAAAGCCCCAGTCTTCATGGCATGCCAAGATCACAATGGTAACTCATAGTATTTCCTTTACAATCCATTAATCTTTTTCTTAATACATTGTTAGAAATACACATTTCTTTTAACCTTTGCAAGCATGCAGTTGTTTCCATATTAAGGCACACATCCTGAAGACCATTTTGGACAGGTGTAGAAAAGGGATTGTAACATGTTTTAAGCATTTCTAACCAACAACTTCATTTTTTTTCAATGGAGTTAGTTGTGATCTTGGGGATAGCAGATTCATTCTGTTAGTACCCCATTTCTCTCCCACTTTTTTCCTTATGTTAATTCCTGCAGCCATATTGTCTCATCTTCCATTAAAACAATTAATGCTTTGTAGCAAGCCCTCTTGGAACCTAGGAGCGTGTATTTGTTATGCTGTCTCCAGAGATAGCTAGTTAGCTTATTAAATGAAGTTGCAATAAGGCAGCCAAAGTGAGGAGGCAATAATGACATTAGACTGTCTTTTATCTGAAGCTGATCCATCAGTGACGACTCTTTGCTTAATAAAAGGCAGCCTATTTGTTTTGTCATATGCTGGAAAAGTTAAATTGGGTTTAACTAAGATGAATGCAATTGCATTAAAAATGTTTAATCATTCTTGATCATGGATTGAAATAATGCAAAAAAGGTTACTTTAAAGGATAGGAATAATGCAAAAACACTTAACTTAAATAAGCTAGAAATAGAACTAATACCAAAAAAGCTTACCTTATGGTAAACGGTACAAAAAAATCTAATTAATTAATTAATAAGCTAAGTTAATGCAGACAAAGCTATTAATCACTAGGGTAGTGAATTAAAAATCTGTTATGAAAAAGAGTAGATAAGATATTGGTCAAAAAAATGTGTGTGTGTGAGAAGGAAATCCCTCTTTGTTGATGTCAAGCATCTTAACTTTTTAGAAGTACTTTAAAAATTAAAGCTGTCTAATTAATCAGAGCACTTCATGAGGTGGTCACAAGATTAATCCTATCATTAGATTATTCCAAATGTTGCACGTGGCCAGTTGCTTACGTTTTACTGCCAGTTCCAAAAGCTCAGTGGGGGAGGGGCACATGCTCTGCATGCAAAACACAGGTTCCGTCTTTTGGATTTCTAGATGGGCAAAGACTTAATATGGTGTTAGGTAGATGGACCAGTTGGTATAAGGCAGCTAAAGGGAATAATGCTACTTAATAATATCTTCTTTTTAAAAAAACCACCAGACAAACCCACTAGTGATGTTAGGTGGTGCTGGAATTGGAGCACTTAGATTTGCTTAGCTATAAACCTAACAGAGCTATCGTATCTTCCAGTAATATTGCTCTGAACAAAGAACAACTTTATTGAGAGAATTGAGTCCCAAATGCTGTTAGCCATAAGCTTCCAGCCGTGTTCTCTGAAAAACAAAGTCATGAAGTTGTATTGAGTGGTGCCCTGTGGTGGAAGTGCAAAGTATCACTGATGAAACTGTTAAATATCCATCTTAATGAAGTGGATGAAACTGCCTCTCTGAAAACATGCTGAAGTGTGTTCATCTTTTGTGGCCAGCAGCAAAGGGATTACGTTTATATCTCCAGGCTTGCAAGAGAATTTACTATTCATTTCCCAAATTTCAGATTCCCCTGAGCATAAACATATAACTTTGCATGCCTGTACCCAAACATATGGTACTCAGAATCTTGTGTGCTTGTTAGCAAAGCCCATGACTTGAGCATAGATGCTTTCAACTTGCTAGAAACACGGGCATTCCCTAAAAAGACAAAAATGAACAAGATGGATATCGGTCATGAATGATCTAAGTGATATTCCTGCATTGCAGGGGGTTGGACTAGAAGACCCTGAGAATTCCTTCCAACTCTACATTTATATAATTCTATTCTCTGATTCTAATAAGACTTGTGTTTATCATACAGAAGAAGTTGCGACAATTTGATGTCTCTAAATGCCCCAATCCCTTACATTAGGAGATGCAATGGAAGAGTCATACTGTTTATCACTTCCTGTTGTTTACAGTGTTGGCCTTGGCTGGTACACAGCTTCCATTTCTCCCTCTCCTTGAATGCATGTACAAAGAAATCCCCCCTTTTAAATCAGTTTAATTCTTATAATTCTTCCTTCAAAGGCCTTTGGGTACAGTAATCCCCCCCCCAATGTAGAACACTCATTTCTAAAGGTCCTTCATCCCCACTTACAGTCCTGCAGTGCCAAGGGGTTCTTCTGGTGAAAGCCATAACACCCTTGAAAATGTATTATATTAATAGACTTATAGCATAGACTTAAGTACAGTATCAAATCAGTATACATAGTGGTTAAGGCTACTAGTCATACATTGCATTCCGTACCAGAGCCAGTATTGCCAGTTGCTGGAGATCTGGAGGATGAGGATGAAAGCGCTGTTGAGCTCGTGTCCTACCTGTAGGCACCTGGCTGGGCGCTCTGAGAGCAGCGTGTTGGACCAGGCGGGTCTTTGATCTGATGCAGCCGGGCTGCTCTTGGGTCCTTATGAATGTTGGCATATTGGTCAGTTATTTGTCTGAGTCTTGGTCAGTGAATCTATTAGAGGGTTTCTCTTAGTCCTGCTTTCCAATTCTGCATTCTGAATAATGGATCACAGGGATTTCCATCCAGCTGTGTGTTGCAGGCTGCCACCCCTTCCAGAAATGTTTCTGCTCCCTAGTACCTGCCGCACCTTCAGTGTTAGCACGCAGAAGGGTCCTTCGCAGCCTCTGAGCATCCCTGGCCCTCTCTGAAGCAACGTCGACCTAGCTGTGCATGCTGTTATGGCTACATGGCATTTATAGTATCAATTATGGATGACTGAAATGAAGTGTATTTTAACAGCAGATAGCTGAAAAGCCTTGCAGTGTATTCCTAATCTGGTGGTATTGCCTTGAGCTACACTGAGGCTTCTTTTTAAACTCAGACATTATCAGAAAGCACACCTCTGACTGCAGGCATTTAAAGATCAACAGAGGCCAAAAAAGCTTTTAAAGAGCCAATGAAACCAGGAAGGCATCCATGTTCCCTTTCAGTGTCAAGTTTGATTGCCGTCTTAGGAGTGCAGCTATTTTCAGGTACCAAGCGCTTAGTGGTTTGGGCCTTGTTGGGTGGAGAAAATGTGCCACGGAAAACATCTGTTCCTTTCACCTGCAAACCACAATGTGCTGTGAAAATGGCAAGGCTGTAGCCACAGAAACCCAGGGGGCTATGGAGGATCTGGCTCAAAGGAATGAGCATAAATTTGTTCTCCCTCCCCTCCTCCCTCCTCCTGAAACGCAGTATCAAAAAGAGCACTTAAAAGGAGAGAATGCTTTTAAAGCATGTGATATGCCTCAAAGTGGGCAGATCAAGTTGCTTTTCTGCTTGGGTGTTCTTGCACTTTAAAAAAAAGTCATTTTCATATCTCCACAGCAATGTTTTTCATCTCAGCGTTGTGCAGTATCTCAGCATCTTACATTTATGTTGCTGAAAAATTGTAGAATTAACTCTGTTTCCCTACTGGAAAATAATGTTTTTCAAGGAAGCTTAAGGGCTAATCTCTCCAAAAACTGCCCTCTGCAAAGATTCCACAGAAAAGAGAAGAAGTTGGCTTAGAAATCCAAATTCCATGAAGCTTTCACCTCCCCCCCCCCATTCAATATATTTCCATTTTGATTCCCATGCTCCTCGAAAAAAGGAATCATCTATAACTTGTTTTCTTTTTGGCAGAACTGGATTAAGCTTGCAGGTAGCCTCTTAGAAGAGCTTGAACGCTGCCAAATGGAAGGATGGCTGTGGTGCTTATCCTATAAGGGCCATCTTTACAGTTTGGCTGTCATTAAAAAAGGATTCACTTAATTTGAGGGCAATTTATATGGAAGTAGCATAGCTGAGAGAGGTGCCCCTAGGTAAACAGCCAAATTAAAGAGTAATAGAGTTACGCTTGTGTTCTACTCAGTTGGCACCAAAAATTGTGGCACGGAAGCAGAAGGATTTGCATGTTCAGCATTTTCCAAGGCAGCAGTACTAGCACAACTACGGTAGCACAGAGAACAGAACGGACAAGAGCACGGTGATGCATTATGTCAGTTCAACATCCCTTCTTCAAAACACAGTGATTGTAGAAGTCTGATAAAACATTCCCTCCGATTTGACCTGTCAATCATGCAAATGCTCCCCCTCTCGCACTGTTTTATTTTCCTCCTTTGTCAAGAAATATTACTTTAAAGCTGTTTCTCTCTTGCACATCTTGCATGGAAGTAATCCTCGTAGTCGAATATATGCTCACCACCATGTTTGGCACAAGTACTCTTTCATGTCATATTTCACACATGAAATATTTGTGCCTTTCTGCTTTTGGGGGCGTGAGCAAGTATAGTCCTCAAACATCACATGAGGAACTCACAATTTTGAAAATGCTGTGTGAAATAGGATTCTGAGTTTCTTCCCATAATGACATTATGGGTCCTTGTGCTGGAGAACTTAATCTAGTACATGAGTGAAATTTTCTGTTGACATTTCCCCCATTTGCATTCACAGAGACCATGGTCAAAGACGATATGAACAACTACATCAGTCAGTACTACAATGAGCCCAGTAGTGGTAAGTTTGAATTCTAGAAACTAAACAGGCTTGCTGCCATTTCTAAGCAAGCGAGCCAGAGTCAGACCACTGGTCAGCCTGGCTCAGCATTGTTGATGCTTAGAGGCTGGTGGCTCTCCAGGATTTCAACCTCTCCCAGTGCTTGCTCAATCAGACTTGCTGCATGCAGAGCAGATGCCCCACCATTGGGATGTGGTGAATGATGCTGAGGTTCTGAACCTATGAAGGCTTCAGATGAATAAAGCTGGAATCTGTGTCCATTGCCCTATATAGTTCTTTGTAAAATTTTGTGAAGGCCTCTTTTATCTCTTTCGGCTTATTTATTACGGTCTCATTTTCAACTATTTTGGTTATGGCGCTTTGACTTTGTTTTTTCTTTAATTCCCTAGCAAGCCATTTTCCTGATTTATTTGCTGTTTCAAAGGTTTTTTGTTTTAATAATTTGATCTTCCATTCTACTTCATGGTTTATCATTGTGTTTATTTGTGTTTCTATAATTTTGTAGGCTTGTTTCAACTTTGTGTCCTCCGGTCTTTTGACCATCTGTTTCTCTATTTCTTTTATTTTCTCTAATGTTTCAAGCTTGGGTTTTTCCCTTTTTCTTTTTAAAATACAGCTCTGTTGCAGTAGGAAACCTCTCATAACTGCCTTTAATGCATCCCAGACTCTGTTGATAGGGGTTCCTTTATCTAGGTTTAATTCAAAATATGTTTTCAAATGCTCTACTGCCCTTTCCAGAATTTCCTCATTGTCTAACAGGAACTCGTTCATCCTCCATCTATACGCACCTGGTTCCTTTATTTTCTGTATCATAGATATTGCATTATGGACCGATATAGATTTTGGTAATATCTCTGCCTTTGCCACCCTTGGTACCAGTGCTTTAGAGATCTACATTTGGTCCAATCTACTCCAACTCTGGTTAGGTTCAGAAAAGAAGGTAAACTGTTTAGTAGTTGGATTTCTGATTCTCCAAATATCAACCTGTTCATGATTGTCCAATAATGATTCAAAGGAGTTTGGGAGTTTTCCCTGAGTTGATTTCCCCTTCTTTTTTTATCTGTCCATCTCTGTCAATATTACTCCATTAAAGTCTCCCATCATAACCATTTTACCATCTATATGTTCAGACAGGATTTCATCTAGTTTCTTATAAAATTCTGCTTTCCTGTCATTGGGCGCGTATACTCCTACCACTATTATCCCCCCCCCTCAATTTGTACTTGAACCCTTAAAATTCTCCCTTCCCCGTCTTTATATATTTGTTGGGCCTTATAATTGTTTCTTACATTTAATACCACTCCTCTCTTTTTCTGAACATCTGATGAGGTAAATTCATTTCCAAGTTTTTTGTTTTTTTAACTCTGTCATGTTTTCTAGTTACAGGTGTCTCTTGTAGACATTATGTCTGCATTCATTTTACTAAGGACATGTGTAATTTGGTTTCTCTTAGTCTTATCGTTCATTCCATTCACATTCCACGATATTAGTTTAACCACCATTTTTGCTTTATTAAATATAGTTTATTATATTTATCACTCTTAAATCTCTCCCTCACTAATATCTTGTTCCTTCTCCTCTTCCTCCCCCTCTGCTTCTAGCTCTCCTTTATCTGACTTGCCTAGATCCTTGTTCTTTCTTGTAAATTTCTTCATTTCTTGCTCAGAACTAAAGCTGTATTTCTTGTTCATTGAAGTAAAAGGAGATTCCTTCTGGGTATTCCCACCTAAACCTTATATTATTTGCTGTCAGGTTTTTAGATAAATCTTTATAAACGTTGTGTTTGCGTAGGAACCGATTGGGGATGTCCTTAAATACCATGACCAATTTACCTTCAACAATCAACTTTTGCTCTCTGCACTTCCTCAAAATTTTATCTCTTGTTTCTGTTGAGCTGAGAGTTACCAAGCAATCCCCTGGTTGTTGTTGTTTTTGTCTTGCTTGGGTTGGCTTTACCTTTATTCTAAATACATTTGTAACCATTTGCCCCAATTCTTCCTCTTTCATTCCCATTGTTTCAGCCACTATTGAGATCAGCCTTTCTCTTATATTTTCACCTTCCACTTCATTTAATCCTCTAAATTTCAAATTGTGTGATTTTTGGTTCATTTCTAAAAATGCTAAATTGTCCAAGGTGGATTCCTGAATCATATTCAATTTATCTATTTGTTCCTTCATTTTCTCCCCTTCCTTTTTGTTATACTTCACCTCCTTTTGTACCCGTTTGGTCTGAGCCTCCATTGTTTGTATTTTACTTTTGAAATCATTAATTTGTCCTGTTAAATCATTGGCTACCTCTAGGAGCTTTTCTCCTAAATTATTTTCATTTTCTCTTACCTCCTTTCTTATTTATCTAATTTCTGCTAATATTTTTGCTAAGTCGCCCTCCCTCTATTTCTAGTTTGGAAGCTCTTCTTTCACCTGTAGTTGGCGCTTTAGTTCCTCTATGAGCCATGGTTACTCTCAACTCCTCTAGTTTTTGTTCTATCTTAAGGGTTGCTCTACACTTCGTCTCCTCTAGGGGTTGTAATTGTATCTCTTTTAACTTTCTTCCTCTGCACCTTCAATGATCTCAATTTGTATTTTCTTAACCCTTAAATATAGACTTTGTTCAGTTACAAATATTCTTGAATACAAAATATACTGTTACAGAGGTTACACATTGTTTTGTTATGCTCTGCACCCCTAGTCCCCTTCCTTCCCCTTCCTAGACCATACCAAATTTAATGCCCTTGTGCAGAAAGTCTTTCTTTATATTTCTTACCCAGTCTTCCAGAGCTTCGTTTCCCCCCTCTCAGTCCGTTTTTTTAAAATAAAGCCTCTCGATTTAGTGGGTCTTCCCGTCACCAGGGTTAACGTCTCAGTGTCTTTGATGTCCAGTATTGAAGTCTTATTTCACCGTTGCAGGCAACAACCTGACAAAGCATTAAAAACTTCCAAAGTAGCATCCAGCTACTAAAACTAAAACTGGGTACAGTTCAGTATAGTTGGATGCAGTCTCATGAATTTTAACAAGGGAAGTTATGTATTTCCCTGGCAGCAGGCTGAGTTAACGCTGCTTCCAAAACCAATAAGCAGATTCAACGCTGGGTGTCCTGCCGCAGTTTTAAAGTATATTCCACAGCCGAAATGCCTTGTTTGTTTCCCCTCCCCCCAGCTCTAAAAACTCTTCCCGTACCTTTGGTCTTAGACCCCAACTGCTTTTCCCTGCTTCCCTCCCCCCCCAAAAAAATCAGTGGAGTCTGACAAAACTGCTCTTTACCTCTTGTTGGCATTTTTACTCCTGCACCATTTTAACAGACTGAGTCAACGCTACTTCCAAAACCAATAAGCAGATTCAACACTGGGTGTCTTGCCATAGTTTTAAAGTATATTCCACAGCTGAATTGCCTTGTTTTGTTTTTCCAGCTCTGAAAACTCTGCCCGTGTCTTTAGTCTTTAGACTGCCTTTTTCTGCTTCCCTCCTTTTTTCCAATCAGTAGAGTCTAGCAAAACTGCTCTTTACCTCTCGTTGGCGTTTTTACTCCTGCGCCATTTTAACAGACAGCTTTGGAAGAATTTATGATGTACTCAAAGCTCCATCTCACCCGGTTTCCTCGTTCTTTTTAACAATTCATCCAATTGCCCAGTTTGGGGTCACTTTAGACTCAAGGAACCGAGGTTCAAGTTCTATTTTGGAATATTTCACCGCTTCTCCGGTGGAGCCTGTGGTGGCGCCTTGCAGGTAAGTATGGATCCCAGCGTTCTAGCCTACAGCCCTGCTCCTGCCAGCCCTCGTACTTGCCAGGTTTGGCTTCCGAGCCGGAAAGGCATCCCGAACGCAGCTGGATCATCCTCCTGTCCCCAAAGGTTTTACCTTCAGGTTCCAAGACCCCTGAGCCCTAATGAGTCTCTTTTCGCCTGCAAAGCTCGGAACCGAACAGGTCCCGCACTCCTTCCCTGGTCTGCGGTCAAACAGGAAGTATGCAATGAGAAATCCTACTCAAAACCTACAGAAGACAGGGAGAAGATAGAAAAATTTTTATGCCAAAATAAATTGAAAGAGATTCCACAAGATGAAACAGACCAGCTAGAAAGAGAAATTTCGAAGGACGAAATTTTAGAGGTTATAAAACAAGGGGAAAATGGAAAAGCCCTGGGACCAGACGGTCTACCGATGAGACACTACAAGAAATTGTCAGAACAATTAATAGGACCTATGAAGAATGTAATGAACAACATAATGAGACGAGGACTTCCGGAATGGCGCGCTGAAGCCGGTCGAGGCTCTGCTCTCTCTCGCTAACTTTGAAGCAGACCTGACGTCCGAGAGTGCGAAAGACGGGGAGCTTGGCGTGAGTTATCCCCGACCCCAGGGGGGAATCCTGGGGGCTGGTGCCCGCGGTGGCGTGCAGGGGTCTTCTCTAAAATCGCAGAAAGACCCTAGCGCTTGGGGCAGTCCAACCCCTCTCGGCGTCTAACGCCCGAACTCCGGTAAAGAAAGCGCTGAACTCTCCGTAAAGAACAAAGCTGCTAACAGCAAGGCGCCCCCTCCCCAAAAGCAACTAAAAAGCCGATAACATCTAACAAACCCCCGCATAGGGAAAGCGGGGGGCAGGAGGGAAGCGCCAGAAGTTTCTTAAATTACCGCAAGGCAGAGACTTTTAATAATTGAAAAGGGGGACCGCGACAGAGCACAGAGTACAGATACAGCCTGTCAGTTTAACCGACAAGAGGAAAATAATAATAATAATAACTTACCCCCATTGAGCGGCACAATCCGGTAAAAAATAGCTGTCTCATGCAATAGAGAAAACGGGCAATATCACTTTAATTGCTCCACAGTGCCCGCCCGCCATACTAGGAAGGCTCAAAGTGGAAGAGAAGGAGAAGAGAGAGACGGCGGTAAACAAAGACGGGGCTAAGGAGTAGAGGACCCGACAGAACCAACAGCGACACGTGTGGTCAAGCTAGACGCCACACCAATACAAATACACCACACCAATACAAATAGATCCTCGCGGATCCTTGCAGACAATCCCCACAGACGATCGCCACCTAGTGGCTAGATTCAACTTGACAGGGGAAAAGGAGAAATCCCTCGAAATCCCCCAAAAGTAATCCCCCAGTAGTAGAGACATTATCATTGGATATTATAAATAAGTGGAAATGGCCATGTAAAAAAAAAACCACAGAGGGGATTCCCAAAATTTCTGGGTAAAACGCCAATATAAGTGGAAAGAAAAGACCTAACTTCAATTAAACTCCTGATGGGCTCTAAAAGAGGACTTGCTGCTAGCGGTGCGAACTCAGCTTTAAATCAACAACGTAGAACATCGTTACTCGAGACCGAAAGCAACATGGAAATGAAAGAACTGGTCTCAGCATTGGAGAGAATGGAAAAAAATCTGAGTGACAAAATCACAAATTTGGACGGGAATATAAAACTAATAGACAGTAAAATGGAAAACATGGGCTCAAAGATAGAAAATAACTCCAAGTTGATCGTTGATCTCTCTGAACAAATTAACCAAATAGCTGGGAAGAATAAAGAAATAGAAGCAGCGGTGCAAGAAGTTAAAACCAAAACACAGAAGCAAGAGGACCAGATGAAAAAAATCCAACAAGACCAGAAAGAAACGAAAAGGTTCCAGGAAAAAAATAAAGAGGAAATTGATAAACTTAAGAGAATTCAGGAAGAAACATACGACGCAATTGCAATCTTGGAAATGAAACAAAAAGAGCTTACTCTTCGTGTGAGAGGCGTCAAGGAAGACCACGATGAAGATATACCTTCCAAATTAACGAAAGCTATTGCGAAATGGCTCGATGTGCAGGAGGAAGATTTACTGCTAGATATTGACAAAATATTTCGAATAAAATCTAATAAAGGCAAAGGAAAAAAGGGCCCAGGGGACTGCCTACTATTTCTTAACTCGATACTATTAAGAGACAAACTGTTATCAAAAGGCAGAACAGATCCACTGCACATTGATGGAGCACCAGTCGAGATAAAGAAAGAGATGCCTACCAGAATCCTGAAAAAGAGGGAGAACTACAGATTCATAACATCGGCGTTATGGAAAAATAACATCAGGTTTAAATGGGAATTCCCGGAAGGGATAACATTTACATATAAAGATAGAAAACGAACTTATAGAACAGTTGAGGAGACTAAAATATTCTGGAGGAAATATTGGGACGAACTAGGTGGGGAGAAACTGCCGGAGGCAAAGGGAGACAGCAAGTAATTTTGTGGGGAATGAAAGTTTTTTAACATTTGTAAGTAAATTTTGTTTTTTTTGTTTTTTGTCACAAAGGTAGTTCATTTGTTTAAATTTGCTTATATTTCTTTGTATTTGATTTTTGTTTTTTATTCTTTTCTCTTGCTCTTTTTTTTTCAATTGCTATTTAGAGAGTAATTTGTTTGACATTGTTTCATTGTTTATTGAGTAATATCTTTTGGGTTTATCTTCCTTTTTACTCCTCCGAAACTACCTTGTCATTATTTGGCAGGTGGACATAGGGAGGTAATAAGAATTTATCATATATTAATAAAGGGCAACCATGTTGAATTGTATCTCTTGGAACATAAACGGTTTGAACTGTAAACATAAGAGGAACAAGACAGAATGTCTACTAAAAAAAGAAATGGGACGTCATCTGTATGCAGGAAACGCATATTACACAAAATCACATAAGAGTGTTAAAAAATAATAGGCTGGGCCTTGAATTCATATCCTCAGGTACTGAAAAGAAAAGAGGGATAGTTATGTATATAAATGGAGTGTTAAAACCAAAATTGTTATTCAAGGATGAGGAGGGTAGAATCTTAGGAGTAGAAACGTATACAAGAGAAGGGAAGATAATAATAGTGGGAATCTATGCCCCTAATGATAAAAAAGATGAATTTTTTAAAAGGGTAGAGGAGGCTTTATGGGACCACATGGGAGAAAATATGATAGTAATGGGAGACCTAAATGGGGTGGTCTCAATAGAGCTGGATAGAACGCATAGAGATAAAGAAATTAAATCAGGTAAACTCCCCCAATCATTTTTTCAATTAGTAGAAAATTACGATCTACATGATGCATGGAGGTTTAAAAATCCAAATGTTAGAGACATCACTCACTATTCGGATGCCCAGAAATCGGGTGGAAGACTTGATGCAATATGGATTTCAAGGAAATTAACACCATATTTGGAAAAGGCTGAAATACTAAATAAGTCAATCTCTGACCACAATCCCGTAACAATCCAATTAAAATTTAAGAGCAAAACAAAGGGGAGATGGAGGTTAAACGACGAGATATGGAGGGAAGAACAAAGGGTCATCAAGGCTAAGGAGACGCTTAAGGAATTTTTTGAAATAAATGAAAGCCAAGGATCAGATAGGAAAATTATATGGGAAGCAAGCAAGGCTTATATGAGGGGGTTTGGGATACAACAGATGGGCAGGATAAGGAGGGAAAAGCAGAAAAATATTCTGGAAATCAATGAACAAATAAGAGGTAAAGAAAAAGAACTGGTCAAATCCCCAAAAAATGACGAAATAATACAACAAATTAAAATACTGCAAGCACACTTGATGGATTTGGTTAATAAAGAAGTAGAAAAGAAAATTATCTGGACAAAACAAAAATATTTCGAACAGGCAAACAAACCCGGAAGAATGTTAGCTTGGGCGATAAAAGAAAGACAGGTTAATAAAATAATAAATAATATAATAGATGAGGGAAAGGAAATTACGGACACCGACCAAATTAAAGATAAATTCGTGAATTACTATAAAAATCTATACAAAGAGGTGGATATTGACAAAAAGGAAGGTGCAAAATATATACTTGATAATAACTTACCTGAAATCAATGATACAGAATATGCAATTTTAAATGCCAATATAGAAAAAGAAGAAATCCAAAGGGCCATCAGGAATTTAAAAGAAGGGAAATCACCGGGTCCAGATGGGATCACGGTGAAGTATTACAAAAAATTGGAAGACGTGATTATACCCAAACTCCAAACTATAATGAATGAAATATTAGACAAGGGAGAATTACCAGAATCCTGGCGGGAAGCTTTTATTACCTTAATTCTCAAAAAAGACGCGGATCCGAAGCTCATAAAAAACTACAGGCCAATCTCTTTATTAAACATAGACTACAAAATCTTTACAAGCATATTATCAAACAGATTTAAAAATTTTTTGAATAGAACAATAGACAGAGATCAGGCAGGTTTTCTCCCCCAAAGGCAAATAAAAGACAATGTTAGAATAATTATAGATCTTCTGGAATATGCCGATATGAAACCAGGCCTTGAAATCGCGATGTTACTCGTCGATGCTGAAAAGGCATTCGATAGTGTTTCTTGGCCTTTCATGATCAATGTATGCGAAAACCTAAAATTGGGAAATAAAATGTTAAACGGAATAAGAGCAATATATAAAGAACAAAAGGCAAGGATAATTATCAATAATGAAATTTCCGGAGGTTTTAATATAGAAAGAGGGACGAGACAAGGGTGTCCCCTGTCTCCTCTGTTATTTATTATGGTAATAGAGACACTCCTAATAGCGTTAAGGAAGGATAAAGAGATAAAAGGTATCAACTTGGGCCCAATATGTTACAAGACGAAAGCTTTTGCTGACGACCTAATAATAGTTACAGAAACACCCCAAGAAAGCATCATGAAAGCGCTAACCAAGATGAAAGAATTCAGCAGGGTCTCGGGGTTCAAATTAAACAAAGAAAAATCTAAAATATTAACAAAAAATATGAGTGAGAAAGATAATGAAGATTTAGTAAAGAAAACAGGAATTAAAATAGAAAGTAAAGTCAACTATTTGGGAATCTGGATCTCGAACAAAAATACTAATTTACTTAAAGATAATTATCTTAAAAAATGGAAAGAAATCAAAGAAAGCATGACCAAATGGAACAAATTAAGATTGTCAATCTGGGGACGAGTGTCAATGATAAAGATGGTGGTCCTACCAAAAATAATGTTCCTCTTTCAGAATATCCCAATAATTTTGGGACTCAGACACCTTAAAGACTGGCAGAAGGACCTAGCCGATTTCATCTGGCAGGGGAAGAAAGCCAGAATAAAAATGGAAGACCTAATAAAATCAAAGGATAATGGAGGATTGGCGCTCCCAGATTTGAAGAGGTATTATGAAGCAGCCTGTTGGAGCTGGCTCAAAGAATGGATGCTGCTAAAAAACACAGAAATTTTGAACATCGAGGGATGGGACAAGGTTTTCGGGTGGCATGGCTACCTATGGTATGGGAAGGCACAGATACATAAAGGATTCAAAAATCACATCTTGAGGAAAGCTTTGCTCGAGGTGTGGGATAGAACTAAAGAAAAGATTATGAATAAAATACCCGGATGGGTATCCCCAGTAGAGGCAAATGCCGTGCTGAGGTGTAACAAGAAAAAACTGTGGCCGACCTATAGAGAATTGACAGAAAAGAAGGAAGGGACTATCAACCTAAAAAAATATGAGGATCTAAAATCACTAGGGATAAGTTGGCTAGAATTTTTCCAATTGAGGGCTACATATGATAAAGATGTTAAATCACGAGGAATTAATACTCAAACAACTAAATTTGAAAAAGAAATACTATTTAATAATGATAAGATTATAGCCAAAGTTTATAAGTTGTTAGGTGATAAAGAGCAGGAAGAAGAAAAAAAAAGGGAAATGGTTAACAAAATGGGAACAAGATTTAGGCTACGGAATACCATATGAGAATTGGAAAAAATTCTGGTCAAAAGATATAAATTTTACTGCTTGCTATACGTTAAGAGAGAATTACATAAAGATGCATTATAGGTGGTATATGGTCCCGGAAAAATTGGCCAAGATAAATAGATCTCTAAGTTATAAATGTTGGAGATGTAACGCAGCCCCCGGCAGCTTGTTTCACATATGGTGGACGTGCCCGGTGGTTAAAAATTTTTGGGAAACAATCCATGAGGAAATCATAAAATTACTAAAAATTTCATTTGAAAAAAAAGCAGAAATGTATCTACTAGGCATTTTGAACAACAATATACCGAGCGGGAAAAAAAGTATTTTTTTGTATGCCTCAACGGCTGCAAGATTGTTAATAGCTAGTAACTGGAAGAGTACCAATATTCCATCTAAAGGACAATGGGTTGACAAAGTGTGTGAGTATCTAGAGTTGGCCAAACTAACGGACATAATCCACCAAAAACCCAAAAACAAGGTTAGAAAACAATGGGAATGTTTAAACGAATATTTGGGGAAATATGGCAAGGGGACAAAAATTCGGTTGTGCTTAGGATGATCTTGTCGGATATGAGAACTGGATCTAGACGGCTGTAAACTGATTATTTGTTTCAATTATGATATTTATAAAAAGACAGGCTATACATTACGAATGTAACTGTACGAAGAAGCGGTGGAAGTAGGGACTTACCTCATTGGACATTAGGTAATGTCCGTATCTTTTCCTTTTCCTTTTTCTTTCTTTTTCTTTACTCTTTTGGATTCTGTTCTTTTTTTTCTTTTTTTTTTTTTTTTTTTTTTTCTTTCTTCCTTTTTCTTTCTTTGACTTTTAACTTCTTTGTTAACCCTTCTGATATTAGGTTTAATTCACACAAATGTTATGTTTGTTACCTGTTATTGTTTTTAATCATGTATATCAATAAAGGTTTTTTATACCATTAAAAAAAAAAACAACAACATAATGAGTTATGGGCAAATACCAAAATCATGGGAAGAGGCCTTTATCACAATGATTCCCAAGCAAGGTTCAGATCTAACCAATGTCAGAAACTATCACCCAATATCCCTGCTGAATGATGACTATAAATTGTTCGCAAAAGTACTGGCACAGAGGCTTAAAAACACCTTGAGTAAAAATATACACCTGGACCAGGCAGGCTTCCTACCAGGGCGTTACCTTAAGGATAATATGAAGAACATAATAAACATAATCGAATATCTTGAGAAGAGAATAGATAAGCAGGCTGCTTTAATCTTTGTCGATGCTGAAAAGGCGTTTGACAATGTGTCATGGGCCTTTATGAAAAGGAATTTACAACAAATAGGCTTAGGATTAAATATGTTGAGCTGTGTGGAAGCGATATACAAACACCAGAAGGCAAGACTTATAGTAAGTGGCAAAGTATCGAAAGAATTCTCACAAGGCAGGGGTGCCCACTGTCCCCTCTTTTGTTTATTGTTTCATTAGAAGTACTGCTTCAAAAGATCAGAAGTACAGAGAACATTCAAGGTATAAAGTTGGGTGTCAGAGAATATATGACAAAGGCGTTTGCCGATGACATCGTATTAACTTTACAAGAACCACAGTTATCAATAATGGAAGTACAGTGGAACCTCAGTTTATGAACACCTCGGTTTATGAATTTTCGGTTTATGAACGCCGCGGACCCATCTGGAACGGATTAATTCACTTTCCATTACTTTTAATGGGAAAGTTCGCTTCAGTTTATGAACACTTCAGCTTATGAACAGACTTCCGGAACCAATTACACCCATGTTTCAGTTTATGAACGCTTCAGTTTAAGTACTCCGCGGACCCGTCTGGAACGGATTAATCCACTTTCCATTACTTTCAATGGGAAAGTTCGCTTCAGTTTATGAACGGTTACTCCGCAGACCGTCTGGAACGGATTAATCCACTTTCCATTACTTTCAATGGGAAAGTTCGCTTCAGTTTATGAACGCTTCAGTTTATGAACAGACTTCCGGAACCAATTGTGTTCATAAACCACTGTACTGAAAATCATAGAAGAGTATGGGGTGGTAGCAGGATTAAAAATAAATAAGAGCAAAACAAAGATGATAAAAAAACCTAAAGGAGGAACAAGCAGATCAATTACAGAAAGACACAGGTATAATGATGACAAAGAAAAAGTACCTGGGCATTTGGCTCTCCCCAAAAAACACAAACTTAAGCTAGAAACAAGGAGTAGAATTAAGCTTTCATTCTGGGGAAGGATTGCAGCAGTTAAAATGACCATCCTACCCATTATGTTATTCTTATTACAAGCAATTCCCATAATAACAGGGCAGAGTAAATTCGCAGAATGGCAGAGGGATATTTCTAGATTCGTCTGGCAAGGCCAGAAGCCTAGAATAAATTTCAAATTGCTAACTGATAAGATTGAAAGGGGAGGCTTCTCGCTCCCAGACTTTAAGATCTATTATGAGGCGGCGTGCTTAACATGGGTAGAATGGATGAAATTGACAAGCCCAGCTATTCTGGATCTGGAAGGGTATGAAAATGTCTTACCTCTGGTACGGTAAGACTGGATCAGACAGAAACTTCTTAAACCATGCCATCAAGAGACCACTCTATGAGGTCTGGGATAGATATAAGGAATGGTTAGAGAGAAAGACCTCTTGGTGGCTATCCCCACAAGAGGCGTTCATGGTGAAGAAATTAAACATGAAAGACAATGGTTGGTTTATAGAGAGATATTGGTGGAAGAGAATAACTCAATTAAGATCAGAACATACAACGAGTTAAAAGACAGACTGGGAGGTTGGCTCGAATATCATCAAATACACAATGGAAACTTAAGAGATAAAAAATCGAAAGGATTTTAACATCAGAGATGTTAGACAAAATATTAGTGCAAGGTAAAAACGTTATCAAAAATCTACGAATTTCTATTAGAATGACACACTAAAGACGAGGAAGTCAAGGCAGTGATAACGAGATGGGTAATGGATCTAGGCTACAACATAGGAATTGAGAAATGGATAAAATTACGGACCATTGGAATAAAATTCACTGCATGTATGTTACTAAAAGAAAACTTGTGTGAGACGATGGCATTCAGAATGTACAAAACAGGCAATAAGATGTGTTGGAAGTGTGGCAAAGAAGAGGGGGATCTCCTCCACATGTGGTGGAGATGTGAGAAAGTCAAGGATTATTGGGAGAAAATACAACGAACTAAAGAGGATTTTCAAATATACCTTTAAGAAAAGACCTGAAGCCTTCTTGTTGGGGATGGTAGCTGAGGATGTAAAGAAGAACAATAAAAAATTATGTATGCCACCACAGGTGCGAGATTGTTATTAGCATGGATATGGAAGCAACCCCACGTACCTGCAGTAGAAGATTGGTGGCAAAAGTTTATGGAATATGCGGGAATAGCTAAACTAACAGGGAAAATTAGACAACAAGATGACAAAATATTTGACAAGGAATGGGAGAAATTTATGTGTTACATAGAGAAAACATTTCGAACCTCTAAAAGGATGGACCAGTAGAGTGGAAACAAGCATTCAATGTTGGTAAATGATAAATACTAAAAATTTATTGAGTCAAGTAGGGGAAAATGTAAATACGACAATAACAATGTACATATACTCTGTGGAATAATTTTTTACAAATCAATATTAGGTTAAGCAATGTGCAAAGTAATTTGGAATATAAGAAGACAGTAAGGAAGAAGGGAAATCAATCAACAAAAATGTATGGAAACACAAATGTTAATTTTGACAAATAGTGAATGTAAATGTGAGTTCAAATATGTGTAAAACAGGTGTTGGTGTATATTTTAATTTGTAAATTGTAAGCCACATCGGACGTTTGGGTTCCAAAGAACGTTCAAACCGGAACACTCACTTCCTGGTTTGTGTTGTTCAGTAGCTAAAGCATTCAACTTGCAAGGCGTTTGCAAACCAAACAGGTTCTGGGGCCAGGGTTCAGCTATTGAATAAGCCCTGCTGCTGAATCTATTTCTCCTTCTCCCATCCAGTAGAAACATTCCTGTCTGCCCATATTGGGAATATGTTGATCAGCTCCCATCAGCCTCCGTCCATATGGCCAGTGGTCAGGGATGGTGGGAATTGGAGTCCCATCTGGAGAGCCACAGGTTTCCCATTCCTGGTCTACATGAAGCTGCCTTTAGAGGTAAAGTGCCGTTGAGCAAGCTGTCCGATTCCAGCAGATCTTGCAACCAACTTGACCCAACTGCCCGTCCACCTTTCTGTCTAGCAGCTTGGAAGAATAGAAGCCCCGTTAAAACCTGCACCTCCCTGTGCAATCCACTCTGTTGTATCGGCATAGGAAGGTTTCATGCCGTGTCGAACCTTCCCCCTTCCAGCACATCCTCACATATGCCCTTTAAACATCTGGTAGCAATTACTATTCTCCCCCCCCCCAATATATTTATTGGTTTTATAAAACTGAAAAAAGAAAAAAATACAGCAAAGAATCACATAAATCACAAAACACAAAAATACAAAATATACATTACAAAAAGAAAAAAGAACCATATTATATCACTCATATGTCTTAACATTGTTGACTTCCTCAAGTTCCTCCTTTCTGCTTTTCATTATATACCATCCTTAGTAATTTCTATATCATGCTTCAATTATCTTATTATTACCTTAACTAGCAAATTTCTATATTATACTTCAATCATCTATTTTTTCATATTAATTATTTAACAATTCTTATTATACCTTTATATCTGAATCTTAATATTCTACTCTACCTCTACAAATCTACCTCTACAGCCTCCCTGTACTTCCGAATCTTATCTTAAACAATTCTGATATTACAGTTATTTCTTAAATAAATTTTAAATTTCTTCCAATCTTCTTCCACTGACTCTTCCCTCTGGTCACGAAGTCTCCCGGTCAGCTCGGCCAGTTCTATAAATTCAATCATCTTCAACTGCCATTCATCCACTTAGGTCTGTCTTCGGTCTTCCAATTCTTAGCTAATAAAATCCTTGCTGCTGTTGTGGCATACAGGAAAAATGTGGTATCTTTTTTTGGTAATTCTTCTCTAACTATCCCAGGTAAAAAAGCTTCTGGTTTCTTAATAAATGTGTTTTTCAACACTTTTTTCATTTCATTATAAATCATTTCCCAGAAGTTAGCAATTACTATTCAAGGACTTCAATATTACTGATTTTTTTCTTTATATTGTTGTAAACTGCTGTGATAAATATTTATGATAAAGCATTATATAAATATTTTTTATAAAGTAATTAGTTAAATAATTAAAGCTTCATTTTGGTGACTACTTGCCATTAGTAGTTTCTTACTCATTGTTTGCAAATACATTTGTGGGGGGCGGGATACACATGCAAGTCTGTTCTTAGGCGCCAACTCCATGGAAATCAGTGAAGGCTGTATAGTTTTGTTTCATTTCCATGGGGCTTGCAAGGGAAGCTCCCTAGTGTGTCAGAAGCTGCCTTACACTTAGTTAGACCATTGGTCCCTGTAGCTCCTTGTTGTGTATCCTGACTAGCAGTGACTCGCTAGGGTTCAAGACTGAGGACACTTACAGCTCTCCCTGGAGATGACAGGATTTGAATCCCAGACCTTCTGCATGCAGAACAGATGCTCTACCAATGAACTATGATCCTTCCAGCTTGTTTCTGCCCTGGGCTTCTAGAAGCCTCTAGGTCTGGACATCAGACCTCCCCTGGAAGCCAACAGTAATGTTTTAAGATTTAGGTGTACTTTGAGGTCTAAATAATTTATTTTTCAAAATGCAGCATCTCAAATGGAAACGAGGGGAAGCAACTCCCCCATGGGGAGGAAACTGATGATAAGTCATGCTGGTGTCCTTTTAAAGGGGTGAAGCTGAATGAGTGAAGGATAAAATAATTCGACACTAGAGAAGACCGATGCTAGAGTAGTGGTCACTGGGTCATACTGGAAATGGATTTCATTCTGAAACTGCCGCACCACTTCATGCACACAACCCTTTATTCATGTTTTTAAAAGGTAGAAGGCATATTTTCAAAGCAGCTTTCCTGATTTGTGGAGTGGGAGTTGGGTGGAACTCCATTTTTAAAAAGCAAACGTTTTAATTTGCAAAATAACATCATAAATACATTTTATTTTGCCCTACACCTATACCTCAAAAATGCAGGGCGTGGATGCAAGCTATGGAAAATTTGAGGTGTCTTTTGTGTGTTTTTATTATAACTGGGATCAGATGGAAGGAACCTATAAATCTTGCAACCAAAACCCTCAGATTCTGTTAACTGTGTATATTAAGAAAGTAAGGAGCAACACTCACAGTCACACTCGTCTCTCTTTGCTGATCCAAAAATTCCTCCCATGTCTGCCTTTCCCTGTGTTTTCTGGTCTCCAGGGGAGGCTCTTGTGCTCAGCTCCTGCTTGTGGCTTCCCTGTGAGAATAGGAGGCTGGACTCACTGCGCCATTGGCCTGGATCCAGCAGGCTCTGTATTATTTTTCAACCAACATTTTATGTAGCTCTTTATAGTAAAAAAATCATGTAAACTTTTTAAAAAACATTGTCCTTAAAACTAAAGCAGTGTACAAAACAGAAAATTAAAATGCCAAGAGTTTGAGTTCAGAAAAGCCTGGGCAAACATTTAGGTTTTTAAGAGGTGTTTAAAAGTCATTACTTTAGGAATGGCTGTTTATTGTTTACTGCTCTGATACCTTTTGATGAGGGGTGATTCATAAACATCTTAATAAATATAAATAAATAAATTTATAAATCATCCTAATATAGAAGTGATAACATGTGACTTTTACCTGTTTGTATCTCTGTGGAATCTGCAATTCCATAAACGACTTCCAAATTTCACAGATCTTCCCTTAGCGGGTCGTGCAGACGCACTATTCTGAATAGTGCTTTTTGGAGCATAGGGTTGGGGACCATGGGGTGAGTTTGGGGAACCACTGGGGGGCGGGGCAGGTGGCCTGAATAAGTTTGAGAGCTGCTGCTGTAACACTTTGCCCCTTCTGCTGTGTGCCTGTAGACAGCGGTGTTCCAGAAGGAGCCATCTGTGTCATTACGACGGCTGCGATTGATGTGCACCACCCCAACATCTCCCCCGACCTCTTCACGGTGGATGTGCCCATGAAGATGATGGGGAGCAACGGGACTTCCACCAGCGTTGCCTCAGGCAGTGCCTCCAGGTCCACAGACAGCTCCGTCACCAGAACCCAGAGTGACAGCAGCCAGACCTTTGGCTCTTCCACGGACTGCAGTACGACCCGGGAGGAGTCCTCCGAGTATTGCCCCTTGGAGAGGGCTTGCCATGTAGCCAAACATGATCAGGTAGATTCTTCCTCCACCCACAGCAGAGTCAACAATGCTGTGGTGCAAGAACTGCTGTCATCCTTGTCCGACGATTCCTGCTTGACGCAAAAAGGACTGGATCCGGTCAACCTGAAACTGCCAAGCCCATCAGGGTCTACCAAAGCCAGCCCAGAACTGGAGCACCGAGTGAACATTTACAACAGGAAGAACCAAGAAAGCTTTGGTATGTTTCAGATAAAGCCGGTAATCCACTTTCAGCAGAATACTACGCCTGTGATCGACAAGTATATGCCTTTGGAATCCAAAGAGCAAAAGTTAAACAGGGTCCCAGATTCATAGAATCCCCAAATCCCAGATTTTGCTGCCATTGGGGTTATAAATAAATAAAGGAGATGCTTTGCAAGGGACACATACTAAAGCTTTAAATGGGGCTGCTGGAGCCAACCCCTGGGTGGGTATTTTGCATGGATTGGAATGAGTTAAATATTCTTTTAAACAGGAAACAAAATGCATGAGTTGTGAGAGAGCCAGCACGGAAAACTTGACATTTCTACCACCTGAAGTCCCAGTTGAAGGGATGGGGGCAGAGACCCATTATGTTAAAACAATGACCTCAAAGCTGTATAGATTCTTAATGCGTTGTGTTTTTTTTAAAGAAGCAGACACAAATCACACAGTTTTTAAGGAATTCTGGACAATCTTCTATCAGGTCAGGTTTCAGCAGGGTATGATACAAGCGGATGTAAACTTCTCTCCTACTCTTTCTTACAATCTCCCTTTATATGTGACAACTGCAAACCCCTTTGTATAAATATGGCAAATATTTTTGTTCTTCCTGAGGAGAAAACAAAACCATTTTTTCAGGGAGTACTTTGAATGATGCAGAACAAAGAAATTTTAAAAAAGTGATCTTTTTATTTTTAGCATGAACTTTGGGAAGAAAATATTTTGACAAAATTAAAAGTTGTCATCTCGAAGACAACAGAGTAAAAACGGACATTTTACAAATATGGTTTTAATTAAAAAGAATTTTTTATATTAAAAAATCCTAAATGCATGATGCTTCATTTTTTAAAAAATACTTTGAGCCTACTTTGGTGTGATATGTGGTGGTCTGTGTGTGTTGTTTTTTTTGTTTTTTAAAGCAGCCAAAAGCAGCAGTGGCTACCCTATAGCCCTAACATGATACTGGGCTACAATTCCATCATGCTGCAGGGGGCGGATGGGAGTTTTGTCCCCCATCAGCATCTAAAGGGCCACAGGTTGGCCACTCCTGCACTAAAGCAGGCAATGTCATTTCATGTTAGACATTTGTTTAGTTCTCCTTTCTACATTAGGGGGTGGGTCCTTTTCAGACCGTTTGATGTGGCTTATTCTTATGGAGGGAGGAGTGGTAGCCATGTAAATCTTATGCCTATCCTGTCATGTTTTGGAGTAGAGATCTATCAGCGAGCATTTGCCATGGCTCCTTACTCCCAAGTTCAAAAGTGGTGGGTGCTGACATGACAGAACCAAAATGGGCCCACTGAGCAACAATAGGATTGGTATCTGCATGCTGAGAGTAATCCAGAAATTTGCAGAAATACAGCAAAAAAAAATTTAAGGAGGGAGGGGTAACAAAGAAAAAACCCAAACATCCCAATAAGGAATGCTCAGAAGCCACAGAAAGTTGAGTGCTACTTAGGGGGGGGGATGGAAGCTGGAAGGAATAACTGGGAGGAGGGCATTGCTGGCTGGAACCCTGAACTGGAGCACTCCTGTTGAAAGGCAACAATACACCACAACATTTTGTTGCAGGCCCCATTTTTTTCTGAATTCCTGCACAGGGATGGCTGGGGGGCAACAGTGGGGCAGCGTTGTCTCCATAACCTGCTTCCCAGATGCTTCTGGCTGTCCTGTTGGAAATGGGAAGCTGGAAAGTGAATGCTTGGTCTGATCCAAGGGCACCCTTCTTACGGTGAGAATGTGAACAATTTGTTTTCAAAATATTGGTAGATAAGGTATTATTTTATACCCACTTACTCCAGATAGTTACCAAGCCTATGAAGACTACCTAGCTGCTTTTCCCTCTAAATAACACATGGCTAGAAGGATTGATTCCTCTTCTTATAAGGACAGTAGTATTTGTTTTCTTGGTCCAAAGGTAGATGAGGCCACCAGTTTGCTGAAGCGAGTCTGTTCTGTGTCTGGATGGCAGCTGTCTCCTTGTGCATTTATGACACTGTATTTTCAAAATCCTTTCTTGTGGGTGACCTGCAGATCTCCCATTCATTTCTTTGACATTTATGTAAACTTCCACAATTGATTGTATACTATTTGTGGGTGTGGGTGTGTGTGAAAAGGGCTTTGCATCTTCTACTTCAGGAAACAAGATGAACTAATATAGGAAAACAGCAAACTACCATAAGGCATTGGTCTACCAAGCTCAGCATTGTCCACACTGAATAGAAGCAGCTCTTTGGGGCTTCAAACAGGGACAATTCCAGATCAGCAAGGATATTATATTGAGCCGACTTGTGCTTGGCCACCTGGCACAGAAAGTATGTGATATTCACAGCTGAACCTAATGGTATTTGCTGTATCTTTGCCTGGAGGTACAAAGTGGTCATAACTTTGATGGAGGTTATCCCCTTCCTCTACAAGTGTAGCAGCTCCTTGATAAGACAGATGTTATTTTGAAGATGGGAGTTGCACATGAAGCTGAGAGGTCTTGAGCAAGCCAAAAGCTAGACAGGCAGATGGGCTCAGAGCTCAGCAGCTGGAGGCAGTATCTGGCAATACTCCAGTCTATCCCCTATGGCGGTTAATATTTTTAATACTTCTGTAAAGCAGCTAAAAGGGATCCTGCTTTTCCAGTCACATCAGGACACCGGTAGTTTGTTTTTATGCTGTTGACAGTGATCTGTGCTTAGCATTAGGAAGTGCTGAAGTGTGTGTTGGGCTGGGGGTGCAGTGGGGGGAGTCAGGGCTTGCGTGAAGATGGAGGCTGGGGCAAAGCTCCATCTCCATCTCTGCTCCTTTGTTATGCTGGAGGACTCAAGTGGGTTTTTTTTGCCAGTTTTTATTGGGGAAAAAATCTGTTCATTCTGGATTCACACAGGAAAAATCTGATTCCACATACTGTTGTTTAGTTGTTTTTACTCATAAAAATGATACAAATATACAAAATATACAAAAATATACAAAAATCAGTTACTATAAACATAAATAAAAACTTTTTAAAAACAAGCAGATGAAAGACACAGCAGATCATACCCCACGAAAAGAGGCGACAAATACTAAGAAAAACCCTTCAAACTAAGGGTCAAAAGTCTGGGTAAAAAGGAAAGTTCCTACCTTGCACCTAAAGCTAAACAAAGATGGGCTGGGTGTGCTCTTGAGAGAGCATTCCACAGGCAAGGAGCCAGCAGGGAGAAAAGGCCCATTCTTGTGTTGCCACCCTCCAGACCTTCTGAGAACGACCATGCAGAAGGGCCTCAGATGACTAGTACAGGGTCCAGGTTGGTTCACATGGCTAGAAGCGACCCTTGAGGTATAGGTCAAAATCAGCACTTTAAATTCATCCCAGAAATTAACTGGCAGTGCAGTCAGGCCAGGATTAGTGAGCAACCTCCTGTCAAAATTCTACATCAGCTGCCGTTTCCAAGTCATCTTCAAGACATTGCTGTAATCTAGCCTAGAGGTTACCAGAGCATAGACAGCAGAAGTTAGGTTAATCCCTGTCCAGATAGGGGTGTAGATGCCCACCAACCAAAGGCCACAAGTGATAGTGATTGACACATCTGCTCCTTCAGAAGGACTTGCAGGCCACATCCCATCCATACAGTCAAAATAAATAATAAAAAATAAAATATGTCCAGTAGCACCTTAGAGACCAGCTAAGTTTGTTCTGGGTATAAGATTTCGTGTGCACGGCTACCTACCTGAATCCATCCATGCAGTTTAGGGAACCACCCGTCAACAGTGCCTCTGTCTTTTCTGGATTAAGCTTCAATTTATTAGCTCTCATCCAGTGAAGACAGGCCAATGGACTGCCATTATAAAGGCAGTGTCATATCCATACTTGGGTAAAGGCCTCATTAGGTAAAGTTGGACCTCTAGTATCCTAAATACTACCCCCCCCCAAAAAAAAAATGTCACAACTCCCATTCATGATGTGTGCTACCACAAAACTGAAAAGTAACAGAAGTGTACACACTGCTGTTTTAGCTAAAGCCTCCATATACCACATGAAGAGAAGGGCCCGTGGTAGAATTAAGCCCCACATTTTAATGCGTGCTGCTCTGTCAAGATTTCAGTGTCTTGTGCAAAACAGAGTACTTGTCAGAAGAGAATCATTTTTTGTCCCTTTTAATTTTCAGCTGATGTCTCATGAAGCTGGAAGGAATTGCTCATAAAAACTGGCTGAACACAGATGGAGCATTATATAGCTTTCTATAGAGTGGAACCTCCTTGCGCAATATCAATGATTCCTTTCATAGCTCACCTACACATTCTGTAACTAAATGCCTCCAATAGCCTACCAGGGAATATTCCTATCTAGCTCCTAGTGGCTTGAATCATTTATCACAGCCAGATACAGCTTAGCGGGACTAACACCATTTATTGCAAACCATTCACAAGCTTCCTTTGGGCCTACAAGATTGTTTTGTCGGACTCCTTTTTGCTTCTTGTCTCTTTCAACTTTGTGGTTTCTTTATCTTCTGAAGCCTAACCACCACAGACAGGCTGTCTCTAAGGCTTCTGTTCTGGTTATAGCAGCTAACCACCCTCCCCACCCCCATCTCAGTGTTATGTTGGCTGTCTAATCACGTCACAATCAGATTAGATCTGCTAATAGGGTGGAAGTCACAACTCCCAGGATAGGCACCAGATCTGCCCAACTGTCACCTATTTATTAAAGATGCAGATCATGACAGAGCAGGAGATGGGAGCCCAAGGTAAAATAAAACCTAGTGACCATGCCAAAACAGGCAGGCTTGGTGGAGAGGAAAACCAAGGTGACAACATGCTATCCGCAGGTTAAGATTTTTCCCAAGGGCCTACAACAGACCTCTTGGCCTGCAATCCACAGCCTATTGTTAAAGTAGCTGCTGTATTGCTAGATGCACTATTTTAAGGAAGCTAGTGGCTCTAGTGATATTTTATTAAAGGAACCAGGGGAGGCCTATCACTATACAAAACAAAAAAAAGCACATATATAGTCTAATTTTTGCAAGTGTTAAGAGCTTCTGTTTCAACAAGAGAACAATTGTTGCATTTCCAAACAATATTTGAAGATTAGCAGCCAAGTCTTAGAATTCTAACTACACTGAAAATGCACACAAACAATGGTGTGAACAAAGCAAATAAACCCAAATGGTGATTGACTTGTACCAGTGCATGCAAGTACATTGTGGTAAATAATTCTAGCTCTTCCCTTCCTGCACCCCAAAAAGCCCCCGACTCAAGAACTATGGGACATATTGTTTAGAAAGGTAGATTCAACATGCCATGTATATCATAAAGTCATATCTGCAAACTTTTGTTTGGGGGGGGGGAGACTAGGAGCAAAATCCATTCTGGAAATTGAAGCTACCTTTGTCTTTAATCTGTTTAGTCTCACATGCTATAACTGCAGGACAGTGCAAAATCTGTCTGCATAATTTGTACATTTTGACACAATATAATGTTTTATTATAATCAGTGCATGCAACAAAACGCATTTGCCAAACAAGCTTTCTACATTCTGCTTACACAGGAAATCCCTAAGGGTTACCAACATTAATGTCATTTTAAGACTCGGGATTTACTCATGTTTTTCTGTGTTCGGTCCTTGTCCACTGAGCAACCAACAGTTGGTTAGTTGTTCCAGGTTTATAGTTATGAATGAATACAATTATGTTAGTGATCTTACCTTTGTAGTACAGTGATTAAAGCAGACGCCCAATGTAAGAGAAGATGGCGCAAGTGGAACTAAGCACAGATCAGTATATTTCAGGGCATCGTAGATACATGTCAAGGCATGGGGAAAAGTGCCAGGTGGGGTCCTGCAGGGTTCCTGTCCTGGACCCACTGTTGTCCAACATTTTTATAAACGACCTGAAGGAATTGAGATGCTCATCCACTTTGCAGATGACACCAAACTGGGAGGTGTAGATACTGTAAATGTTGCAGAAGACAGAATCAGGATTCAAAATGACCTTAACAGATTGGCAAACTGGGCACAAACCAACAAAATGAATTTCAATAAGGACAAATGTAATGTTCTGCACTTAGGCAGGAAGAACCAAATTCTCAAATAACGTACTTTTCCGTGTATAACACCCCCCCCCCCAATGTATAAAACACACACCCTATTTTGGGAGACTAAAAATTAAGAAAATGGGAGATTGCCCAGAGTTGTTGAGCTTTTTTAGGGGAGGGATTGTCGAAAATCACTCACCTGCCTGGCTGACACTAACACTCGTGTGTGTCGTAACAGGCTCCAAACGTCTGTCCCCTCAACAGCAGAAGCAGCCTATTGCCCGCCCAATTGCCGCAGCAACATCCAATCAACACTACCCCTTGCCACAGACACCAATAACATGCTGCAGACCACCTCCGACTTACGGCATCAACCAATCCCACGTCACCCCTAGCCACTAACCATGTATAAGACGACCCCAGATTTTAAACATAATTTTTCAGTTAAAAAACCTAGTCTTATACACAGAAAAGTATGGTATATGAAGGGGACACCTGGCTTGCCAGCAGTATGTGTGAAAAGGATCTAGGGGTCCTGGTGGACAACAAGCTTAATATGGATCAAGAGTGTGATTCAGCAGCTACAAAAGCTAATGCTGTTCTAGACTGCATCAACAGAAGTATAGTGTCCAGATCAAGGGAAGTAATAAGTCCCACTCTATTCTGCCTTGGTAAGGACATGCCTGGAGTACTGTGTCCAGTTTATGTTTAGCCTGGAAAAAGAGGAGGTATGATAGCCATCTTCAAATATCTCAAGGATTGTAACATGGAAGATGGAACAAGCTTGTTTTCTCCTGCTCTGGAGGGCAGGACTTGGCTTCAAATTACAAGAAAGGAGATTCCGACTAAACATCAGGAAGAACGTTCTGAGGGTAAGAGCTATTTGACAGTGAAACAGTCTTGGGAGGTTGGATGGTCATGGATGCGTTAGTTGAGATTCCTGCATTGAAGGGAGATGGACTAATGACCCTCTAGGTCCCCCATCCAACTCTGATTCTATGATTCATGAGGATTCCTCTTCACATAAGTACAACACAAAATGTATCCGATGCATATTTTATTATAGAATTAGAAAGTCTTCATCAAATAGTTTGTCAAATGGGAACTAAAAAGGCAAAAAAAATATATTACAAGGCAATCAGAGATCACCTACAACATACAATTTTGGCAACAGATCACCAGTTATTACATTTTTAGTTTCATTTAAAAATAATTGTTTAAAATAATCATTTCAAAGCTGGTCACATTCACTTCTGCCCAAATACTTGAGGTTTTCACTTTTTCAATGCCGCTGTCAATTCGGGAACAACCTGAAAAAGCCACAAAAGCAGCTAAACTTAAATATGCAAAGAACTGGAACATCTTAGAAGTGTTATGAAAGTTTAAGAAACATATTTAAGCAGCTAAACTTAAGAACATTTGGTTGACCTTAAAAACAAACAAATCGCCATGTGGTGACCAACAGCAAGCACAAAGTTCACATGATACTCTTAAGGTATTGTATGCTTGCTCTGCCCAGGTGGCGCTGTGGTTAAACCACTGAGCCTAGGGCTTGCTGACCAGAAGGTCGGCGGTTCGAATCCCTGTGACGGGGTGAGCTCCCGTTGCTTGGTCCCAGCTCCTGCCAACCTAGCAGTTCGAAAGCACGTCAAAATGCAAGTAGATAAATAGGAACCGCTACAGCGGGAAGGTAAACGGCCTTTCCATGTGCTGCTCTGGTTCACCAGAAGCGGCTTTGTCATGCTGGCCACATGACGAAGCTGTACGCCGGCTCCCTCGGCCAATAATGCGAGATGAGTGCGCAACCCCAGAGTCGGTCACGACTGGACCTAATGGTCAGGGGTCCCTTTACCTTTACCTCTGCCCTTCACAGATGCAAAAGGTGTACGGCTGCCGATTGCGATGCTCAAGATCAGCAAGATGACTGAACATGAAGACTTCTGCACTGGGCTCTAAAGCCTGTCCCAGCTGCAGCCAGGGGAAAAAAAACCCTTTAGAGCAGGTTGCTAAATCCAGACTCGCCTAGTTGCAGTGAGAGTGGCTACTGGGCAGGGATGATACAACAGCTGGAAGGCCACAGGCTCCCCACTCCCTGCTTTAGCGTGCAATGCTTAAGTCTTTATATTAAATCAGCCAACAAATTATGGCATACCCAAACTCTTTCATTTCAGCTGATTTACAAAGCTCAGAATTGTTGCTGTTGTAACAATTTTATGTGAAAAACAGAGTTCTGATTTTCTCTCTCTAGTTTTGAGAAGCCAATGAAGCACTAAGCAAGAAGTTCACTTTATTTCAAATGCAACTTTGTGGTGGGATGTGCAAAACCAGGCCATGAAGGCAGACAGAAGAGCATATTTAACTAAGCTGTTGTTTCAGAGGGACAGGTGCCAGCACCTTGGCACCTGCAGCAGATTTGTCCCTTAACTGAGCTCTGCCCATGCTGCACGGTGATTCTTAATAGTCTTCTGAAGAGCAGCAATCCATGAAAACAGGTGGTGGATTGGCCTACTGACTACACCTGAAATACTACCCTAGTAAATATCAGTTACCTTCTCTTTCCAGGGGCTGTAGGATGCCCTCACTCAGCAAGATCCCAGCTGATGAATAAAGCCTCTCAATTATTTAAGAGATCTACATTTCCATTAGGTGGAAATAATGTGGTCTTACAAAATTTATTAAGGAAATTGTCTACATGTTGTTTCTTCCGAATGTCACTTTGTCTCCAGCTTATTAAAAGGCCCATGTTTACTGCCAAGCCGACAGGCATTAGTTCAGGAATAGCATTAAGTGCTGGCAGGGTTTCTGCCGCCTCTCCTCCATTTATATACCGCCAGGCACCCATGCCAGCCAGTGGCACAGATTACATGCAAAGAGAACCCCAATGGGGGAGGAGAGAGAAAGACTGAGACCGCAAGAGGCTACTTCAGCAGCACAAGTAAGCATTTTCAAACACAAAATACTAGATGGCATGAAATAAATGTCAGCACTGTTTTGTTCTGGGAAATTCACACTCCTACACACTTTACATAACAAACTAAACCAGTCTTATATTTGGTGTAAGCCATTTCACTCTTCCTTATATATTAGTGTTTACTTTAGTAACATTCTGTATTGGGTGAAGCCAACTGATTAAGATTTAGGAAGAGATTGTAGATTGTAAAAATAAAATAAAAATTAATGTCACTCACTGAAGCCTAGCATGATATGGGGTTGACCCAATGAGACCTTTGCTTTCCTTACTACTGGAGATGAATTTAGACACCAAGGCACATACCAAACGGAAGCTTCCAGTTTTTTGTTATTAACATGTAGAGATGGGGAATTGTGACTACCAACCAAAATCCATTTGCCCCAACCATAGTTCAGCCATGTCTTCAGAGCCAAAGAGCAAGGTAGTGAGTCTGGCTTGCTGGAATCTCAACTCTAGCCAGCTTGCCCTTCCCAGGAAGTTCTAGGGAAAATCCTTGGAGGCAAGAGGACATAACACACAGGAAATGCCCCTTCTATGGAGTACAGCCCAGTCCCCTACCTGACCAGAGCTGACCTAGTGCTGTGAGTCCAGTAATGTTAAGAGATCCTTGGACAGTTAAGTCAAGTCAAAGGCAACTGGGTTGCGGTGCTCGTTTCGCTTTCAGGCCAAGGGAGCCGGCGTTTGTCCACAGACAGCTTTCTGGGTCATGTGGCCAGCCTGACTAAACCGCTTCTGGTGCAGGAGGACACTGTGGCGGAAACCAGAGCCCACGGGAATGCCATTTACCTTGCTGCCACAGTATTACCTATTTATCTACTCGTGCTGGTGTGCTTTCAAACTGCTAGGTTGGCAGGAGCTGGGACAGAGCAACGGGAGCTCACCCCCATCACACGGATTCGAACCACTTGCTGCCCATTCCTTCACTGCCACAGTTGCCAAAGAGATTTTGACATTTTACTCAAATTATTCAGGTGGGGTAGCACAATATAGTTCCAGGTAAAACAGGTGCCAGTAGAATTTATGTGGTCAGAGCAATAGTGCCAGACATAATATGTACCCTCTGCTTCTAAAGTGCCACATTTGCCCAGTCTAGGGGTGCGGACCTTTTTTGGCTTTGGTTTATCTTACCTCACCCAAGAGGCCAACTTTGACGGGTGGTCAGGACAACCCACTTGTCAGACACATGATGTCACATGATTAATAATAATTTATTATTAGTATTATCTTTCTTGTCAAGTCAGTTGTCCCACCCACCTGTCAAAATCTCTTGCCCTGCAATCAGATTAAAAGGAGTGCCTGGAAAACATTTTGCAGTGTTCCTTGAAGCAGCCTTTTCTCCCACTTCCTTTAAAGATGTTTTAAGGCAGGGAGACTATTTAGAGTGCTGCAATGCACATAACTGGTCCTTCATCACATAATGAGCGGGTGATCAAGGAAAAAAGCTGGCCTTCCATGGGCAGCAAAAGCAAGCAGACCCCATTTATTTGGAAAGCTTGCCTCACACTGCTCCTTTTTGGAGACTGTAGGGATCAGTGGAGGGAGGGCTTTCCATGAAAGTAGGCATGGGTCAAATTGGACCCCTTGACAGGCCCAGATTGCCCCCATGGGCCAGAGGGTCCCCATCCTTGGCAAAGTTCTTATTTACATTGGCTTGTTTATCAAATAAGGCCAGCTGAAGCGCTCTAGACCATATTCTAGAAGAGGGAAGACTTGCACTCTGCTTCCTTACTTTGAATGCATTCTTCCCACTGGTCCCTCCAGGGGGCACTACAGTTATTCAGGGGCATCTCACCTCTAAGGAAGGAAGGAGTGTCCACTGGAACAAAATCAGAGTGTACCTCCTACTACCATCTTAACCTGCAGTTGTTATTCTCTACAGAACTTCCCTGGAGTTGGGAGTAGAGAAAAGCAAATCTCCCTCTGTCCTTGGCCAAGCTACTGGGAGAAGGAAAAAGAGCATCGGGAGGGGAGGGCTCAAGATTTCGGCCATTGCTGTTGCATGTAATAGTGCCTTCAAAGTAACAAGCCCAATAGGATCTTTTAATTGTAATCTGCTAAAATAAAGTTGTACAGCCATTTGCTCTCAAATACAAGCCCTGCTTCAGTTAATGCAGACTGTGGTCAACCCCTTGCCTGCAGAATTTTGATATAGTTCCATTCTGCTAATAAGATAGGAAACATGTTAATAAGATAGGAAATAAGATAGAGGAGGGCGAAAGGTTGTTTTCTGCTGCTTCAGAGAAGCGGACACAGAGCAATGGATTCAAACTACAAGAAAGAAGATTCCATCTAAACATTAGGAAGAACTTCCTGACAGTAAGAGCTGTTTGACAGTGGAATTTGCTGTGGTAGTCTCTCCTTCTTTGGAGGTCTTTAAGCGGAGGCTTGACAGCCATCTGTCAGGAATGCTTTGATGGTGTTTCCTGCTCGGCAGGGGGTTGGACTGGATGGCCCTTGTGGTCTCTTCCAACTCTGATTCTATGTTATTAAGTATCATGTAATGCATATGGTCAACGCGGTACTGGCTGCTGAAAGGGGCTACCTAGATGTTGGCAGATTCATTGAATATAACCGTTGCCATACAAGGCTTCAAGATCCTAAAGAGCAAGGTCTATGACATAATGACTTTTTGCAGGTCTACCATGCTCCCTATCAAAACCAGTGCCCAACCCAAACAGCCTTACTTGGATTGAGGTGGGTGAAGGAAACACTTCTAAAGTTTGTAGTATTGGAGAGTAGAAGGAAAGTGATCAGCACACAGTCAATCTCTGTTTACGTCCTTGAGGACTGAGAGGCAGCTTTAACCCAACAGCTTTTGGAATGTAATCAGGTTGGTTCCCCCACAACAAAACTCACCTTAAACAAGTCAGCTACCAAACCATAATCGGCAACTTGGAATATTGGTGCTTCTGGATCTTTGTTGATAGCTACAATAGTCTGAAAAAAGAAAGTAAACAGGGAGATTACTCACGGAGTACAAGTTATATATGGCGTTCTCTGTAGTCACAGAATCAGAGAGTGGGAGGAGACCATCTTGCCCAACTGCCCGCTCAATGCCACCAGCCTTGGCTGACCCTGCTCCTCTTCAAGGAGGTTCTTTATCACTCTTCACAACAGAAATAAAAAACTGAATGTTTACAACCTGCCTTGTGGTGCCTCAATCTCAATTTCCACCCAGAATCTGTTGGCAATGCATATGTCAAGCCAGACACTGGACACATGCAATGCCACATGGTGAAATTCTATTTGCCTGCCCAGTATCATATTTTAAATCCCACCTACCACCCTTCATCACAAGCAATTCCAAAGGCAAAACACCATCACCTGCTAGTGCTCTCTCAACTTCAGTTCTCACACTCAAGCAGGGCTGGAGCACCACATGCTGCCTAACCACGGGCCCTACTGGCTGGGATGGGAGTTGGAGTTGGGTGTTGTTGAACACCCATTCGTAGCCTCGAGATAAGCTGAGCAACACAAGACATCTAAAAAGATGTGCCTGAGAATCAGACATGGGATAGTAATAAGGATAGGCAATGGGTTGATTCCAGTTCTGAGCCGGGGCAACAGGACTTCCAGTTCCCCTTCTCCCATTGCCAGATCTACTCTGGAGTGCCCCCCAACTCCCTGGAGCCAATTTTGAGGGACTATTGGAGGGGCGTGAGGGGACTGGAGAGGAAGAAGCAGCTCCCCTATGCACCTGGAAGTCTGTTGCAGGAGCTGCAGCACTGGATACAGTCCACAGGATTGGAATCACTGCACCAATCCTACAGCTGTGGGCTAGATAATTGGAAATTGCAGCCATTGTGCAAAGAGCAACCTTCAACATCCCTGAGGGCTTCAACACAAGGGCAGTCCTGCTAGTTCAGACCAAAGGTCTATCTAGTCCAGTATTCCATTCATAGCGATGAAGCAGATGCTGTTGGGAAGTCCACAAGGAGGACAGAAAAGTCACAGACCACCTCTGCTGTTGCTCCCCAGCAGCTGAGGTTCAGGGGCACACTGTCTCGGAACATGAGGTTCAATAAAGTCATCACAGGTTTCTTGAACCTGCCTAAGGACATATAGCTCGAGTACCTCCAAAGGGACATTTTACTTTCCCCCTTTCAAATAGCAGCACCACCACTGTCCTACAATAAATTGTGTTAACGAATCAGCAACTGGCCCAATTAATGCTTAAGCCTCACCTGCTTTTATTTTCAAGTCTTTTAATTAAATATTTAGTTAATTAAGCAAAAGGTTAACTAACTCAAAGCAGTTTACAGGCAACAAAGAAGCATAACATGAATTTATTTGCATGCAGCCCTAAGTCACAATAATATTTATTTGCTGGTTATCAACAGTTTAATTTTAGTGAACCTAATTTCACTAAAAATAGAAGGGGAAGAAATGGAGGCAGTGAGAGATTTTACTTTCTTGGGCTCCTTGATCACTGCAGATGGTGACAGCAGTCACGAAATTAAAAGATGCCTGCTTCTTGGGAGAAAAGCAATGACAAACCTAGACAGCATCTTAAAAAGCAGAGACATCACCTTGCTGACAAAGGTCTGTATAGTTAAAGCTATGATTTTCCCAGTAGTGGTGTATGGAAGTGAGAGATGGACCATAAAGAAGGCTGATCGCCGAAGAATTGATGCTTTTGAATTATGGTGCTGGAGGAGACTCTTGAGAGTCCCATGGACTGCAAGAAGATCAAACCTATCCATTCTGAAGGAAATCAGCCCTGAGTGCTCACTGGAAGGACAGATCGTGAAGCTGAGGCTCCAATACTTTGGCCACCTCATGAGAAGAGAAGAATCCTTGGAAAAGACCCTGATACTGGGAAAGATTGAGGGCACAAGGAGAAGGGGACGACAGAGGACAAGATGGTTGGACAGTGTTCTCGAAGCTACCAACATGAGCTTGACCAGTGGAAGACAGGAGTGCCTGGTGTGCTCTGGTCCATGGGGTCACGAAGAGTTGGACACAACACACACATATATAGATATAGATATAGATATAGGTGTGTGTGTGTGTGTGTGTGTGTGTTTTAAGGGGAGAGGAGAAAGCAGAGAGATTCCATTATTTAAAGATAAATAAATACTTTTCTACCTTGACATAATGACAAATAAATTATACATTTTGCTTGCGAAAAGCTTTGTGCACTACTTTCAGAAACATATTCAAAGTGTGCAAGTTCACAGTGCCAGATAATTGACAGCATGGAGGGTGGAAATCCACTCAGGAGATTGTTGCCGTGGTTACAGAAGGGTTTCCCTTGTTTCCACACATTGTTTGAGCAGGTACAACCCAACTCCGTCTAGGGTTTGATAAACACACAGAAGTGGGGCACAGTTCAAGTAAAAGTATAATAAAGTTTAAGATCTCAAAAATATGTTCTAAGAGTTCAAATACAAATATATAACAATATTCAGGGGGGGGAACTGTAGCAAAACATATTTGAATATCTTTTTTTAAAGGCATTTTCAACACCCAAAGCAGTGGACAGAAATAGCACAACTTACTGAAATATTTGTTTTATTCAAGTGCAAAGCAATTTACAGTACAGCACATTTCTCAGCGTGTCTATTCAGAATTCTGTCCCATTGAGCTGAGTACTGTATGTGTGTAGACCATTGAAGCCTTAGGGTAGGGCTGGGGGATATATTGATATATCATCCAAAACCAGACTGGAGGCCATATCGTGATATTGTTTTCATAATTTTTGACCTAGCATTATACTGCTAATCATGATGTGTGTATGTGCTATGCAAAAATCACAATGTGGGGGAAACTGTGAACTCAGTCAGTGCCTCTACATAGCTCCATCCTTATTTCAGACATGGTGATATATCGGCATATTGTGATGTTTAGCTGGTGATATATCGCATGTTGAAAACCAGATATCGCCCAGCCCTGCCTTAGGGCACAAATCAGTGGTTCCCGCCAGGAGGGCAGCCCAGGGGCCAAGAGTGTATTTCTTCATCTGCCCATGAAAAGGAAGATTCACCTTAGAGATCCCCTTGTGGTCACAGAAGCCTCTGCAGCTACTCCACCCCCTTAATGCCAGCTGTGTTCCAATAGCGCAAGGGGGGGAGAGTCCTAAAAGCAGCTCCCCTGTTCTCCTGGGACACTTCTAAACCAGGAAGAAACATGTCCCAGCCCTGGAGCTGGCAGAGTGAATTTCCCAGCCAAGGGGAAAAGCTGCCCACCCCACCAGCTTCCAACCCAGCAGGGCTTGGATAGGACAGTTCCTTCACCATCAGCATTACAGAGAGATCATTCTGCTTGTGTATTAGAGGGTGAACATTTTCCCCAGCATTACTGGTGGAATCATCTGTTTGGGTGGTCATGACAAAAAAGATGGTCCAATATAGTCCAAGCCAGTCAGGGAGCAGCACACAAGACTGAACATGAATTGGATGTTTGCCTTTCCATATTGACTTTTAATGACTCCTCCCCACACAAAAAAGAAATCATACAGAACAGGAAACTATCTAACGACATACAGTTTAAGAATGAAAACTACAGCATCAACAATCTTCCTCCACCAGTTTCACCATCAGGCAGGAGCATCATTTTCCTAGATTCCTTTCCACCTAAATATTAAACCGCAGTTCCTTCATTTTAAATTCCTCATTCTTGCCATTTCTGCCATTTAATTATGTCTCTCAAAGTACTGTTCATGTGAAAGAGGGCAAATTGTTCTCTTGTTCATCTCAGATAAGTCACTTTGTATTGTATTGTACTGTACTCCTGTGATGTTTGCCCAAAATAACTTATTATTCAGGTATCTGAAGAAGTGTGCATGCACACGAAAGCTTACATCCAGAACAAACTTAGTTGGTCTCTAAGGTGCTGCTGGACAATTTATTTATTTATTTTTATTTATTTATTTATTTATTTATTTATTTATTTATTTATTTATTTATTTATTTATTTCGGCTGCGTGCTGTGTTCAATGGGGTTTCCTCCCCAAGTAACTTTATACAGGGTAATAATCTTAGGGTCATGGCAAATAAAATTAATGGATGAAAGTTCTTCATTCGTATCAACGAGTCTGCTCTAGTAGGATGAACATTGGATACAACCTCAGTGCACTAACTGTCAACAAATATTTCTGAGACTCCAAGCAGGAAGAGGCGCTTTAAAAGGCACATTGCCCAGAGTATCAGCTACATGAGTTGGGCTAATGAACAGGTAAGAGGCACCTTAGCTGGTGTGTCATATACCACTATGGGCAAATGTTTTCCAGCAGTCTCCACGGTGGTGTGTGTGTGTGTGTGTGTGTGTGTGTGTGTGTGTGTGTGTGTGTGTGTGACACTATTCAGGTACTGAAACTATGTCCCAAAAAGGAGTGTAACAAGAAATAGTCTGACTCTTCACAATTCAAAGAGAAAATAAAGCACATCAGAGAACACAAAAAAGAAAACTGGGACATACATGGAAGACACAGAATTGTTTTATAGTTTTCATGCTTCAACAAGGCTCTGCATCATGTTGATTTTTCTCACATTAAACTGCCTCTTGAAAAGGCAGGAAAGCTCTTGTTTCAGAGATAATGAAACCCATCTTCCATTGGAGGTACAGAAAGATATCTGAACAAGTCTTGTGGAAAAACATAGTTGAAAAACATTTCAGCTACTAATGAGTTAAACCTTTTAAAGTTTTATTATCATTTTATAATAGGGTTTCCATTTGAATGGATAAATGATGGAACATTCAAAAAGCGTCTTTTACTTTATGGAATAGTAAGTCCATAATTCAAATTGCACATTGTTATGCATGAATTCATGTGTCAGATTCTGAAATATATGAATATAGGTCTACTACAGCATAGGATTCTAAACAGAAACTGTTTTGCTTAAGCTATAAATTCATCCTGCTTCTACAAATGGTCTGTTTCTGTTTATTTTGGAATGTGTACACTGTTAATGCACTATTGGCAATAATGTTGTGATATTGACAACTGATTTACTTTCTAGAATGGGATTAATCTATTGTATTTGTATATTTTACTCAACTGTCCAACCCAAAGGAAGCTTGTCTCTGCTTTGACTATGACCAATAAATAAACTTTTCTATAGTACCTTGCTGTCTTTCATTCCAGCTAGATGCTGAATTGCTCCAGATATTCCAACAGCAATATAAAGTTCCTGAAACAGAAAACAGAATAGAATTGAAATAAAGATTCAAACTAGTGGGGAAATGCATTCTGCAAACAAATTTTGCCAGTGGGTGTCTTAGGTTCAGTCTACATGGCTTCTGCTCCTCAATATTCTTTCTGGCTTAAGAAAAGGATCTTGCTCCATCATCTATGATATGTGATTGCCCTTCAGTTATTTGAAAATGGCTATTAGAAGATGATGGACCAAGCTCCTTTTCTTCCACTCCAGAGGGTAGGACCTAAATCAATGGATAGAAATTGCAAGAAATTCTGACAAAACATCAGGAAGAATTTTCTGACGATAAGAGCTGTTCGACAGTGGAATAGACTCCCTCAGAAAGTGGTGGCCTCTCTTTGAATGGCCACCTGTCATAGATTCTTTAGCTATGGCTCCTGCACTGCAGGAGGTAGGATAGATGACCCCTGAGGTCTCTTCCAACCCTACAATGTGATGATTCTACTTGCTGTGGGAAGAAACCACATCAGTCACCGCCCGACATGTTAAAGTCTAGTGATCCTAAGAAGGGAGGAGCCAGCAATGCAATTCTCAATCTGTCATTTTAGCTGCTCTTTCACTGACACTGAAGCCACGCCTTTTAACTCAATGTTTAGGGGAGAAATAGGCAGACAGACCACGTAAGATTCAGAAAGCAACTGTACCCCACAGCAAATTTCTTATCCACTGACTTCTCAAAGCATTTCCACGCATGTTTACTCAGCAGTAATGACAAAGACAGGGCTTGCACCCTAATTTATTTATAATATTTCTTCCTCCTCTGCCCAGGCTGGGTTACAACAATATAATATAATTTATAAAAATAAATAAAACAATTAGTACAATTATGAAAGTAAGTAAAAGTAACATTTTTACTGAAGCTGCCCATGCTCTGGTGAGATCCCACATGGACTACTATAATGCAATGTATGTGGAGCTGACTTTGGAGACATTCCAGGGGCTGCCACTAGTTTAGAATGCAGCTGCTAGGTGGGGCAGCCCCATGAGACCACTGGACCTGAAAGCATTGTACTGGCTGCCAGTGAACAGCATGGCCCAATTCAAGGTGTTAGTACTAGCATACAAAGCTCTAAATGGCTTGGGACCCAAGTGCATCAAAGAGTAGCATCAGCAAGCGAGGTTTTGGTAGTTACAACCAAAACAAAATCGTATAGATTCAACAAGAGAGGTGGGTCGCACAAAACAAAACACTTTAACTAGAGTCAAGACCCTGACGGGAATTCTGCACTTATGGCTCTTGCTGACAATGCAGTGCTGTGATAAGGCTGCACTAAATGGGCAATGGTGGCCAAGAAATGTGTAGAGGTCTGTTTTTGTGCATGCAGAGTTTGACATATTAATACAAAGTTAGACAATTATACGGATTAGTAAAGAAACAACAGGTGGCAATTTAACATGTTTCTGACTGCCTTAAGCACAACTGGAATCTCTCTCTCTCTCTCTCTCTCTCTCTCTCTCTCTCTCTCTCTCTCTCTCTCTCTCTCTGTGTGTGTGTGTGTGTGTGTGTGTGTCACACACACCTATTATGTGGTTCTAAGACAAAACATCACCCAAAACGTTTGTAACAGCATATCTGTCTGTCAAAGTAAGCTATCATCTTTGCAGTGGTAGTACGGTGCAATTTGCAATGTGCTATGCTCTCCGGGTTAAATATTTATATTTTCCTTATTAAGGTGCCAAAAATCCACTTGCAAGCTCAACAGGGACCCGGGCCATATAGAGAGCAGAACAGCCAGGAGCACACAGGGAACACCCCCAGAGTTCTCAATTGCACTGCAGTTTGGAGAATCTCTTCCAAGCCACATGAGAAATAAATGTGGTTTCTTAACTTTGGAGAAGAATCAGAAGATCACATGCTTTGTATGTAAAAGGTCCAATACTTAATTACCAAATACTCCAGTTAAAAGGCTCAGTTAGCAGGTGGTAGCCTATTGGTATCTGAAGAAGTGTGCATGCACACGAAAGCTCATACCAAAATAAAAACTTAGTTGGTCTTTAAGGTGCTACTGAAGGAATTTTTTTATTTTACTATTGAGCCAATTGCACCTCTCTCTCTCTCTCTCTCTCTCCAGCTCTCTGCACATGCCAGGCAACCAGGGTGTGGGTGGGTGTGCAGAATGGAAACTACAAACAATGGTTGACTAATAAGTGAAGCCAATATCTGTGGAGCCCTCTAACCCCCCCCCCAAATGCAATCCCGCTGAATGTGCAGAGCGAAGCAGCAGCAATTAAGCCATTTTAAAAGAAAGAAATGAAAAATGTGGGTATTTCATGAGCCCACATTGCACTGGAAAAAAACTGCTCAAATCCCAAGCAGTGAAGTAGTTCACATCACTATAGAGTCTGCCAGGTCAAACAATTTCATCCCTTTCTAATCCTTTTCACTTTAAGAACTTATATGGGGCTTTGATCATCCAGGACACGTGATTACTCTTAATCGTGCTTAGGGTGTCTGCTTGAGTGCAGGGCCATACAGCGTTTCTTTTTGCTCTCGTGGGAAAAGCACATCAATTGCTTTCAGCTAAATGCACTCTCATATGAATATTTTAGTACAATTTAATGTTTCTGCACCAACCCCTGAGGAACAGAGCATCAATTTGAGAACACGGTTCTCTTGGACTTAAAAGCCACACTGGATAATGTAGGATGAAAGGGGCTGACAGTCTTCAGCTTTTTAGCAAGTCAGAGAAAGAGAACCTGAAAATTCAGTCCCAGCTCTTTGACGTTTGTGGCTCAAAAAAGCAAGACAACGCTGCTGAGCATTCGGAGGAAATGGGCATTCCCCACCCCCACCCCCCAAAAAATCTGTTAACAACACTGACTTAACCTTTGCACCATCAACATCACTCCTGGTCCATTAATAAAATACCCAAATTCCCTTCTCCCAAACAGCGAACTGTCAGTTCTGAGAACTTAATTTAGTTTACCATGTGCATCTTCACAGAAATTTTACAGTAAGGAGCTCCAGAATGTGCTCTTTTAAAGGCACAACTTGCTAAGCAGAATGAATGCCAAGATCATTGAGGTATAAGATAAATATTTAAATAATAGACTGGTGTGTATGTACTGCCAAACCACGATACATAATTATGCAAAGAAGCCATTGCAATTCCAAGTGACGTGTCAGTCATGAACTCCCCACTCTACCCACACAGCCATGAGGACTTCTGTCAAGCTTAACCACGGGAACCAGGGATCTTAAGTTAAAAAATAAGCTTTAAACCAAGAGGGCTTATTATCAAGCTGACGTTGTTTGTTTGTTTGTTTTAAAATCACTGGTTCATTCCCAACACAAAGTTGAGTACTTCCTCTTCAGGAGTGCTCCAGCTACCACCTTCCTCCAACAGGCCAATTTATTCTCCTCCCACCCACCAAGCAACTTGTTTTTCTTTTTCAACTAAGACTGCAGCTACTGAACATGCTCTGTCCCCAGTCCGCTGGAGCGATTTTCTAAATATTTTTTCCTCTTTCTGCTAACCTCAGGGTTCCAGCAAACATACAGATGTTTCCCTCTTGTTCCTCAGAGGCCCCATCTTGGCTCCATTTCTGTTCACACTTATCACCCAAGTTCACTATTAGAAGGAGAGATACCTTAGGTGCCCGTGAACGTGTTGATAGAACAGTTCTCTGGTGGCCAAAAACCCTTCAGGATTACGCAAGATATGAGAAAGCCCATTGATTATCTCAGCTCTGCACATTTTGGTGCCAGGAAATAGTTTGGAATGAGTACATGGGTGATGGCCAAGATGCCCAACAATGTAGCAATCCATACCACAGCAGTCCCAGGCCATAGTGCTGTAGGTTGAGATCTCAAATGGTAGGGACCACTTATTTGCACAGCTCAGACTTTAAGTCCTGCATTGTAATAAAACATTTCAGACAACATTCCTATTGAATGGGGATTTTTTTTTCACCCCTTAATCAACCAAGTACAATCATTTTTTATGTCTTACTTCTAAGAACGTTCCCAAAGGACTATGCTGCTAACTGAGTGCACTTTTAACGTATCTGAACAAACTGGCCATTTGTTCACAGAGCACGATGAGTGCATTTTGAGAAAGCTTCTACTCCACTTAAAGGAACTCAACAGGCTGCCAAGCTTTCCAGAGTGGTCTGCAACAAACTAGTGTACGTCTGTGGTTAGCACAGGAAGGGTTTTTTTTAAAAAAAGGGCCAAAAGCAAAGATATCTCTTGAAATCAGTGAAAGCATAATTAAAAGCAAACAGTGAGAAAAATGTGGCTGTCTTCTTTCAAAACCATTCCCTTTTACATCTCCCAACCTTTGCAGAGATCAGTCAAAATCTCTTCCAACCTGCCTCAAATACACACCCCACTCAATATCAGCTGAATTCTCCACTAGGCCAATTCTGAAGCCTATAAATAGCACCATCATAAAAGCACCATCATGAGCAGAAGCACAAAAGAGCTTCCCTCACAACTTTACTTGCTCCTTATATCCCTTCCTCCTTCGTAGAGATGTAAAATTTCTGGAAATTTTGAAGCTCGGGGGAAAAAAACGGTTTTTTCCCAGGTTTTTTTCTAGTTTTTTCAGGGGAAAACAGAAATTTTCTTGAAAATTGAAAAAAATGCTACATTAGCACTTCTTTTTTCTTTTCCAGATTGAAAGTCATTCTGTTACTTTAGAAACATAAAATAAAACTATGGACAATTTTAATGAGCATAAAATCACAACTAGCATATTAAAAATATATTATATCCAAACAATTATTACAAACAGAATTTACTTTTAAAATAATATTTATTTGTATTTGTAACAAATGGAGCAACAGTCTCCTGAACTGTTTACTAGTTTATGTGGAACAAAGAAAACTCCACAAAACAATTTTTAAAAATCCAGAAGTAACCGTAGCCCTAACCCTAACCTTTTTAAATAAAGTACAATATATACTTTCAGGCCCTTTTTGTTGCTCTATATTTTCTTCCAGTGCTTTGAGGCCTAGTGAAGAGGAACAGAACCAGTGCATACCACATGCATGCAAAAACAAAACTGAAACCTTTTTTTCTTTTCTGGTGACAACAGCACCTCCTAAAGGAAGAAAGGTATCTTGTTCTTGCATTGGAGAGTTCAGTTTGTAACCTAGGACTTGCTTGTCCTCACAGAAATTAGAATAATCTGATACCATACATATTTTTTAAAAATGATTTATAAAATATTTGAACCCCTTATCTTAAAATATTTTATTCATCAGGTTAAAATAAAACATTCCATAATTCCCCCCCCCCAATTTTTTGGGGGAAAAAACAAAAAAGGCTTCAGGGAAAAAATGGGGGGACGGGTTTTTTTTTGAATTTTTCCGGGGGTTTTCCGGGCCTTCACATCTCTAATTCTTCGTCAAGCATTTGTGACTTAAGAGATGCATATCTAAATGCCAAGGAGATTTCAATTTTCAATCCACTGAAAAAATGAGATTTACTCCATTAACCTGATTTAATTGTTTAAGACATGCTTGCCAAAAGTAAAATCTCAGCCATGTGACATGCAGATTCTTGTTAAATTTTTGTATACAGCTCATCAACAATCAAGTCAATCCTTTTCATAGGAAGTACCGTAGTTATTTATTGGTCTAAATTTAGCCTAGAACAGGCATGTCCAACTTTCAAGAGACAGTGATCTACTCCCACTACAAAAAAAGTGATCTACCAAAGTTGAGCTTTTTTTTAGGAAGCCAAAGTTGTTGAGCTTTTTTAGGGACCCAAACTAGGGGGGAAGCAGGATCCCGCAATCAACCACGGACCCACTGTGATCGACCAGTAGATCGCAAGATCGACCTGTTGGCACATCCCTGGCCTAGAAGATCATACTGCATCAGGATATTAGTAAGTGCAGTTGTACACAAAACACAACTTACTGCACAAACCAGAGCTGCCTAGATTGCATATGGAATCCCCCCCCCCGCCGCCATTTCAGATTCTATACCAGGTAACTTTCTTTAAACTTTTAGTACATTGGGACCTCGACTTACGAATTTAATCTGTTCCAAATGCACACTCGTAGGTCGAAAACTTCATAAGTCGAGTTTCCCATAGGAAAAGCGGTTTCCCATAGGAATGCATTGGAAACAGAAAAATTCGTAAGTCGAGGAAACCGCATCTAGCCGCGAATGGGTTTTCCGTTCAGATGTCAAAAAGACTAAGCGTGCGGCCACTTTTTCCTTCCGCTCGTAACTAAAAAACGTGGGATGTTGAATAGCTCGTAAGTCGAGGTCCCACTGTACAGTAGTGCCTCGCTTAACAAACGCCCCGTAAGACAAAATTTTCGCTTAAAGAAAGGATTTTTCTAGCGGAGGTTGCCTCGCTAGACAAATTCGTTTTACGAAAAATTCATCTAGCGAATCGCGGGTTCCCATAGGAATGCATTGACTAGGCTAAGAGGTTGCAATAGGTTCCGTCACACTCCCTTTTTTTCCCTTCATCCCAAGAGGCAAAGCTTCTGTCACTCTGTTCAAATCAGGCAAAGTCTACTTTAGAAAACCACACCCATTTCACCAATGTCACACGCTCTGCAGGTGATGATAGTAAGTTATGACAAGCTCGACTTAAACTGCTGCAATGATACCATGCACCAGAAGGGAATCTTTCCCAAGATAAGGCAACACCATGAAGAGAAAAGGGCAGGGTTCTAGCAATCCTAAAGGTACTACAGGCTGGAAAAGGGAGGGGGGGGAGCTGGCAGGCTATATGCAAGCCTGAAGACTGCATTACCTACAGCTCCATTAGGAAAAGGCAGTGGTTCTCCAAACTATTCAAAGGGATTTTAACCATTTTCTTCTGCAAAAATAATTTGAATACTCACTGGTGCTACAATTTTGCCTGTCTGTCCAACCTGCATGTCATTGGGTACAAAGCCTGCATCAACAGCTGCACGAGAAGCACCAACTAGAAGCAAAAAAAGAGAGAGATAAAGTTATCTCAAGAAACATAGAAGCCAACATTTAATGCTTCATCCTACATCCCATGAATAACAATAATTTCTTTCTTATACCCTGCCCATCTGTCTGGGTTGCCCCAGCACTCTGGGCAGCTTCCAACAATAGTGGGGACCCCTGATTTCCCCCAGTTCACCCTTCCAGCTTTAGGCCCCTCAGGAGCAATAGGCTCTCAACCTTCGGGAACAGATGGGGGGGGTCATGATGGGAACCATAAAGAAGCAGCAAGAAAGCCCAATTACACTCCCCTCATGGAAGTTAGGATCCGAGCTAATGTATACGCAAAAGTTTCCAGCTGCAAGAAGTTTAGCCAATTTCACATACTTCAAAAGATATGCCCATAGGATAGATAGCATCCCTAACTGCTCTAGAACCAAGGAGTAAAGGCAGTTCTTACCTGCAGCATGCAACTCATCTGCAAGCTCATACAGCAGTTTAAAGTTTTCTCCACTCTTCAAGCCCCGTCCTTAAAAATAAGAGATTAGATATGTTCAAGTGCCTTGAAATCTCTGAGTCAGACTAAATACATGACCGTAATAAAGTGTTGTTGTTGTTGTACACGCCTCCCCACCGTTGATTTTTGCAGTGCATTCTGTCAGGCACACAAACACACCCCAGCCAGGGAACAATTCATTTTCCAACTGAACATTCTGCAGCACTTTTATGAATCTTGAATTGTCAGGGATTGTGGAGTTTTATGGGTGCAGAATGTTTCTGAATTTTCTCAAAGCTTCTCTGCAGCTGAGTTGTGTTTATCAGTCATATGAGACTCAAGGTCAACATGCTCAGAGTAGGAGATAAATATCCTGCTACTGAACGGTTCTGTATTCCTCCTCTCTTTTCTCTTCAGTACAGTCTGTGGTTTCTGGCTCTGTAACTGGACATGCTCCTCGGAGTGAAGTTCTGTACCTTGCCTGGAGATCCAACAAGAATATTGGACTTTGTAACCATTTTATGCTTTAAGAACCTCAGTAAAATTTAACTGAATAACTTCTGCTTCCTGTGTGTGTGTTTTCTTACACTGGAACTCCATGGGACTTCATGCTACTCTGCTATTTTTGCCCATGCCCTGATGTGCTCTTTTGAGGCATGGAGCCAGGTGTGACTGGTTTTTGTCACCAGCCTTAACATGAATGTCGTCTGTTTGAGATTACTGTAATTATTTCTTCAGAATGAGGGTTACACATTTATTTACATATCTACCATAACTGAAAAAATGGAGGAATTAGAGCATAGTAACTTCACAAGGAGAAGGAGACGACAGAGGACGAGATGGTTGGACAGTGTTCTCGAAGCTACCAACATGAGTTTGACCAAACTGCAGAAGGCAGTGGAAGGCAGGAGTGCCTGGTGTGCTCTGGTTCACATGACTAAACGACTAAACAGCTACAACTTCACTTCCCCTGCTGGCTTGAGAGTTACAGCTTTCAAGTAGAGTCGTATCTCGGAAGTCAAACGCCTTGCGAGTCAAAGGTTTTTGCTCCCAAACGCCGCAAACCCAGAAGTGAGTGTTCCGGTTTGCAAATGTTGTTTGGAACCCGAACGTCCAAGACAGCTTCCGCGGCTTCCAACTGGCTGCAGGAAGCTCCTGCAGCCAGTTGGAAGCCGCGGAAGTTGTCTTGGAAGCCGCGCCTAGGTTTCTGTTTGACTTCCGAGGTACGGCTGTAATAAAGTAGAGTACTGGTTTTTGGTATTTTATTTTTTCCTGAGATAGATGTGATAAACTAGTTGTGATATTGTAGTATAGGCATGCCACTTATGCACATTCTAATCGCACGTGACCATGTATATGCTCAGCACCAGGAAATAATTAAATATATAGAATCATAGCAGGAAATGGCAGGAGAGAACTGGAGAGCGCTTGTGGCTTGTGAGGACACACACACACACACCCAAAGCCCAAAGAGAACGTCCAGTGAGGGCAGAGGAAGCCCCAAAGAGACTGGAGGCTTTGTTTACGCTGCTCAGTCTCTCTGCCTAACAACTGACAAGTGGAGGAGCACAGCAGCAGAAGCAACCACTTTTCCACGCGTCCTCCAGGTTCCAGCCAGCCCCAGAGCTCCAACTCAAATGGAAAAGGGAGGTGTGAAGAGGGGGGGGGAGAGGTGGACAGCAGGAAAATGTGTGCGTTCAGAGGCTTTTAAAGAGGCTGCTCCTTTTATAGGATTTTACTTATGGGGAGGGGCCTGGAACGTAACCCCTGCATAATTGCAGGGGACACCTGTAATGCATGCAAACCGCCTTCACTGTAAAAGCGGATCATTCTTCAAGCTAAGCTTTTCTAGCATTTTTATTATTCATGCAGATTACAAGACAAATGCTGATATTTATAGTTACTTTATTTCATCCAATCTCACACCACTTCAATAAACTGTATACTGTCTCATTTTCCAGCTTCCAACTACAGATTACTGGTCAGAATTATTTAGGTATGGTAGGAGGTACAGTGGTCCCAGCTCGGTCCCAGCTCCTGCCCACATAGCAATTCAAAAGCACGTCAAAGTGCAAGTAGATAAACAGGTACTGCTCCAGCGGGAAGGTAAATGGCGTTTCCATGTGCTGCTCTGGTTTGCCAGAAACAGCTTAGTCATGCTGGCCACATGACCTGGAAGCGTCGCAACCCCAGAGTCAGTCACGACGACCTAATGGTCATGGGTCCCTTTACCTTTACCCTTACAGTGGTACCTTGGTTCTCAAACGCCTTGGTTCCCAAACGCCGAAAACCCAGAAGTGTTCTGGGGTTTGGACATTTTTCAGAAGCCGAACGTCTGATGCAGTTGCCAGCTATTGTTTCCAGGGCGCCAGCACCAATAAGAAGCAGCACCTTGGTTTTGAAACATTTTGGAACGGATTAAGTTTGAGAACCAAGGTACCACTGTATTTGGTGCTTTTGTTTTTGCTATTTATTTTGCGTTTTTGTTTTTTGAGGCTTTTTCGGTTAATTTGTTTTTGTGACTATGTGGAACCCAGTTCAGTTACTGATTGATTGTGTGACTGTGGAAATGGATAAAAGCCCCCCATCGAAACAATGACTATCACCAATGCAGGTAAGAAAAAAAATTAATTTTTATTTTTATCATCTACAATACTGTCTTATTTATTTTATAGTATAAAATTGATTATTGGTTTCATTTTATGGATCAATGGTCTCGTTAGATAGTAAAATTCATGTTAAATTGCTGTTTTAGGGGTTGTTTTAAAAGTCTGGAATGGATTAACCTGTTTTGCATTACTTTCTATGGGAAAGTGTGCCTTGGTTTTGGAACACTTTGGGTTTTGGAACAGACTTCTGAAACGGATTAAGTTTGAGAACCACGGTACCACTGTATAACAAAGTTTTTGTTATTTTCTACTCTGCTAGAAATTTCACCACTAGTTCACCACAATTCTAGCCAATTAGCCACTACTTACCACCTGAAACAACCACCTTCGCACTAGTCAGTTCTGGCCGATCACTTTTTGTTAACTTTTGTTCGATCCATTCAGATTGACCAACTGGTGAAGCTGCAGGTACTGCTTATATCAAAAAACAAAACAAAGAAAAGACACTGAGCTTTTGAAAGGTACGAAGTGGTAACCATAAAAATGACCTCCGTGCCCAAACTCTGCGGAATATGCAATATTAAATATCTCAGCTCATCTTACATCTTTGCATTAATAAACAAAAACCTGTTACAATTATTGACAGTCTAGTCAATAAGAACAGGAGACTCTTAATCCCAGAGTTTTAGTGCTCCACCTTTGGCTAAAGATTCCTGCAGTGCAGGGGGTTGTACTGGATGGCCCTCATGGTCCTTTCCAACTCTACAATTCTATGATTCTACACTTTTGGTACATTTAATTAACCGGGGGGGGGGGGAATTGGTAAACCTCAAGTAATTAAAAAATTTAAGACCTAAGCTGCTGCCTTATGCCAAGTCAGATCATTGCTCCATCTATGACAGTACTATAAACACTAGGAATGGGGAACGTGGCCCTCCAGATGTTGTTGGACTCCCAATGCCCGTCAGTCACAGGGGACTGGGACAGGAGTCAATGATGATGGGCGTTGTAGTCCAGCAGCATGTGGGAAGCCAAATGCTCCCTTCACCACCCCACACTGATTGGCAGCAGCTCTCTAGCATTTCAGAAAGCAGTCTTTCACAGCCCTCCCTGAAGATGAGAGGGTTTGAAGTATCACTGAACTATAGTCCTCCCCCCATTAAAATAACAATAAATAAAAGAAACACTGATATGGTTATACCTCCGGATGTTAATACAAATTCATTCATAATATACCAAGACTTAAATAGGATTTTTTATTTATTAAATTTCTATCCCACTGTTCCTCCCAAGAGAGCCCAGGGTGGCAAACAAGAGATAAAACAATAAAAACAACTGAAACTGAGACTCCCAGAAGGGGAGAAACAGTGAGAAACAGTGAGCATCCAGCATAGTAGTAGTGCATGTAATTGTCCTTTAGATGCAGGTAATTGATCTAGTTTACACACTTACACACACACACACACACACACACACACATGCCTCCATACATTTTTGCCCACCAGAAACATTAGGGCTCATAAAGCAAATACCAGTAAATCAATACGTGAAGTCACTAAGATGTTTACTCAGAAGTAAGTCTGAATTATTTTTTTCTGGATTATTTCCAAGTATGCATGTCTATTATCCAAGTATGCATGTCTATTAATACATCAAAGCAGCCGAAACTAGGTTTTGAATCAGTTTACAAGTGTTTTATATGTGGTTTAGTAAGTGTTGTCATTTTACTTATTTTATAGATAAGCCCCTGAAGAAGGCTTACAGATAGGCTTACAGACTCTACACAGTTATCCACAATTTAGCCTGTTGCAGCTGTTGTTATAGTGTGTGCAGTCCTTCATCTGAAGATCACAGGGTAGTTCACAACACAAAAATACAAAATAAGAACATAAGAATTCATAATAAAACCAAAACAAGAATACAGATATTTCTAACTCTCCATGACAGAAATAAAGCACATCACCACCACAGAGGAAACAGCAAGGGTGAAACACCACTCAGTTTAAGATATGGTCTTGGTACGGTTATGTGATGCTTTGCCTGGGGCAAAAGCAGTGTGTACGTGGCTGCAGACAGGTTAATGGAGCATGAGGTGTGGAAGAGACCTGGTGTGATGCACACTTTGAGGAAAGGGGTATTTTACTTTGGCAGGAAATGCATTGGGCTAACATAATAACAAGCATGCATCCTTTCCAGCATCTAAGGGGAAAACCTCTCTTTTTTGTTTAAATCCATTGAACCATTCAAAATGGCTTTGCAATTTTGATACAGTAGTTTTACATGTAAAACCCCACCCAAGACGGCTACAAGAAGAGAGATATCCATGTGGAATGATTAGAGGACTCTAGGAGACAAAGAGAGGCAAAGTGTAAAGAGGGAAGAATTCAATAAATGCAAACTTGTGCAACTTTCTCAGTTTATTTGACAATAATGTTTTTAATCCAATTTCAACTTGAGAAGGGGGGAAAAACCAGACAAACTGAACTGAAAACTTACCTTTCTCTACCGTAGCACTACCACCACTTATTGATGCAGCCTCAAAGGAAGTACCTCGTACAGAGAACACCTTTATTTTTTCATCACACTTCACAGTGCACAGGGCATTTCCTACAAAAAGACCACACTTTCTATGAAAATAAAACCACAAACTCCAATGATCAGCTGCTATTAGCAGAGGGCAGTAATGCTGTTGCTTAGACAAAACAATCCTTTCAGGCGGGAAAATTTAAGAGACTAAAAATGGACTCAGAATAGATTCACATTTCCTTGGTGTCACAGAAGAATTTTCCAGTAAGACACAGCAAAGGGTTCTGCTTCTACATTCACCTTCCCTGGTGTCTCCGGCATGTTGGTGTAGCCTGGCATCTCAATAGTGAACATCGCTGTGGCTTATAGATGGGGGAGGGGGCACGGCATAGGAAGCTCGGCACCACGCTGAGTTCCCTGCACCTTGTGCCTCCACCTATTGGTAAGCGGCAGAGACACCATCGGGAAGCCAGGTGTGCACCACCAGGCCCTGGGCACCCCACTAAGCACCACTGGACACATTCAAGTTTTCAGACAACTCATCAGTACTACTACTTATTATTAGTTATTAAATTTCTATACCACCCTTCATCAGAAGATCACAGGGTGGTTTACAAAATAAAAACACAAAAATACGTAACATAGTAACAAACAAAACAAAACAAAAAACCTCACACTTCAGTTGTGACCCTGATGGTGGAGAGGAAGAAGTACCAATATTATTATTTTTACAAAAGAGTTTAGCCCCTGAAACAACATCCATTCCCTCAGCATGAAGGTAACCATCCAACCATAAAAAACCTTTTGCACAGCAGATGCATGCAGTTGCTACTTCCATTGCACACCAGACCTCTCCTATGCAGGTTTATTCAGAAATACCCCCCACTGAATTCCGTGACATTAGTCAACCAAAATTAAGCCACAGTTTCCCAGCTTGAACATTTTTAATACACCATAGCAGAAACACTGAAGCTGTTCGCAAGGAGAGAAGTGAGCAAGCAAACCCAATGGCTGAGCTCGGGAAAATGAAGCATGGTTTATTAAGTCATTAACATTGCCATGTAAACCTGCTCAAAAAAAAATGCTCATGGCCATCCACTGACTCCATGACTAAGGAACTTTTGCTCAAAGTGGTGATCAGATATGAACAAACCTGGACAGCAACATTGAACAGGTTCACATAGTCCATGCTTAAAGCATGGAGGGGGAAAGCAGGCAAACTATCTCCATCCTCACTAACCCCCTGGCCTACAACCCACCATTCCAACAAGCAGCACAAAGCCTCTAGATAAAAACCTGGCAAGTCAAAAGTTACACTGTCTAAAAGATTTCTATTAACAACAACAAACCTATACCAACACAAGAAATACAAGACAAACTAGGGGACAACCTTGGCTAAGATATCCCCATGCCTTCTTAAACAATCCAATAGTAAAATCAGCAGCCACTAGGCCCTTGACTACTTTTGAAAACCTCCTGACATCAGAGGCATACAGTAAAGGGGTGGTATCCACAATATACAAAATACTGCTCCAAAATACCACAAACCCCCTTGACACAATCAAAGAACAATGGGAGCACGGAATAGGCTATGAAATTAACCCACCCAATGGACTAGAATGTGATCTAAACCTCCCTCCATATCAGCTTGCTAGAAAAGCGAACCAATAAACTGAAAATGACATGCAGACAAATAGAAGAGGACACCTTCAACCCAGTATGGCTCCCCTTTATCACATACACAGCCAACAAGACAATGACAAGAACCCAACAACAACAACATACAGTGGAACCCCTACTTACGAATTTAATCCATTCCAAATGCACATTCGTATGTAGAAACATTCATAAATCGAAACGATGTTTCCCATAGGAATTCATTGGGAACGGATTAATTCGTACCAGAGCCTTACCTCCCTCGCTGCCCTGGGCTCGCTGCCGGATCGGGCCCTCGCTGGCCTCACGCTCACCGCCACTGCCGGATCAGGCCCTCGCCGGCCTCGCCGCCCCACGCTCGCTGCCACTGCTGGATCGGGCCCTCGCCGGCCTTGTTGCCCCGTGCTTGCCGCTAGATTGTGCCCTCATGGCTGCCGCCGTGAGGCCGGCCTTCTGCAGCGAGCGGAGCCACGGAGGAACGAGAGGCAGAGGCCTCGGCCGGCCGCCCAGCCCCTACCTGTAGCGCGCGCGCGCTCGCCTGCCTGCCTGCTGATGGCTTCTCTTTCTCCTTCGCCTGCTCTGAGCTCCGCGAATGCTCGGAGTAGGCAAAGGAGAAAGAGAAGCCATCGGCAGGCAGGCGAGCGAGCGAGCGAGCGCTACAGGAAGGGGCTGGGCGGGCAGGCGGCTGAGGCCTTTGCCTCTCGCTCCTCTGCGACCCCGCTCGCTGCAGAAGGCTGTCCTTGCGGCGGTGGCCATTAGGGCCTGATCTAGCGGCGGCGGCGAGCGCGGGGCAATGAGGCCGGCAAGGGCCCAATCTGGCGGTGGCAGCGAGCGCGGGGCAATGAGGCCGGCGAAGGCCTGATCTGGCGTGGCGGCGAGCGCGGGGCAACGAGGCCTGCGAAGGCCTGATCCGGCGCCGGCAGCGAGCGCGGGGCACCGAGGCCGTTCGGATGTTGAAGAAATTCGTATGCGCGCCCCAATTTTTTTAGTTCGTAAGTCGATTTTTTTGTAAGTAGAGTCATTCGCAAGTAGGGGTTCCACTGTACAAATACAAATCAATCTTGCTTACCTGGCCCAACAAGGCCCCCCCCCAATGCAAACAAACCTCACTGCAGCCAACCTCGGAAAACTAACCACACCCTGCTCCCTAATACATCTCACTACCAAGGAAATGTAATAAACAAATAGCAAGAGAACCTACGCAGTTGACACTGACATAAAACTCCACACATACACTATACAAGAGAATATAAGCCCACCCTCCACCCCACCCTCCTCTCCCCCCTCTTCTTCCCAAACCTTATACTGTACAGTAGTCAAAACTAATGTCTCACAACAAATGTAACTGATTTTTAAGAAAGACTGTACAACCTGAAAAAAGAGACAAAGCATGTATTTTTGTAAACCAAGAAAATGTTTAATAAAAATATTTTTTAAGAAACAAACAAACCTGAACAGACTTTGTAGATGGATGCTTACTGTGATTCTCATTCCAAGGGAAATGAAGTTATGTTTTCAAAAGAATGTTACAAGCTCAGAAAGTCACAACTGCCATGAAGAAACTACTGACAAATTTGGTTTGCATTTGAAATGAGAAAAGATTAAAAGTGCTGCACTTTTAATTCCTTCAACCAGACTTTAAAAGTAAGTTATAAAAAGGCAACTCTCAGAAATAATTGATGCTTTTTATGAAGCATACTACACCTATTTGTTCTTCGGAAAGTCTGCCAGTAAGAGACCTACTGCAGTCCTAAACCTGTTTCCTTGAAAGTCCCTTTCACTATTTATTTCAGTATAAATCTACTTCTAGGTAAATATATTTAGGATTGTAGACCAATCATTAGTATTAGTATCAAATAATTTCGGTCACAGACCAGCATAAGAAAAAACATACAGATAAACTAAACATATAAGACTTATAACAGGTAAAGGATAAAAACTAGTAATTAAAACTTATTAAAAGGTGATTATATCATACATAACTTTAAAATATAGAAACAAGGATAAACAATTAAAAGCGATTATAAGGGAGGGAGCGTGAACGAGCACAGGTCTTGCATTTTGGGCCTAGTTTGTGGTGTAAACCATCCTTCGGCTAATAGCCGTCAAGGCAGCGCAAAATCTAGCAACTGAGTATGTAACATCTGGGTAGACCAATAATTAAAAACTGGGCTGTTAAGTCTCCAGTTAATTCATTATAAACCCAACACATTGTCAATGTGGTTCTTCTCACTTGTATGTTTACAAGAGATGATGGAAGAGGCAGAAAAATAGATATTTGGGGGGCGGAACAGACACTGCTAGTAATAGATAAGCACAAACAACTTTTAGAAGGAAATTATTAGAAGGTACATCAAAACCTAGAAGCAATCCATCAGTCTCTCAAGGCAAGGGAACATTGACAAAAGGAAGGAAATAAATCCTGCCATAACAAATTTAAAAGCCATAGAAGCTAATGCTTTCATGTCCAAATTAAATTATGAGATCAGACAAGCATGATAAGGCTAGACAAATAAGGGCAGCAAAATAATTAGGGAAAGACAATTAAATATTACATATAATTGTATCAATGTCTCACTAACTAAAAAAGACAACCCTGTGGATTACTGAAATCAGAACTAATGTAACCCATATTAAATAAAAGTAACTAACTGAATGACTTAGTTTGCAAAATCTTATCAGAAATGCATTAACAGAAATACAATACATGTCAGCAGATTCTGTTAATTAAGAAGCTATATCTGGTTTCTTGGGACTCTGAACTACAATCCTGCAGTACTAGGGATGATCCTATTAGTTGTGTTAGAAAAGACATTTCCACTTTTCCTGTTACCAAAGCAATGTTAGATTCCTTAATGCAAACCTCTATAACAGATGGAGGTTGAATCCTGACAAGACAGAAGTACTGTTTTGGGGGGGCAGGGGGGCTGGTGTGGAGGACTCTTTGGTCCTGAATTGGGTAACTGTGCCCCTGAAGGACCAGGTGCACAGCCTGGGAGTCATTTTGGACTCACAGCTGTCCAAGGAGGCGCAGGTCAATTCTGTGTCCAGGGCAGCTGTCTATCAGCTCCATCTGTTACGCAGGCTGACACCCTACCTGCCCGTGCACCATCTCGCCAAACTGGTTATCTCCTGCTTGGACTACTGCAATGCACTCTACGTGGGGCTACCTTTGAAGGTGACCCAGAAACAACAACTAATCCAGAATGCGGCAGCTAGACTGGTGGCTGGGAGTGGCCGCCGAGACCATATAACACCGGTCCTGAAAGACCTACATTGTATCCCAGTACATTTCCAAGCACAATTCAAAGTGTTGGTGCTGACCTTTCAAGCCCTAAATGGCCTCAGCCCTGAAGGAACGTCTTCACCCCAACGTTCAGCCTGGACATTGAGGTCCAGCTCTGAGGCCCTCCCTGTGAGAAGTGAGGATACAGGGAACCAAGCAGAGGGCCTTCTCAGTAGTGGCGCCTGCCCTGTGGAATGCCCTCCCATCAGATGTCAAGGAAATAAACAACGATCTGATTTTTAGAAGACACCTGAAGCCAACCATGTTTAGGGAAGTTTTTAATGTCTGATGTTTTATCACTTTATTATTGTTATTATTATTATTATTATTATTATTATTATTATTATTATTACCATCATTATCATTAATTCTGTTGGTAGCCACCCAGAGTGGCTGGGGAAACCCAGCCAGAAGGGCAGGATAAAAATAAATTATTATTATTATTATTTATTATTATTATTATTATTACTGTTACTATATATCATATACAGACTGAGAAAGCTCACCTGCATAAATTGTCCTCACAAAAGTGTCAGGAGACTTTATTTCAATTATGTCTGAGACAGGAGCAACATCAAGCTTAGCTGCCACTCTGGGAAGAAGATTCTAAACAAAATAAACAGATAGAAGCAAATGTTGCTAACAAGTTATAAACCTGCATAATGCTGATTACTACTCTAGTTTTATTGCTAAAAATTACAGACAAATTGAGACAATACACTAAACACGTATCTGGCACATGAAAGTAATGGAGGCACTATAGAAGCAGCACACTAAATGTTTAGAAAAGCCCTATACATATATGCAATAATTACAAGTTGTAATTTATATATTAGTTTAAGGATCAATCTCTTTGGAGCAACAAATTTGTGGTGGATGTCATATATGCTCACCTTCCCAAAAGCAGATGCCCCGGCACAGATGTGGGTGTAATTAAACTGCTTCTGGGTTGCCAGAATCAATGGAGTCAGCTCCTCTGGGGATGAAACATATTGGTCAGAACACCTTATATTTTCCATCACAGTGGTGATCGCAGAGAATCTTAGTGACAAGCAAATGAGTCTCACCGGGTAGAAATCCTTTGTATGCATCATGCTGCGAGACAAGAACTTTGACAACCCCTTGCACTTTGCTCAGCTCTTGAGCCACCTGCAATGAAAAGGTTTATTATCACTATTTGTACATGCAAAACATTACTGCTGTGACCAGATGTTACTGGCAAGAGTGGTAAATAAATAGTAAGAGAAGACTCCATGGGCTGATAGAGCATGAGGGGGTAAAGGAATGCAGCATTCTACTTTAACTCACTCCCTCTCTCTCTCTCCCCCCCCCTCTCTCTCTCTGAAGAGTCACTCAGACACATGCTTCAACATATACTTAATTTTGGCTGAAACCAGCACACAAACACCAAGAGTCGAATTCCATTCCAAATGCGAAATCAGCATAGCACTCAAAAAATCAACCAGATTTTGATTGATATATGCAAGTTTCAGATTCTCTTTGCCAAACTAGTTAACCATTTTAACTAGACAAACCCTTAGATTTTGGTTTTTTGTAATTTTTCTCCTTAATCATGGTGGTTGTAGATAAGAGAAGCTGCTCTTACAATTCCCAAACCCAGCATATATTTGTATTTAAGCATACATTATATAAGGACATCAATCCATTATTAGGTGATTTGCATGTCTATAAACAATTGGATTTATCAGTTGCTCAGAGCAATAAGGTGCCTATCTGGAAAAGGAAAAAAAATGATATTTGGGCAGTCTTTTTAAAATGATCAGGCATGACTATGTTCCATTGATCCGAATCCCCACCCCTCCTTCCCTCAAGGCAGGATACAAATATTTTAAACAAATAACAAATTCAGAGTACAGAAATAATACGTCCCTTCCCCCTCCCCTTTTCAATGTTTTTACCTTCTCACAATTGGTGCCAGCTACTAAACATGAAACATCGCCTCCAAGACGCTTTGCTGCAGTAATGGTATTTAATGTAATAGGTGAAACAGCCTCATTTGTGTGTTCGGCTATTACTAGGGTACTCTGAAATCGGTGAAGCAAGGAGACCTTTAAAACAAGAGAAGGTGGAAGAGGGTTTAACAATAACACTTGTGGCTCTTAAATTCAATTATCCTGTTGGTGAAGTTAAGATTGCAGGCATATGCACCTTCAAATCAGAATCTCTGAGTTTTGAATGATATGTTATGAAATAACGTAAGCCAGCAATCTTATCTCGACCAATAGTTTGTTTAGAGAGCAGGTGCGTTTTCTGACACTTCTGCCCAATCCCCTGTGTTTAACTAGGATTTTCCATGCCCCAAGGCCCCTTGTAATCCAGATGCTAAGGACATACCAGAAACAGCTGGGGGCAAAACATACTCAGACAGCAAAAGCAAGAAGATGCATGTTCTTACATTACTTGTTCCAAGTCCTCCCTTCAAGACTTTCCCCCAATATCTATACAGCACAAAGATGCTCCTTCCCAACTATCTCAGAATTGCTGGAGCTCTAGGGCAGGCACCCCCAAACTTCGGCCCTCCAGATGTTTTGGGCTACAATTCCCATCATCCCCGAGCACTGGTCCTCTTAGCTAGGGATCATGGGAGTTGTAGGCCAAAACATCTGGAGGGCCGCAGTTTGGGGATGCCTGCTCTAGGGTAAAAGGTTTCCTCCCTAATTTGGTGGGTCTTTCTCCCCAACACTCCCCAACCAATGTGTAGACTCCACTCCCTATTCTCAAATGACATTTGCAATACACACTTAGCATACACAGGAGGTGTCACTGAACTCAATTTATGTAGTCACCCAAGACAATGAATTAGGCTACAATTTGTAACTATGATCAGAAGTGTAAAAGTTCCTGTAAAATTCTTCATGTTCCAACTTAAGTACTGTATATTAAATCACATCAAGGAGTCAAGGATTTTTAAATCATTGAGGTGAATTGCCAGTAACAAATTACTTACTGCCAATATATATCAAAAACCATATTTTTGATTATGTTTCATAAATCATTTTTCATAAAAGTTACAAGTATGTATGCACTGTTTGATTAATAAATCCATACTTTAATGGCAAAAAGCCCACACTTGCTAAAATTTATAGTCCAGTCACAAGCAAAATGTGCAGAACCACTGAAAGATTCGTGTTTAAGATTCCAAAGTAAAATGTATTTTAAAAGAAAATCTGGTGTTTGTTGGACATACAGCCAGAGGAATAATTATCTATTCACCAGAAAAGCATAATGTAAACTTCTTAAAATAAATCCGAAGAAGCAGAAATGCTCTTAGTAACTTAGTCATTTAACAGGGTAAAAGGAGGATTTGATTTATTAATATTTCTGAGATTACATAAAAATAAATCAATGTCTTCACTATTCCTTCATGTGGAACATAACAAGGACTTGGTCTGAGTTAATTTCCATTCATTCATTCATTCTTATAATCAGCTCATGGAAAGTGATTTTTTTAAGTGTTCAAAGAATTGAGCCTTCCCTTGGCAAGTGTGTTTTGAACTTCCATTTAAATCTGATGGCATACCTATTTATAAAGGTAAAGGTAAAGGGACACCTTACCATTAGGTCCAGTCGTGACTGACTCTGGGGTTGCGGCACTCATCTCACGTTATTGGCCGAGAGAGCCGGCATACAGCTTGACAAAGCCGCTTCTGGCAAACCAGAGCAGTGCACGGAAACACCGTTTACCTTCCCGCTTGGAGCGGTACCTATTTATTTACTTGCACTTTGACGTGCTTTTGAACTGCTAGGTTGGCAGGAGCTGGGACCGAGCAATGGGAGCTCACCCCGTCGCAGGGATTTGAACCGCCAACCTTCTGATCAGCAAGCCCTAGGCTCTGTGGTTTAACCCACAGCACCACCTGCGTCCCTATACCTAATACCTATTTATAGCACACTCCAAACCCAAGATCTGCCAGGATGAGCGAGTTTGGAACAGGCAGATCTCCAGCTGAGCCCAGGCTGAAGTTATTCATGCCAGTTCAGCTGGAGATGCTGTAGGGTAAGTCCTCTATACCAACTCAGCCAAAGCCGGCTGAACCAAAGCCAGGATAAGTCCCCCACAAGGGTGTCCCAAGAAGGGGAGGGTTGGACAGGGCAGGGACAGACTTACACCTATTCTAAACCCCTGTGCTGGGTAGCTAGGTCATGTGACTGAGGACCCATTTTCAGGTTGTTCCTTGCTCATAGAATAATGGAACGGTAGAATTGGAAACAGTGTTAGAAACTCAGATATATAAGCTCCTTAAACCAGGATTACAGTCACCAAAATCGAATGCCTAGTTGCCATTTTGGAGCCAGACGGTTTGAAAGGCATATTTTTCAATACAACTTTTTGGTTCCTGAAATTCATTTTGATTGTGCAGAGAAAATACAATGGATAGAATTCTACAGGAAGTGTCACTAGTGTGTGAAAACAGTCCAGATCCAAGGATCCGTAGGCATGCACCTCCAGATGGTGAAGAGGTCATGCACCATCCTGGCACCCAAACATGTTCACTTGGTCACAGGTGGCCAATAGCCAGGTGCAAAATGCACCTGGTGAATTTCCAATGCTGGGTGGAAGGGACCCTGGGGGTGATCTAGCCCAACCCCCTACAATGCAGGAAAACCAATGGAACTGTGGCAGGTGGTCATACAACATCTGCTTTAAAGCCTCCAATGAAAGACAGTCCAGAGCTCTACGTTCCCCAGAGCACAGATTGAGTCTTCCCTTGCCTCCAGCGTGAACCCTGCCTTGCACTATATTACACCCTAGTTGGGCATAGCTGCATCATAGAGCATAAACACTGCACAGCCATAAGGCCCACTGGACAACCCTGGGCCTGTCACTATCTCTCATCTGAGCTACCCTCAGTGGATGGCTGTGGATGGAGAGAAGGAGGGGGGAGAACCATGCATGCTGCCTTGAGCTCCTTGGAGAAAAGATGTGATATAAATGTAAAGAATAAATATATAAATTAGCTATCAAATTTCCACACTTAGATGATCATATAGAAATGAAATCAAACATTTTAGCTATTCCAATGTCTTTAATCAATTTTTAAAAAGCAACAATGCTGTTGTTTCAACTGTCTTTTCTCCTTCACTCAGAATCTTTAAATCTTTCTGAATATCTTTCTGGAGATGCCTGAAGTGGAATTTTGGCCAAGCAGCAGTTTGGGCATGGTGTACTTGGCACACAGATCCTCACTGCTTCCTTCTCACTATCTCTTTCCCTGAACATCTTTATTACTTATTGTGCCACATTCATTTTCTACTACATTCCTGTTCCTAGTCTGTCACTACCAATACCACTACCCCTACAGCTCCACAATGTCCTATAACCATCATTCTTTGCAAGGTGCAGGGCAGAGTCATCAGATTCTCCCATTCTACAAATCACTCCAAAAATTAACACTTACTGTACTCTTCCCTGCCTCAAGGACAGGTAGGAGCATAGAAAGCCACATGCAGCCTTCTCTATCCAGGCTTCAGAACCCCCTCTTCACAGGCCACATCCTCACTGCTTCATGCCCCAAGTAATTTTGCCTGACTGGAATGCATCCTGGGATACAAACTATTTTTATTAATTATTATTAATTCTTGTAACACTGCATTAAATCCCACAAGATAGACACTGCTGCATTGCTAATATCTGAAACTGTGTTCTGCAAAATTATGGAAGCCCATTTTTATTCCTATGTCAAATGAGACAGACCTCCCTCTTGCTGAAAACCTACTACGTACCAGTCAATGCTAGACTATATAGTATAGTAAGTAAGACTGGCAGGATAAGATCAGAGTGCCACATTAACCTATTATCCTTCTCAAGACAACCCTGGGAGGCAGGCTAGGCCGGGGGAAGCCGGCCAATTCCCATCGGGCCAAGCCACCTGCTGGGTCACCTTGGGGCGAGTGGAGGCGGCCACCCCCTGCCCTGTCTCCCCCTCCTGGATCCTCACCGACCCTCGGCGACGCCAGAACCAGGCCCCACGAGACCCCCTTACATTCCTTCCCCCTGGAAGCGGCGCGACCTTGGCCCAAGGCGGCCCACCCTGCAGGGAGGTTGGGCAGAGCTGCCAGGGCGGGAGACGGGCACAAGACGACAGAGGAGGAGGAGGAGGAGGAGGAGGGCCGCCTGCCTGTCTCCCCCCCTCCCCGCCGTCGCGCAAGTTCCGCCACTCACCGCTCTCTGCGCCAGGCGCTGCGCCTTAAAGAGCTCCGGAAACATGGCGATGTTGGCAGCCGCCCCAGAAGAATCCCCTCCCCGTCGTCCACTCTGAGGAGAGAAATCTCGCGAGAGCTCGTGGGAAGGAGGAGCGTCCGCCATCGCAGGTGAGGGCATGAGGGCGGGCTTGTCGGGTGGGAGGAGTCGCGCGGTGTCTCTGATTGGTCGGCGGCCGGAAGCCCCTCGGGCGCTGCGGTGCCATTTCACGGGCCGAGGCGGCCAGCGGCTCCCGCATCCCTGCTGCGAGTGAAGGCGAGTGGGAGCGCGGGGCGGCAGCCTAGGGCCCTACCCGTAGGTTCATTGATCGGATTTCACACATTCTCATTGCCATAGACTCATTTATGCTTTTCAACTTATAGGTGTCCAGCTTGTTAATCAAAAGCCTGCCTGGTGCAACTGATTGGAGTAAGTGTACTTTGTCATCCACACTGATGGTGCAATAGGATTATTACTGTATTTATTTTCAAGACTTGTACCCAAGTGATTCTCAAAGTGGTTTACCAAAAAAGCAAACACATAAACAATTCAGCCCAGCAATGCTTTAATTTGCTGGCTGATGTGTGCCACGCTTCAGCTCTGCAGGTCAAAAATACTATTTTAAAAACAATTAATCATAGGCAACCCACACACAAAACAGCCCAGTGAGGACTGAGTATGCACCAGGAGCTACAGGGAAAAAGTTGGAAAAGAAAAGGTAGAAATCAAGATGAGGGTGAATTGGGCTGTGTGAGCCCCGAAGGCATGGTTGCCTTGCTGGCTGGAACCTTGAACAGAATAGCTGTTAGGGGCTGAGGACATACTGCAACATTTTGATGCATGTCCTGCTTTTAATGTATAGTATTCAGTACAACAATCTTGGAAAGGAAAGTCGTTATTCCCATTTTACAGATTTTAACTAGCTTCAACTAGGAAACCATGTGCTTTAAATGTACAGGGGTATGGAGGTAACAGATTTGTCATGAATGCACAATATAAAGGACGTCTGGAGAGGCCCTTAGCAAAAGTCACGCTGTGCACCCAGGGCTAAGCTGGGATTCGAACCCAGATCTCCCATTCGGGACCATATTCATTAAAGACCACATCAGCTATTGCAAACAAGAGATTTGGGGAGGAAAAAGAAAGAAAGTTTCAGTGTGGCTGATACGGATTGAGGCCAAGCCAGTGCTCTGTTGCAAGGAACACATTAAGAACCTCTGAAACCTGATGCAGCTTGAAGGCAGTTTGGGTTGGATGACATGGGCCACAGCTGTGGGCTTGTCAGCCAAGGTCAACACAACTCTGTTGGCCCAGTGGGTGGGGGAACACAAAGGAGTGCCCATTCTCACACCTGGCTGGGGTCCACATGGTTTGTTTCTTGGTTAACCATACTTTCTCAGTCCCCACAAGGCATTCCTGCCTCTCCATAGCCTAGTCAGAAGTATCCTGTATCCCTGAGCAACGACCCTTCAGGAAAAACACAAGAGCTTTTGTATTCCACTTTATTGCATGTCTAACCAGAAGAAAAAATGCATGGGCCTTTGGTTACCAAACTGAAATGAGGTCTCTCTCCCACCCCCTTCAGCCAATTTCTGGAAGCTGTGCTTGGTATATCTTGCCAAAACCAAGAAATGCAACATTTGTATCTAAGTGGAACATACAGTAAATCTTTCCCATTCCCTCTGCTTGCATCTGCTTGAAACTTGGAGAGGGCCCTCCTTTTCATCTGTCCATAGGTGGCTGGAACAGGGTCAGAAAGACCAGACATTAAACTCCCCCCCCTCGCCCCGCTACTGCAGGACCTGCCAATTGTCTAAGTGACCCAGCAACTTCAAAGACCAGTCATGCAACACCAGCCTAGTATGGTATCCCCATTTCCAGAGGACAGATTTACTACTCCTTCAGCCGACGCCCCTTCCTCAAGAGCCAGCACAAGCCCCATTAAGTCTGCAGAGCCCATTTCAGATTTGGAGGCTCCTTCGTTTGCCTGCGTGATTTATGAGCTTTCGGGAGTTTTTAAGGACTTGAGCGTCTTTAACTTGGGATTTGAATTTCATTGGAAAATATGAAAGTGATTAAAGGGATAGCTCCTTGGAATGTGGCTTGTGTTCCAGTGCATGGAGAAAGCAGATGAGACAGATCAATTCCAAAACCAATGACATGCCTAAATTTCCTCATGAAACTCAAGAGAGACACAAACTGGGCACAACTGCAGCCACATGGGCAGAGCTGTGTGCTGCCATGATGTTAAAGGGCTATGGCAGCTTCCTAAGTTCAAAACCCAGCAGTGTCTGTGGCATCTCAGAATAAGCCACAAAGGCCCATCTGCACTATATATTTAAAGCAGTATCATACCACTTTAAATAAGCTTGGCTTCCCCCAAATAATCCTTTGGAACTATAGTCAGTTAAGGGTGCTGAGAATTGTTTGGAGACCCCTCTTCCACCTTACGGAACTACAATTCTCAAAGTGGTTTGACAATCCCTTTCTTTTAGCCCTGTGTGTGGACAGGCCATTTGTAATATAGACAGCGTAGTTTTGGCTACATAATGATGTGGGGCCAATCCAGCCATCCTTTTTGTTGTGCATTCATGATGATTTGTGCTCACGATGCTGTCAGGGTGGGTATATGTGATCCTGCTTTTAATGGTTTTTGGGCCTGCAAATGTTTCAGGGTGGCCATGCTGCTTTGCTTCCAATCTGTGCTTGTTCTATAGCTTTCTGGTGAAATCCTGTAACTTTCCAGACCACAAATGTTCTGGAGGGAGGAGGACTGTCTTGTTTTTGCTGCACTGCAGCACAAGAGTGCCCCTCCAGACTGCAATAATGTTGTAATTCACTGGGGCAACACAGAACAACTAATAAAGTTGAATGGGCTGTGGATGGTCCAGTATAAACCCACCACTAATGTGCTTTTATTGTGTCAATGACATATTGCAGAAGTGCACCCACAAAAAGTCCCTGTCCTGAGGGCCTGTGACCCTCAGAGAATGAGCTTGCTGCCTCACCATAGAAGGGTAGTTTTGTTGGGGGAATTTTGTTTTTTATAAGTGATTGTTTTGTTCATTTGTTTTCTTCTTTTTTAATTAAATTGTTTTGTTTTGTTTCATATAGCAATACAGATGTCTGAGAGATACAGAAACTAACAATGGCTTGCGTGTTTGACATCGTACAGTCCACAACTGAAAGAAAATCATGCAGAGTGAAGAAATTGTTATTTCAGAAAGTTAAAAACAATGCCATGAATAATAAGAGCATGATTCCATGGAAGCACAGCAGAGTGGTCCAGGAATACAATCAAAACTAGATAACACCATACTTTGCAGGAACTAGTTTTTTTTAAAGACTGCAGGTTCTTTATATATATATATATATATATACAAAAGCGACTTTTGATGTGTGCGTAAATGGCCAGTTTGGGGCACAGGGAGAGCGGAGCAGCCCAGTTTCCCCCCAACAGCACTTGTTATAGATCCTTGAAAACATTTGAGAGGCACTTAACAGCATGTATCTGTCCTTTAGTTTCAAATCAATTGGATCAATGTGGCGAGCATCATGAGGCCATATGGATTTGTGACACACACCCATAACCCTTGCAAACCAGAAATCAATTAATGACCATCTTCTGTCCATAAAGTTTCCTTCTTTTGAGACAGATAACACATTGTGGATGTTCTCCAGATTCATAGAATGTCAGCAGAGCACAACGTTCAAAATAGAGATAATGAAATAAATTATGGTAAATTGTCTATATTACAGGTGGGCAAGCTGCGACCCAGGAAACACATATTCCTCCTGGTGGTGGTGGTGGTGTTGTCGTCATCATCATCATCATCATCCTTGTTTCCTCCAAGCAGTTCAAGGTGGTGCACCTGGTTCTCCCCACTCCCAATTTTATCCTCAAGGTGGGCTTGATTGAGAGACAGCAACTGACCCAAGGTCACCATTGACTGAATGAGGATTTGAAACCTAGGGTCGTATCCAATATTAGTCCTACTCAGAGTAGGCTTATTTAAATTAGTGGGCATGACTATCTCAATTCATGTATTGTTTCAGGAAGTGTGATTTAGGTAGGTTCACCTTTAAATTAGAACTGAAACCATTTCTTTCCTAATAGAGGACACTCTCAACTCCTGCTGTATACTAAAAAAAGAGAGTAGTAATATGATGGATATGCTGCCTCCTGACTTCAACCACAAATCCACAGACTCACCTTGGTGGACCACCTGAATAAAACTAATGAATCAGATTCCTGGAAATACTGTATGCTAATATTACATTGATATCAAACTCAAGATCCAACTCAGGTTGGACTATAGACCCATTTCCTCGATAAACTGTGACTACAAACTGTAGTCTTCTTCTTTGGCGATCACTTGTATCCGAGTAAGATTGTCTTCCATAAATACGGTTTTAACAATGGGTCCGTAAGTGACTGTGGAGGCCAATTCTGGATCCACACGTCCTTCCACAGTGGAGACATTGGTTTCCAGGCAGGAGTTGATCACGGTGTGGATTTGCCAAGCGTGCCTTCCTCTTAGCACGTTTCTCCCCTTGCGTCCTGAGATCGAGTGTCTTCAAAGCCCATGACACCTTTGGTAAAGGCTGTTCTCCAATTGGAGTGCTCACAGGCCAGTGTTTCCCAGTTCTCGGTGTTTATACTACTATTTTTTTAAAAAAGAAGATTTGCCATGAGACAGTCTTTAAACCTCTTTTGTTGACCAGCAGCATTACGTTTTCCATTATTATTAATATTAGCTAGGAGACAAATTAGTTTTAAAGGATTAGATACATGAAGATAAAACTGGATTTCTCCCAACAAGACCAATAAAGGACAATGTTAGAACTCTATTAGATACTGTAGAATATTTTGAAAAGAGAAGTGATAAGCAATTAGATACAGAGAAGGTGTTCAATATGTTTGGTGGTTTTTTTTGGAGTTTTATGGGGAAAATATTGGATATAATGGGCTGGGGAGAGAAAATTGTGAGAGGGATAAAGGTAATATATACAGAACAAATTGCAAGTATAATAGTAATAGGGATTTTTTTGAATCATTGTATAAGGAGAAGCTTATATTGAGTTTGGACTAGATACAGATATTTACTTGAAAGGAAAACCCCGTTATGGTTATCCCCAATAGTAGCTGGTGCATCAAAGAAATTAAATATGATGGAAAAGTGGGGTAAATATAGAGGCATAGTGTGGAAATCTCTGTAAATTGAAAAATAATATGAAGACACAAGAGAATGGATATAAAATTGTTTACAATATCATAAAATTATGTAATGAATATTTTTTAAAGATTTAGTAAAAGGTTTTACTGACCAAATATCTGATTTTTAAAAGATTCTGCTTGAAGAAAGAGAGAAACTGATTTTAAAAATGTATAAACTATTATTTGAATGGGAGACGAAAGTTGAAATGGTGACATGGGTAATGATAAAATGGGCTAAAGATTTAGGACATAATATAAAAATAAACACGTGGGGAAAGTTGTGGACAGTAGATATGAACTTCACTGCTTGCTATGATTTAAAAGAGAATTATATGAAAATGATGTATAGATGGTATTTAACACCAGATAAATTATCTAAAATGTATAAGAAAGTCTCCAATAACTGCTGGAAGTGTAAGCAAGCAGATGCTCCTTTTTCATATATGGTGGACTTGCAAAAAAGGGTATTTTGGAATAAGATATACAATGAGATTAAAAAGATGTTTAAAGTGAGCTTACAAAAAAAAAAACACCCCAAAAACCCTGAAGCTTTCCTGCTAGGGATTATAAGGACAGAAATTCCAAAAAAGTATGGTTAATTTTTTAATGTATGTAACTATAGCAGCTAGGATTCATTATGCTCAGAAATGAAAATATGAAGTAGCAGCTGCTAAAGAAGAATGGATAAGCAAAGTAATAGACTGTGCTGAATCAGCAAAGCTAACAGCTATACTAATCATCTAATGATGATTACCTTTTTGAAGAATGGAAGCCCTTTTCAGATTATTTGAAGAGATGATACAACATAAAATATCCACGACCAGGTTTTGAGCTATGAGCAACAGGGGGGGGGGAGAGAATGAAGACAGCGTGCAGCAAAACAGGGACAAAGAAAACATCACGGAAAATGGGTTGGGAAGTGAGAAAAGAAATCTCTCTTTAAAATATAGTGGAATTTTATGTGTAAAATTTTCAGAAATTTAATTTAAAAAATTTTTTAATGCAACTCATGAACCACTGGTGGTCCCCAGACCATAGTTTGTGAACACCCTGCCCTAAATAATAAATGCAAAGAGGTAAAAACCAATATAACTCTCTAAAAACAACACCACCATTTGTTTCTCCAAGTTCAAGGTGCAATCTTCACAAAATTGACTTGTGCAGAAGTTCTCTCCTGAAATCTGTTGTAATTACTTTAGAGTAAGCAGGCATAGAATCAGGCTGCATGTGAATCTGTGTATTTAGTAAGGAGGCTTTGAATCCCCTTCATACCCTTTTTCTTCATTAATTACCATGTGTTTTACTGATTAAAGGAGTGGCACACACCCCTTTTTAATCTGACTTCAAGCTTCAAAAAAAAAAAAACAGCTTCTAGGGTGATGAGGCAGAAGGAATTTTAGTGGGGTTATCAAGCTGTTAATGAAGACTAGAACAGGTTGGGATTTTTGCCTTCCAAAATAAGGTTAAATCTTATATGGGAAAGCCTGCCAAGAAAATTAGCTCCTTTGAGCCAATTATGGATCTGTGAGTTAGGAGGAGAACAAAGCTGTTCACAATTTAATGCAGTAAAAATAAGTAAATACAGGTTCAGATTTTAAAAAGAAACATAAAAAATCATGTGAGGTATATATTGTAAATTTGACCACCAGCTATGAAAAGCCCAGCAAATGGTTGCAAGGTATATTGAACCTTTTCAGACCCAGGATCCAATTTTAACCCAAACATGCATTTGGGGACCCATTTCTTACCGGTAATATTTTGCCAGTGGTCTAAACCACAGAGCCTGGGGCTTGCCGATCAGAAGGTCAGTGGTTCGAATCCCCGCGACGGGGTGAGCTCCCGTTGTTCAGTCCCTGCTCCTGCCCACCTAGCAGTTCGAAAGCACACCAAAAAGTGCAAATAGATAAATAGGCACCGCCCCAGTGGGAAGGTAAACGGCATTTCCGTGTGCTGCTCTGGTTCACCGGAAGCAGCTTAGTCATGCTGGCCACATGACCCAGAAGCTGTACGCCGGCTCCCTTGGCCAGTAAAGCAAGATGAGTGCCACAACCCCAGAGTCGTCCGCAACTGGACTTAATGGTCAGGGGTCCCTTTACCTTTACCTTTACCTTTACCTAGTGCTCCTGTTGTGTCCAACCTTGGTCACTTGTGAAAGACCAGTGGTGTCATTCATGCTCCAGAGGGCTAGCAAAACTTGTGTCACCTTAAAGACTGAGACTGAGTAAACATTGCCAGCGTAAAACACAGAGGTCATTCTGTTTTTCAATTCGGATCAAAGCTGGTTTTTTGGGGGGGGGGTAACATATCAAAATGCAGTATTCAAGAAATGGTGGTTCAGATACAGGACAGATGCACATTTTTTTGTAATTGCTTTTAGGTTTTTTATTATTTCTTTCTTTAATGAAATAAATAGAAATGGCTAACATCTCCACGCGCCCACCGCTTCCCAAACCAGCAGTGGGAATACCCCAAAATGCAGAATAAATGGGAGTATGCACACAGCTTAACAGATTTACCATCCATGCCTACTTACAAGTAAGCCCATTGAGTTCAATGGGATTCACTATGGGAATGGTGCATCCAAAATTCTATGCAAAGGGTTGATGCTATAGAATAGAATCCTGTGATGTCACAACAAGCAGTTTTTTTCTGTTATCAGCTGAAGAGAAGGAGTTTTAACTGTGGGAGCTGCGGGTCTTTTGTGCTGCTGTGTGCCTCAGAATCAGGATGTAAATATTAGTCAGTCTCAGATACAAATTTTTTTTTAAATACATTTTATTCCAATTTTCCAAATTCAACAAATTAACAAAAACCAATCTTTTATACAAAATCTTATATTCACAACTTTTACCTTGCTCCGCCGAGCTATGACTTCCCCCCCTCCCTTCATGCGGGTTTCTTATTAATTCCTTTTTTTGCAGTTCCTTTTTTAACATATTGGTCAATTCGTAAGGTTTATTTTAATCCTGCGAGAGTTTTTAATGATCTACAGTTTTTCTCCATATAGTCCACATATTTACTCCAGTCCTTTTGAAACCTTGTCTCCCCCTGGTCACGAATCTTGCATGTCAATCTAGCAAGTTCAGCATAGTCCATCATTTTTATCTGCCACTCCACAATTGTAGGTAATTCCTGTAATTTCCATTTTTGGGCTAACAAAGTCCTAGCCGCGGTTGTTGCATACATAAACAGTGTTTGATCTTCTTTTCTAATCTCTCCTCCTATTATTCCTAACAAAAATGCTTCTGGTTTTTTTGGAAAGGTATATCTAAACATCTTTTTCAATTCATTATATAAACTTTCCCAAAATCTTTTAACTTTTTCGCATGTCCACCACATATGATAAAATTCACCATCTTTCTCTTTACATTTCCAGCAACTTTTATCACTCATTCTATACATTTTAGCTAACTTAACTGGAGTTAAATACCATCTATACATCATCTTATATACATTTTCTTTCAAGGCAGTACATGCTGTAAATCTTAAAGTTTGATTCCATAGTTTCAACCACGCATCATATTCAATATTATGCCCCAAATCTTTTGCCCATTTAATCATCAAGTCTCAGATACAAATTCATGTAAAAATGTTTCAGTATACCAAGTAAAAGTCATATGTTATTTTTAAATGATGTATCATACGTAGTCTTTTATATGAGAGAAAGAGAGAACTATTAAAAGGGTCAAATGACCCAGAGCAACTTCCGCATAACTCTGTAAAGTATAATTACCACATGATGGCCATAAGCTATTGAGCAAGAATCCACAGATGCCTCTGAGGAATATATTGTATTTAAGGGGGTTGGACTAGATGACCCTTGGGAACCCTTCCAACTCTACAATTCTAAGTTGCTAAAAGACTCTTGTTTTAATTCATAGCAACTCCATCCATTTCTCATTCCCATCTGTGTATATCAGTGGAATGTGATATCCCAGCTCTATAATTGGCATCTAGTACCAGACTGGGACCCAGCAGACCAGGCTTCAAATCTCCACCTTGGGCAAGTTGCAGTCTCTCAGCCTAGCCTACCTCACAAGATTGTGGTGAGGATAAAACAGAGCGGGGAACCATGAACACCACCTTGAGCTTCTTGCAAGAAAGGTGAGATAATGGTGATGATAATGTTATAAAAGGTTAACAATGGTGTTCTGATGTCCTCTAAAAGCCAACAGGAAATCGTTCTTTAATGCAGGTAAAAATTATAGCCCATCCTCTTTGCACAAGCAACAAATATTATTTTATAACATTTAAAAGTATGTTACATTTTTACAAAATTAAGCATCTACAGGTAGCTTCAAGGCAAGGGAATTCAGTAATAACTATATATGTTAAAGAGTAGATTTAACATAGGTGATGTTATTTCTCCTACTACTATTATTTTCAGTTTTTGCCTGGCCTTTCTCATAAGATTCCAGGTTCCAACAATTTATAAGTACAATATTATTTTGAGTATCTGTTACTGGTTTGTTTTGTTCTTGCTTTTATTATGCATTTTGTGCTGTGAACTGCCCTGAGATAAACAATAAGCTTGGCCCTAAATTTTAGATTTCAGTCTAAAAGGATACAATAGATTTCCTGTATTAGATTTTATGCTTTGAATTTTGACAACCATGGCAGCACTTTGGATATGAATAATCTATACTAAATCTGGCTTGATGCAGATTAGATCCTGACATACAAAGGGAGTCTTTTATCACTTATGGCTAATGTTCTAGGAGCTTATAACTCCAATAAGGTAGAGATTATATCAGCATGATCCATAGTATCTGAACCATGACAAATTCTTTTTTTGTTGTTTAATGACCTCCAGTGCAAACTTGCTTGTGAGCCTATAGCTTTGTCACTTAAGCACCCTTTGTGAAGTACAGCATGGTATTGTAATGAACTTATAGTAAAAAGGAGTACAGTAATTAATTAGGGGAAGCACATTCTTATCCAGGATTATATCACTAAGATGTTGCAACAGTTTCTTCATTTAAAGCACATACCCCATTGGGAACTGCTTTGAGAACTGTAGTTTGCCCCTCACAGAGCTGATTTCAGCACCCTTCACACGCTGCAGGTTCCAGGGTTTGCGGGGGAAGTATGTGCTTTATATGTATGATGCATGATATTATCTCACCACAGGCAGGATGGAAGTGTCGTGATTTGATCAGTTTGGAAGAAATGCCCATGTTTTAAAGAATGCAGATGTTTATAAGGGCACAATGAACCAGTACTGGTGGCAGGCGGGTGTGTGACATTGAGATAGTAAAATCCGGTCCTGCACAGCTGTAGGGAGCCCCAGATATACAGCCGCATATGCAGAAAGTCCTTTGCTTGTGATCAGGAACTGTGTTTTTTAATGCTAATGAATGCCTGAAGGGGGGAAGCATAGGACAAAAGCAATAAAGCAAGGATCTTGGAGTGTTCCAGTTTTTGTATTGCTGATAGCAGGCTTCCTCAAACTCAGCCCTCCAGATGTTTTGAGACTACAATTCCCATCATCTCTGACCACTGATCCTGCTGCTAGCTGGGTAGCATGGGAGTTGTAGGCCAAAAACATCATGAGGAAGCCTGGCTGATAGGAAAGGGCTATAGCTCAATAGAGGCATGCAGAAGGTCCCTGGTGCAGTCCTCGGCATTTACAGGTAGAGTTGGGAAAGACCTCTTACCTGAAACCCTTGAGAGCTGCTGCCAGACAGTGATAGACAGTAATGAGCTAGATAGAAGGACTGGTGGTCTGTCTCAGCTGCTTCCTGGGCTCTACCTATGATATGCAGGCACTGTGAAGTCCATAGGGCTGGATTTTTCAAACTAAGCATGCTGGTAGTCCAGGGGAGGCCTAGTCTGCCTTTCCCTTGGCAGGGAGGTCTCTGGTGGCCCAGGCAGCTCTCGGGAGACCTGACTCATGCAAGAGCATAGGAAGTTGCCTTACACTGTCAGAGCATTGGTTTTTCTGCATTGTCTACAGCAGTGGTCCTCAACCTTGGGCCTCCAGATGTTTTTGGCCTACAACTCCCATGATCTCTAGCTAGCAGGACCAGTGGTCAGGGATAATGGGAATTGTAGTCTCAAAACATCTGGAGGCCCAAGGTTGAGGACCACTGGTCTACAGTGCAGGATTTCAGACAGGAGTCTCTCCCAGCCCTGCCTGAAGATACCAGTGATCATGAAACTGTATTGTTGGAAGAGACCTAAATGGTCATCCAGTCCAATCCCCTGCAGTGCAGGATTGAACCTGGGACCTTCTTCAAACCAAGCAGATGCCCTACCCCTGAGCCACGGTCCTTCCCCATATAGCCATGTTAGACCAGCACTGCCATTATAAATTAGAGGAGTGTCAGTTCCATTGTTAAAAATTCCAGCAGTGCCATAAACTGTCTATCCATGCCAACTTCTTTCTGCAACCTTCCCACCTTTATCCAGCACATTTTTATTGCAGAGCCCCACAGTGACTTGAAAGGATTCACCTGCTTAATCTTCCTAAATCCAATAATGATTAAAGAATCCCAACCTGCTTTACCACACCACTGGATAATTTAAAATTTGTGCAGGCATCCTTTATTGTTACTTTGCAAATGATTATTTGGTGGGGAGGTGTGGGAAAAGATCTTATTTACTTTAGACTATTCCTATACTGCTTAATATATGCCAGCTCTAGGGAAAACACCAGGAGTTCCACATGGAATTGGCACCATTTGGACATTGATTGTGAAATCCTTTTCAAGGATTGATAGAAAATGTGAGGAAGTAGCTTTGATCACAACTGTCCCATGAGAATGGTTCAGTCTGGTTATATGTAGGCCAGTGGTAGGGAACCTCAGACCTTTGGCACTCTCCCGGCACTACACTCTACTCTGCTAGGATCACATCTCACCAAGCCTCCTACATAGCTGTCAACTTTCGGATTTGAAAATAAGGGATCAGCAGCCTCACCTGTCCCGGGGACAGTCTACGGTATATCTAACAATCTAGGATAGTAGCGGGAAATGGTGCTGGAATAAGGGAGTTTCCCGCAAAAAAGGGAGGCTTGACATCTATGCTCCTTAAATGTTTTGAAGTGAATGGAATGTGTCCTTGAACTCAAATAATGCCTCTTGGTTGCCCAGATAGAGAATGGAGAAGGGCGTGAGAGTGTATGTAGAAACAAGCCTGCTGAATAAAGGTGAAACTCACATTTGTTGCTCCACACATTTTGCCTCTAGCCCTGCCCAACACTCACATGTGGAAGGTTCTGCAGAACAAAATGTAACCCTCACTGCCCTAGTCCCATTGCCAAACAGCAGTGTGGAGTGCAAGGCCAAACAAAAAGGAGAGTCTCTGAGATACTCTTTGCAGAGTCAGCATACAAAGTCATGTCCATTCTCAGAGTTGAGCAAACAGCAATCCATGTAGTCAGGCAACCCAGCAGTCAGGGAATCTGGTGATAACAAAGCCAAGGGTCCCGACAAAGAGCAGGAAGCAACAAGGTAGGGTTGGGAACCACAAGCATTATTTCCAGCATCTGACTGCTGCTGAGAGCTCTGTTTAAGAAGGCTGAAGCCAGCTGGTTCTAATCAGTGCCTTCTCCTCCATGTCCTTGAAGGCTAATCAGCTGCAGATGGAGTCACTCCCTCTTCTCCGCCTTCAGGCTGCTGTTAAGCAGGTGAAGCTGACACCTAGACCAGGCATCCCCAAACTTCGGCCCTCCAGATGTTTTGGACTACAATTCCCATCATCCCTGACCACTGGTCCTGTTAGCTAGGGATCATGGGAATTGTAGGCTAAAACATCTGGAGGGCCGCAGTTGGGGGATGCCTGACCTAGACAACAAAATGTTCCCCATCACTCACCTGGCCCACAGTGCTCAAATATATGAGCCTGCTTTGGAAATGTACACCACAATTGCACTCTGTGCTTCTGTTAGGCTGCTGATAGAAAACATTTTCTGGCTTGCTACTAGTTAAATCTCTCACCCACCTCATCAAGCACAGAGAGAAATTTTGCACTCTGAAACTGATGCAAGCCTCCATAGCAGCCTTTCCCAGCCTGGAGGCCTCCAGATCTTTTGGACTGCAACTCCCATCCACCTCTGACAGTATGGGCAATGGCCAGGGATGCTGGGAGTTGTAGTCCAAAACAGTTGGAGGGCACCAGATTGTGGAAGACTGAGCCATGGCATAGCTAATCACTAGGCTCCTGATACTTGGAATTCAGTCTGCTTCTCTTTCCTTCTGGTGTAGAAGGGAACAATACTCTTCCATGCCTGTGAGCAGGGGTGTCAACTTGAATAAAATATTGGGGGTGGCAAGTAAATCCCACACTGCTTAATCGATCATATTACATGGTGCACACACACCATTTGAATGGCAATGCCCATCAACCGGGGGGGCAGCCTCCTCAAATATTTTTGGAGGGGGAACAAAGGGACCTCAGCCCCTAGAAGTTGGCTCCTCTTCCTGTGAGACTGCTCCCTTGCAGCCAAAACCCACCAAAGGCTCCTTCCTTGTCTGTTTGCAGGAGAGATGTGAAGAAATGCACATTTACCGTGTCCTGTCCACAAGTGAGAACCCACAGAGCAATGGGAGTAGCAGGTGGGTGGATCCAAACAGACTAGGAGTCTTAACACCCTTTTCTTAAATCCCTGACCATGCAGGAGTTGCTTAGGGCTGTCCCATTTAAGATGAAATGATAGGTACCTACATAGCCTGTAAAAGAGCATGGATGCGATGATTGGGATTTGCCTCCCCCATAAGACTGACCATATACTGTATCAGGTGTGGACTTCCCCCTGCAAAGCTGCCATTCTCATGCCCCCACCTTCAGTAGTGACCAGGACATGGATTGGGGGGAGGTACCCCAAAGTCCTGGGGAGTTCTGGGCCCTGGTGGTGCAGCTGATGAAGGTACCAGTCATGGACCTCTGATCTCAGTGTGTCTCCTCCCAGGACAGAGGCCCTCAAGCCAGAACGTTCAGATGAGCCATTGCACTTGTCCCCAAGGCTCTCCAATCCATACCTGGCACTACTGCTTGAAGAAAGTGAACAGCAATGATACTTAAGGCTCCTGGTCTGTGCCTTTAAACCTCTCAACCCATCTTGGGGCAGGGGCAGGGCTGTGATAGGTAGCTTGGTCAGAAAAAGATGTAAGGCGGGGATGAGGAAAGTGTGGCCCTACAGATGTTGTTGGACTCCAGCTCCAGCCATAGCCACAGCCACAGCCAGCAAGACCAATGATCAGGGGCTAGGAATTGCAGTTCAGCAACACCTAGAGGCCCATTGGTTTCCCATTCCTGAAATGATTCCCTGTTGGGTTCCTTCCATACCTTATTGGAGCAAGAGCAATTTGTCTTAGAGCTGTCCAAGGTGCTGCCACCCAAGATTGACCTTGGTTGATAACTTTACTGTCTGTCTTGGTCTGACTGCCACAGAATTTGGAAGTCAGCCTTTCTAGAAAATATAGATCAAAAGCACACACTCTAAATCTATTGGGCCTCTCCCCTGCCTGTGGAAGGTGGCATTCCTAGACAATTGATTGGGCTAGGGAAAATAGTTTTTGCAGTGTGAATTTACACACAGAAAGTGGGTGAATTACTGAAGAATAATCATGTTGGGGTACAGTTGTTCTTGTCAGTATCTGAAGCAGGATCAATTGTTATGCTGCCTTCTGTGGGAGTCTATCAGGTTCCAATAGGGCCTGCTTGTATATTTCTAAATGTACACCATCACTTCAAGTTATAGGTCGGGAGGCTGCCATTTTTGAAAGCTCTCCCGTGTACAAAATGTATTGCAAGTGAAAATCTAGCCCAGCAGGACTAAAGACTGCAAGCCCAGTTTCTCCCTGCTGTACTAGGTTTGTATAGATGCAGGGAACGTTTTACACAAGAGAGCATTTACAAATGTGACCTCCCACCTGCAGAATGTTTATTTGGCATCTGCTCATATATTGCAAAGGGCCCAATCAACTGGCAAGTTACCTGGCACAAGTCCCTTTGAAATGAATAGGAGCCACACAGGAGCACAGTTTATTCATTCAAACTTTCTTCTGGATTGTCCCCAATGACAAATTCAGCAACGGATTAAGTCCATTATAAAATCAAAATAAACGGAATGCAATTTATTATATACATCATGAACTATCTGCAGGAAGATAGATCCTTGCACAATAATAGTTCTGCTACTGCTGAAAAAAGCGATTAACTATTGCTTCCTCGTTCAACTGTACTTACTGGGATTTTTTGGGGAGGACTTTTTTCTCTCTGAAGGAGATTGTAATATTTTACTTGGCAAGAATGGTATCTCTTAAGACTCTGTGGCAGCAAAAAGAGTGTAGGTGTAAAGATACAAAGACTCAGCAGCATCCCAGAAAAGGGAATGTTTGGCTTTGGGCTGGGCTTGCCTTAAAAGGGTTGCAGTTTCTGTATTTTATTTTCCTGGAGAAACAATTTTCATATGTTGTGGGACTGTGCACAGATACTGAAAATAGACAATTAATGAGATAATTGGATGCTGCCTGTTACCTCCTGTTCAATGGGATTATCTAATGGCTAATTATGGACAGATTGTGATTAATGTGATTATGGATGGGATATTAATCTGATTCTGGATTGATCTAGTTATGTTTTAGTCTGCTCCAAATGGTTAATTGGATCTTAGATAATAGAAACGCAGCTTGAAGCAGGTTTTGCCACATCACTTGACGGAGGGGGGGTAACTGGTTGGGCTTGGGAGCGATACATTATTTACAAACATCGAGGAAGCTGTTAATTGAGAGAATATCATTGTTCATTTGGTTTCCAAGGTCCTCTGAAATGAAAATCAATAACTATTTTGAAAGCCTCCTTAATGAAAGCAGTGCATATAACACACAAACAACAGGGAAGGGGTTAAGGAGTTGCCTGCCCACTGCTGGCATTGCCTGACTGCGGCGAAGTTCTCCAGCCATGTAATGTGTGCCTTCAAAAGGCAGATACTAGGGCAAAGTGTGCATAAAATGCATTTATTGAAAATAACACACACTAGTGCATTATATATTAAAGGAACTATTTTGTCAAAATATCTATAATGTCCTATACTGTATTAGGAAAAATTGCTGACAAAAACATGTATATTAGGGCGGGAATGCGCCAAAATGCTGCTGAATTTTCATGACAATTTCCTTTTAAAAAATCACAAACTGTTGTGGAAATGTAGAGAACTAAAGATTGGAAAAACCAAAAACTGCCCAAAACCAAAATTAACATATTCTCCCATCCATAGTTCCAGCCATGCAAAATTCAGAGGTCTTCTCACACACCTCTCTCTATCCTCCTTCCTGGAAAGAGAGATCCATTATCACAGTTCAAGAAGGCCCATTCCAGCAAGGCAAAAATACTCAAAAAAGGTGTGCCCTGTGGGAGGGGGTGTGCCCTGGGGACACTGTTGAGGGCCAAATAGAGAGGCCTGGAGGGCCACATTTGATCCCTGAGCTCAAGAATCCCCATTCCTGACCTAATCCAACTCCTTGCTCAATGCAGAAAATCTCCACCAGATTATTGCCCAGCTTCTGCTTGAGGAGACAGAGGGAGAGCCCAGCAATGCTCTTGGCAATGGTCCTTGGTTCCACTGTCAACCTGCTAATACAATAAAGACGTTTCTTGTAATGTTCAATCAAAATCTCCTCTCCTGTAACTTAAGTGCATTAGATATTGGCCTGTGTCATCTGGGGTAGCAACAGAGAACAAGACATTGACCTCTTCCATGTGATAGTAGTGTATAAACTTATGCATGACACATTTTTCTTTTTCTTTTGGTATTACTATTTTACTGAAAAGGTTTCAATTATAAAGAAATAAAGTGATACAAAGAAACAGAAAATATAAAGCACAAAAATGTGTAGAAAAATATATATATGAATATATACAAAAACTACCCTAACCCATACATTCTTTTTGATATTATTATCCTAATAGCCTACTACATTTTGTATAAACTCATTCCAAATATTGTCACATTTATCCAAACAAAACATTCATAGGTTGACTGTTATCATATTGTTGATCCATTTATCAAAGGAGATCATAGCTTATGCATGGCATCGAGAAAGTGGACCGATACCTCTCTCATAGCCCCAGAACCTATGGGCACCCAGCAAAACTGAATGTTGGAAGATTCAGAACAAAGCAAAGCTTTGCCATATGTCCTCTCTTTCCAGGACATGTCCTCTTTTTCATGATGAGAGTAGCCATAGAGATCCATAGTTAAAAGCAGAAATCGGCAAATGTGTCCTCTTTTTTTACTCTTCAAAATATGGCAACCATACATGAACTATGGAATTTATTCCCACAAATTCCAGGGATGGTCATCAACATCAATGGCTTTAAAAGAGGATTAGACAAATTCGTGGAGGAGAAGGCTATCAATGGCGCTGCTCTGCCTCCCCAGGAGGAGGCAGCATTCTTCTGAATACCAGTTGCTGGAAACTGCAGGAGGGGAGAGTGCTGTTGCTCTCGGGTCCTGCTTTCAGGCTTCCCATGGTTCATCTGGTTGGCCAGCTGGTAGGAGCTGAGGGGTCTTTGGCCCTCCAATAAAATATTTCAGGGAGCCACCACCCAAGTTGATGGGCATTGCCATTCAAATGGTGTGTGTGCACCCTGTCATGTGATCAATTATGTGGGGTGGGGCGGTACTTACCTGGAGCCCCCTAAGATTTTATTCATTTTTTTAAAAAAATGATTTGTATTCATTTTATATACAAGCACAATACACAACAACTCCAACTAACATATAACACATACACCCACAATAAAACATTAAAAAACAATAACACACCATAAAAAAACAAAAACAAATTTACGTCTCTAATCTTGATCTTTTCTTAACATTTAAAGGGGGACTTCCTCGGACTCCCCCCATCTGTGGTTCAACTCTTTAGCAAATTCTATATCCTAATTTTAAATCATATCCAGTTTAAATTAAACTTTCCTCTAAAGCAACAACTTATATAACATAATTCTAAAAGCTGCAGTTTCTATACGCTTATAAATCTAATCATACTGATCAATTCTGCAATATTTTTTAAAATAAATTTTAAAAATTTTCCAGTCTTCCCCCACCGACTCTTTTCTCCCTGGTCACGTAGTCTCCCGGTCAGCTCAGCGAGTTCCATATAATCCATCATTTTCATTTGCCATTCTTCCACCGTTGGTAACTCTTGTGTTTTCCAATTCTTAGCTAATTCTTGCTGCTGTTGTGGCATATAGAAAAAAATGTAACATCTTTCTTTGGGATTTCTTTTCCGACTAAACCCAAGAGAAAGGATTCTGGTTTCTTAGTAAATGTGTTTTTCAACACTCTCTTTATCTCATTATAATTTTTTCCCCAGAAATCCTTAACTAGTGGGCAGGTCCACCACATATGGTAAAAGGTTCCTTCTAATTTCTTACATTTCCAACATTTAGAATCTTGTTTATGATAAATCTTAGCAAGTTTTACTGGTGTTAAATACCATCTATACATCATTTTTATTATATTTTCTCTTAAAACATGACACGCAGTAAATTTCATATTCTTCCTCCATAACCTTTCCCAATCCTCTATCATTATGTTATGTCCCACATCTTTCGCCCAATCTATCATAACAGTTTTTGTTTGTTCATCTTTCGTGTGCCACTCCAGCAATAAATTATACATTCTGGAAATAATTTTTGTTTTTGGTTCTAACAATTCAGTTTCCAGCTTGGATTTTTCTGATTGGAAACCAATTTTCCTGTCCAATTTAAATAACTCATTTATTTGATGATATTGGAGCCAGTCATCAAGGTGGTTTTTCAATTGATCATACGTCTTTATCTTAAACTGGTCTCCTTCTTCTATAAGAATATCTCTATATTTTAGCCACCTGGTTTCCATATTCAACCTTTTCACCTCCAAAGGTGAAATCCATTTAGGTGTTTTCCTTTCCAACAAATCTTTATATCTATTCCAAACACTAAACAATGATTTTCTAACTACATGAGTTTTAAAGACTTTGTGAACCTTTCTTATCATACCATAAATATGCATGCCAACCAAATGCATTGTCAAAGCCCTCCAAATCCAAAACATCAGTATTTTCCAACAAAAACCATTCTTTCATCCAGCAAAATGTAGCTGCTTCATAATAAATCTTTAGATTTTATTCAAGTTGGCACCTGTGCCGGCCACTGTGAGGACAGGATGCTGGACTAGATGAGCCACTGGCCTGATCCAGTAGGCTCATCTTCCATGTTCTTATGTGTGACAGTCCTTGAGCCCTAGGTGACCAATAATTCCTGTAATTAACCTAAGAACATAAGAATAGCCAGCTAGATCAGGCCAATGGCTTGTGGTACTTTGATACCCTGCACTTGCAATGCCCAATTCTCTGCCACTCCCAGGTAAATGTTCATCAATTTTATCATCTACGTCCCAGGGAGGAGATTTGTTATGAACCAGAGCCTCCTTGGATCTTGATGGCTTCCTTCCTCCTCTTCAATCAGTTTAAAAGCTGCTCTGCCACTTTTTTGATTTTGATTTTAAGCACCAACCGCCTAGTTCCATCCCAGTTCAAGTGGTGTCCATCTCTTTGTAGTTTTTGTTTTGGTTTTTTAAAATAAGTTTTATTGTTGCAACACAAACACATACGACACTAAAAGAATAAACTTAAAAAGAAAATATAAATACAAGTATGAATATAGATACAAATATTAACATATAACCATGTTTCACTTCTTGTTTTCTTCTAATTGACTTCCTTTGTCCTCAACACTGGTCTACTTTAATATTTAATAAACTGTTTCCTTCTCATTTTGTTTTTCCTACTTTTCTCTCTATTTTACACCTTCATTTGTTTTGCAAAAGTTAATCAAAACAAGTCCAGGGATTAATTTGAGGGCGTTGCTGTAAGGACTCTCAGGGTGCTTTCTCACGAGTAACAATGCACAATTGCCTTGGATGGTTTTTCAAGGCTTTATTTACAACTAAAGAACTTTTTAATGAGGGTGAAAGAAGAGAGCGCAAAATATGATCTGAAGCTCAACATCAAAAAAACCCAAGATCATGGCCACTGGTCCCATCACCTCCTGGCAAATAGAAGGGGAAGAAATGGAGGCAGTGAGAGATTTTACTTTCTTGGGCTCCTTGATCACTGCAGATGGTGACAGCAGTCACGAAATTAAAAGACGCCTGCTTCATGGGAGAAAAGCAATGACAAACCTAGACAGCATCTTAAAAAGCAGAGACATCACCTTGCCGACAAAGGTCCATATAGTTAAAGCTATGGTTTTCCCAGTAGTGATGTATGGAAGTGAGAGCTGGACCATAAAGAAGGCTGATCGCCGAAGAATTGATGCTTTTGAATTGTGGTGCTGGAGGAGACTCTTGAGAGTCCCATGGACTGCAAGAAGATCAAACCTATCCATTCTGAAGGAAATCAGCCCTGAGTGCTCACTGGAAGGACAGATCATGAAGCTGAGGCTCCAATACTTTGGCCACCTCATGAGAAGAGAATACTCCCTGGAAAAGACCCTGATGTTGGGAAAGATTGAGGGCACTAGGAAAAGAGGACGACAGAGGACAATATGGTTGGACAGTGTTCTCGAAGCTACCAGCATGAGTTTGACCAAACTGCAGGAGGCAGTGGAAGACAGGAGTGCCTAGCGTGCTCTGGTCCATGGGGTCATGAAGAGTCGGACACAACTAAATGACTAAACAACAACAACACATCAGAGCTATAAAAGTCCATGACTTCTCAGTCCGAGTCAGAATCCGGAAGTAGCGCATGTCTGGATTTCCACCAACATAGGAACCTTGGACCCTTCAGTCTCCTCCTTTGCTCCTGATATTTGTCCCCCCTGCGCTCCTGAGATGAAGGGGCAGAAACGTTCCCTTCGCCTCCCGAGCTGCTCAACTGTTGAGCAGGTTATCTGGCCCCTGACACCTCCCCCTCCACAGCACTCTGGTCCGGCACTTCAGATCTTCCCCGGTGAGACTGTGCCCCAGCCCCCCCCTCTGATTCGGGAGCCTCAACACCACCTTCAGAATGGCCAGCCTCCTGGAGACCTGGCACTGCTCCGCTGGGCTCCCCACTGACCCCTGGTGGTCCCCTGACACCATCTATAAACATCTTTAACCAATTTTCCTTTATCGCCTCACAAGTGGTGCCCATCTCTTTGGTACAGGCCCTGTCTGCCCCAGAATGATTCCGACTACCCTTAACAAATCCAAACCCCAACTTCCAACATCATAATCTCATCCACTCATTGAGACCACAAACATGTCTGTCTTGCCCTAAGTGTGAAACAAGTAGCATCTCATAGAAAGCTACCTTCAAGGTCCTGGTTTTCAGCACCCTATGTTGCACCCTAAGTTTGGCTTCCAGGATCTCACAGCTACATCCCCCCACATAATTGGGGCACCAAAACAGCTGTCTCCTCCCCAGCACCAGGCTATGAGCAGAACCCACAATTAACCTACTGGCCTTATGTCCATTGCACAGACACAAACAGCTATTTTCCTAACAATTGAATTGCCCACTACCACCATCCCCCCCCCATAGAAGAGGTATCTTTGGCATGAGAAGATACATGGTCATCCCCCAATAAATGGGTCCCTTCCAAGGGGAGCTGTCATCGAGGGTGCAGGACCACATCCCTAAAGGCCACCTCCACCCCTCTCTTTGCCTCTCTTAAACTTTCCACTTCCACCACCTTGGCCTCAAAGGGAAAAAAACAAACATGTTCCCAGAGATCCAACAGCTCATTGCATTTCATACATACCCATACATATAGTGGGGGGTGTTAAACACTGGAAAGCCCCCATGTCCCTGCTGGCTTTCTACTGGCATGATTGTTCTTTGCTTGTTTATGTTACCCGATTAAGCGTAAGGGATTCTGTTGAGCCGGGTGGGATGTCCTGGCCTTCTTAGTTTGCTGCCCAACTCACGCATCTGCTGAGCTTGCCTTGGTGCTTTGCTTGTGGAGGGAGCTCCCTCACTAGCTGGTTCCAAAGTTATATTCTGCTGGCTAGCTCCTCCCAGCTGTTGTAGTAACCAACTGATTATGGCAGATGCTCATGCATAGATTAATTCAAAGAACAGTGAGTTTTTTATTTAAAAAAACCTTTGTTCTCTATTCTGCCTTTGAAAAGTTGTTTGTGTTTGTAGATAATGGCAAATACAGACTATTAATTGTACTGAGTCCTGCCATCAGCTTGGTTAGTCTATTGTGTGACTATCAAAATGTTATAAAAACCCTGCATGAAAAACTGGTTTGGGGGTTGAAATGGATACCTCTTTTGGAGAAGGAAGGATTAGTTCTCAAGTCCTGTTTCTGCCTCAGATTCCTTAGGTAGTCCTTAGGTAGGTTTCCACAGGATGTCAAACATAGCAAGGCCCAGAGACCAGTCCATCAATGACATTTCCAAAATGCATGTACTTGTAGACCTTTATTTTATGTGGGCAGCCAAAAAGGAACCTTTCCAACACAGCCCACATGGAAAACCTTTCAGCATTGCCAGCATTTCAAACTGTATCCAATATCAAACTACTGATTTTATATATGTATATACGTGGAAATTTATGTAGGGGTGTGTGTGTGTGTGTGTGTGTGCGCGCGCGTGTGTGTGTGTGTGTCTGTGTCTGTGGTTTGGAGGGGAAGAGGCTTGGCTTGGTAAAGACTTGGAATCTCAGAGCTAAGGGGATCTTGTGGAAGAAGAAATGAAGTCTATCTTTTAGTACCTATTAGCATACTGCAATGCCATGCAGGGCCACCCAAGATGGACAGGTCATAGTGGAGAGTTTTGACTAAACGTGATCCACCTGGAGAAGGAACTGGCAAGCCACTCCAGTAACCCTGCCAAGAAAACTCCATGGACAAAGACAACAGGCATATAAAAGTTATGACGCTGGAAGATGAGCCCCTCAGGTCGGAAGGCGTCCAACATGCTACTGAGGAAGAGCGGAGGACAAGTACAAGTAGATTCAGAGCTGATGAAGCGGCTGGGCCAAAGCCGAAAGGACGCTCAGTTGCGGATATGCCTGGAAGCGAAAGGAAAGTCCGATGCTGTAAAGAAAAATATTGCATAGGAACCTGGAATGTAAGAACCATGAATGGAGGCAAGCTGGATGTGGTCAAAAATGAGATGACAAGAATAAATATCGACATCCTGGGCATCAGTGAACTAAAATGGAAGGGAATGGGCGAATTCAGTTCGGATGACTATCATATCTACTACTGTGGGCAAGAATCCCGTAGTAGAAATGGAGTGGCCCTCATAGTCAACAAAAGAGTGGTAAAAGCTGTAATGGGATGCAATCTCAAAAATGACAGAATGATCTCGATACGAATCCAAGGCAGACCTTTTAACATCACAGTAATACAAGTTTATGCACCAACTACTGGTGCTGAAGAAAGTGAAATTGACCAATTCTATGAAGACCTACAACACCTTCTAGAAATGACACCAAAGAAGGATGTTCTTCTCATTACAGGGGATTGGAATGCTAAAGTAGGGAATCAAGAGATAAAAGGAACAACTGGCAAGTTTGGCCTGGGAGTTCAAAATGAAGCAGGGCAAAGGCTAATAGAGTTCTGTCAAGAGAACAAGCTGGTCATCACAAACACTCTCTTCCAACAACACAAGAGACGACTCTACACATGGATATCACCAAATGGGCAGCATCGAAATCAGATTGATTATATTCTCTGCAGCCAAAGATGGAGAAGCTCTATACAGTCAGCAAAAACAAGACCTGGGGCTGACTGTAACTCAGATCATCAGCTTCTTATAGCAAAATTCCAGCTTAAACTGAAGAAAGTAGGAAAAACCACTGGGCCAGTAAGATACAATCTGAATCAAATCCCTTATGAATACACAGTGGAAGTGAGGAACAGGTTTAAGGATTTAGATTTGGTGGACAGAGTGCCTGAAGAACTATGGATGGAGGCTCGTAACATTATACAGGAGGCAGCAACGAAAACCATCCCAAGGAAAAGGAAATGCAAGAAAGCAAAATGGCTGTCCAACGAGGCCTTACAAATAGCGGAGGAGAGGAGGCAAGCAAAATGCAAGGGAGATAGGGAAAGATACAGGAAACTGAATGCAGATTTCCAAAAAACAGCAAGGAGAGACAAGAGGGTCTTCTTAAATGAGCAATGCAAAGAAATAGAGGAAAACAATAGAATGGGGAAAACCAGAGATCTGTTCAAGAAAATTGGAGATATGAAAGGAACATTTCGTACAAAGATTACCATAATCAAGGACAAAAGTAGTAAGGACCTAACAGAAGCAGAAGACATCAAGAAAAGGTGGCAAGAATACACAGAGGAATTATACCAGAAAGATATGGAGGTCTCGTACACCCCAGGTAGTGTCGTTGCTGACCTTGAGCCAGACATCTTGGAGAGTGAAGTCAAATGGGCCTTAGAAAGCACTGCTAATAACAAAGCCAGTGGAAGTGATGATATTCCAGCTGAACTATTTAAAATTTTAAAAGATGATGCTGTTAAGGTGCTACACCCAATATGCCAGCAAGTTTGGAAAACTCAGCAATGGCCAGAGGATTGGAGAAGATCAGTCTACATCCCAATCCCAAAGAAGGGCAGTGCCAAAGAATGCTCCAACTACCGCACAATTGCGCTCATTTCACACGCTAGCAAGGTTATGCTTAAAATTCTACAAGGCAGGCTTAGGCAGTATGTGGACCGAGAACTCCCAGAAGTGCAAGCTGGATTTCGAAAGGGCAGAGGAACCAGAGACCAAATAGCAAACATGCGCTGGATTATGGAGAAAGCTAGAGAGTTCCAGAAAAACGTCTACTTCTGCTTCATTGACTATGCAAAAGCCTTTGACTGTGTCGACCACAGCAAACTATGGCAAGTTCTTAAAGAAATGGGAGTGCCTGATCACCTCATCTGTCTCCTGAGAAATCTCTATGTGGGACAAGAAGCTACAGTTAGAACTGGATATGGAACAACTGAGTGGTTCAAAATTGGGAAAGGAGTACGACAAGGTTGTATATTGTCTCCCTGCTTATTTAACTTATATGCAGAATTCATCATGCGAAAGGCTAGACTAGATGAATCCCAAGCCGGAATTAAGATTGCCGGAAGGAATATCAACAACCTCAGATATGCAGATGACACAACCTTGATGGCAGAAAGCGAGGAGGAATTAAAGAACCTTTTAATGAGGGTGAAAGAGGAGAGCGCAAAATATGGTCTGAAGCTCAACATCAAAAAAACCAAGATCATGGCCACTGGTCCCATCACCTCCTGGCAAATAGAAGGGGAAGAAATGGAGGCAGTGAGAGATTTTACTTTCTTGGGCTCCTTGATCACTGCAGATGGTGACAGCAGTCACGAAATTAAAAGACGCCTGCTTCATGGGAGAAAAGCAATGACAAACCTAGACAGCATCTTAAAAAGCAGAGACATCACCTTGCCGACAAAGGTCCGTATAGTTAAAGCTATGGTTTTCCCAGTAGTGATGTATGGAAGTGAGAGCTGGACCATAAAGAAGGCTGATCGCCGAAGAATTGATGCTTTTGAATTATGGTGCTGGAGAAGACTCTTGAGAGTCCCATGGACTGCAAGAAGATCAAACCTATCCATTCTTAAGGAAATCAGCCCTGAGTGCTCCCTGGAAGGACAGATCGTGAAGCTCAGGCTCCAATACTTTGGCCACCTCATGAGAAGAGAAGAATCCTTGGAAAAGACCCTGATGTTGGGAAAGATTGAGGGCACTAGGAGAAGGGGACGACAGAGGACAAGATGGTTGGACAGTGTTCTCGAAGCTACGAACATGAGTTTGACCAAATTGCGGGAGGCAGTGCAAGACAGGAGTGCCTGGCGTGCTATGGTCCATGGGGTCACGAAGAGTCGGACACGACTAAACGACTAAACAACAGCATACTGCAAGCCACAAATAACTTCTTATTCCAGAGAGTCAGTATAGAGCATAAGACATAAAGCAGGCTTCATGGAAACCATTATATTTTGGGCTCAGTTACATATCTGTATTAGGGGAATAACTAGGGAGATCTGCAGCAAAATCTTGCAGCATGAGTCTCCTGTTCAGCGTTCTAGCCAGTCAGCATTTTGTGCTCACTCAGAATGCTCTGTTCTCATTGTGCTGTTTTTGGCCCCACCTCTCGGCTTCCACCTTCCCCCCTAAAAATTTTTTGGTACTACAAATATTGGGGTTCCCCCAAAGCTGCTGATTCCTCCCTCTGTAGCATGGAAGGTGACAGTTTGGCTGCAAAAGCTTCTGTGGATTAATGATGATGAAGATTATTATTATTAGTAGTAGTATTATTATTTATTTATACCCCGCCCATCTTTCTGGGTTTCCCCAGCCACTCTGGGCAGCTTCCAACAAAATATTAAAAATACAATAAAGCATCAAACATTTAAAAACTTCCCTAAACAGGGCTGCTCCACAAGGTTATTTGGAGAGTGTTTTGCTGAGTGTTGCAGCAATCTCTTTGAGATGGGGGGGGGGACTGAGGAGCACACAGAACTCTTCCCACTCACAAGATCTTCCCCCAAATATATTCTTGTTCTCTGCTGAAGCCAGATGAGACAAGGACTAACCTGAAAAGTTTTCCTTAATTAGCAAATCTCACTGTGAAACCCTAACCAATTTAGTATACTGCATGTCCAAAATTATTTGGGATTCCAGCACAGTGCTGGAGAAATTCCATTAGGAATGTTGCATGCAGATGGTCCCCCAGGTTCAATCCCAGGCACCTGCAAGTAGGAGGGGGAATACCCCTCCCCCATTTGAAACCCTGGAGAACCTCTGCCACGCAGTGTACTCCGTCTGCTGAGCTAAATAAATCAATAATCTGACTCTGTGAAAAGGCAGCTTCTTTTGTTCCTAGACAGAGTCTATCCAGAACTCTTAATCATCACAGCTAGGAACAGAACCTCCATCTGCAGAGGCAGTTTGTGTCTGAATACCAGTTGATTGGGGCTGGGGAAAGAAATAGTGGGGGGAGGGGCTTGTTGCTCTCATCTTGTTTGTGGGCTTCCTGAAAGCACCTAGCACAGGTGTGGGCAGACTTTGGGATTGTTGGATCTGCTTCATTTCCTTGTTTTACTAGAACCTTAAGTGCTACCAACCAGAGTGGGATACAAAAGACACATTCAGTATTGAATAGCATGGTGCTTCTGAGTGCCTTCTGAGCCCCTTCATTTGTTTTGCAGAATGGGAACTGAACTGCTTTTGCACCAATGTCCACTTCATTTCCATCTCATTGAGGTGGGGGAAAGTCATTTTGCTGTTATTCAACAGCTGGGAGCCAGAGACCCAGCTTGCTATAGTGTTAAAAGTGTTGGACTCGGACAAGGGAGACCACAGGTTCAAATCCCAGCTCTGCCATGAAGCTAGTTGAGCAGCCTTGATTGAGCCAGTCACTACCTTCCAGCTGAATCTACCTCACAGGGTTGTTGTGAGGAGAGGGATGAGAGCAATTTATAAAAGTAATAACAATGGTTGTTTTCATTTATATCCCAACTTTTTCTCCAGGGAGTTTGATGTGGTGTATATGGAACTCCTTGGAAAAGACCCTGATGTTAGGAAAGATGGAGGGCACAAGGAGAAGGGGACGACAGAGGACGAGATGGTTGGACAGTGTTCTCGAAGCTACGAACATGAGTTTGACCAAACTGCGGGAGGCAGTGCAAGACAGGAGTGCCATGGGGTCACAAAGAGTCGGACACGACTAAATGACTAAACAACAAAAATATTGAACTCCCCCTCCCCAGTTAATCCCCACCACAACCCTGTGAGGTAGGGTGGTAGAACTGGAAGAACAGTCAATAGTCAAACTGTAAATAAGGGAAAGAAACATTAGACATATGAGAGATTAATGAGAAGGAGCAAAGTACTCAAGCAATAATAAGAGATACAATGAAAGTGGTGATGAGGGGAATTGGTATTAGGGAATCCGGTAAATTGTGAAAACAACAAGCAGAAGAGATTAAAAAGTTAGAGGAAGAAATTGGAACATTGGAAAATCAATATATTAAAGATAACAATAAAATAAGTTATGCACAATTACAGGCAAAAAGGAAGGAGAAAATAAATATATGGAAAAAGTGCAGAAAGATTTGATATTCTTTAAAAGAGAATTTTTTGAAGATAGTAATAACAATTATAAATTACTGGTAGAGCTGCTGTACAGTAAAAAATAAAGAGTAAATAATTCAATTAGCCTAATAAAAGATAAAATGGGTAATATTCACAATCTGATGAAAGATAAGTTGGGAGTATTTCAGGAGTTTTAGCAAGAGTTATATTCAGCAGTTAACAATACAATGGGAAGCTGAAAGAATATACAGCATCAAGAGACACTGGAATATGAAGCTAGAAAGTAGGGATAGAGGGTTAAGGAACAACCAATTTGAGAAAAAGAAATAGAGGAAGTTATAGGGAAACTAAAAGGGGGTAAAGTCCCAGGAACAGATGGATTGGAAATGGAATATTATAAGGTATTAAAAATATATTGGTTCCTAAATTGAAAGAGTATATAATTCAGTAATAGGATCTCACCATTGTGGGAACAATCAATAATTAGCTTAATTCCAAAACCAGGAAAAGATTTGAAGGACCCAGGATTGTATAGGCCAATTTCTCTAATAATTCAAGATGCTAAAATATTGACCTCAATAATGGCAAAAAGTATGAATAATTTCATGTATAAATATATAAATAAAAACCAATGTGGCTTTGTAGCAGGAAGACAGATGTATAGTTTAATAGGAAGAGTGTTGAATAAAATAGACATAAGAAGAATAAATAAATTGAAAGCTGGTATAGTAGCATTGGATATCTTTTTTTATATAATTATTTATTAAATTTTCCAAAATAAACACATTTAAAACATTATACAAGACAAACAAACACATAAACAAACATTCAAAAATACAAACATCCCAAAAAACATGCTCCGCCGAGCTTGACTTCCCTCCCTCCCCTCAAAAGGTTTTCTAATCAGTTTTTATCTCGCAGTTCCTTTGTATCTAATCTTTAGGGTCAATTCGTAGGATTTATTTCACGCCTGCAAGTGTCTTTAAACCTTTACAGTTCATTTCCATATAGTCCACAAATTTACTCCAATCCCTTAGAAACCTTGTCTCCCTCTGGTTTCGAATCCTGCTAGTCAGTCTCGCTAATTCTGCATATTCAATCATCTTTGTCTGCCAGTCTCCAATTGTCGGTAAGTCCTGGGTTTTCCATTTTTGGGCTAATAATGTCCTCGCCGCGGTTGTCACATATAAGAAAAGGGTACTATCCTCCCTAGTTATCTCTTGGCCTATCAGTCCTAACAGAAAGGCCTCTGGTCTTTTGGGAAAAGTATATTTAAATATCTTTTTCAGTTCGTTATATATCATTTCCCAATATCCTTTAACCTTTTCACATTTCCACCACATATGATAAAAGTCCCCTTCCTTTTCATTACATTTCCAGCACATTCTGTTACTCATTCTATACATTTTCGCTAATTTCACTGGAGTTAAGTGCCATCTATACATCATCTTCCAAACATTCTCTTTCAAAGCAGTACATGCTGTAAATTTTATTGTTTGGTTCCATAATTTCAACCACGCATCATATTCAATATTATGCCCAAAATCCTTAGCCCATTTTATCATTACCTCTTTCGTCAACTCATCTTTAGTATACCACTCTACCAGCAAGTTATACATTTTGGACAACAATTTTACTCTGCCCCCTAGCAACTCTGTTTGAAATTTGGACCTTCTCTCCTCAAAACCAATTTTTTTATCTTGCACAAATACATCATTAATTTGATGATATTGCAACCAACTCGACAAATATACTTTCACCTCTTCATACGGTTTCAGTTTCCAACCTTGTTCCGATTGTCTTAGAAAATTTTCATATGTTGGTCTCTCACCTTCCATATTCACTTTTTTCACTATGATCACTTCCATTGGTGAGATCCACCATGGCGTCTTGGTCTCTAACAAGGCTTTATTTCTTTCCCATACTTCAAATAACGATCTTCTTATAACATGGTTCGTAAATCCTTTATGGGTGCAGCATTGGATATCTTTATGGGTGCAGCATTGGATATCTTTAAGGCTTTTGACTGTATAGAATGGCCGGCATTAAAAATGATTATAGAAAGTTTAGGATTTGCAAGACTATTTAAAGGGTTAATAAATCAATTATACTTGAGGAACAAGGCATATGTCATAGTTAATGATGGTAAAAGGTAAAGGGGCCCGACCATCAGGTCCAGTCGTGTCTGACTCTGGGGTTGCGGCGCTCATCTCGCTCTAGGCCAAGGGAGCCGGCGTTTGTCCGCAGACAGCTTCCGGGTCATGTGGCCAGCATGACAAAGCTGCTTCTGGAGAACTAGAGCAGTGCACGGAAACACTGTTTACCGCAGGCATTCGAACCACCGACCTTCTGATCAGCAAGCCCTAGACTCTGTAGTTTAACCCACAGCGCCACCTGGGTCCCATAGTTAATGATGGTATAACAACACTAATACGAGACAAGGATGCCCCCTTTCCCCAATTTTATTTGTATTGGTCATTGAGACTCTAGGCAAAATTTTAGAGAAGATGGAAATATAAAAAGAATAAGCAATAAAGGAAAGGAGAAAATAAGCTTATTTTCAGATGACGCTTTGCATTTCTTGAAAACAAGAAATGCAAAAAACAAGAAATGCAAAGAATATATAAAATTTAAAAAATTATAAAAAGGGGAGATAAAGAAGGAAATTTAGTTATAAAAGGGGAAACCAGTGAAATTTATAAAATATTAGTAGAAATGGAGGATCAACAAGATCAATTAAAAGAGGTGTGGTAAAAGGAGACAACAGGGCAGATAAACAGTCAAATATGGGGAAATATGGGAGAAACACACTTTGAAAATGTTGTCTATAAGGATAAAAGAAAATTACTACAAGTTAGTATGGAGATGGTACTTCACACCAGTGTTATGTTGGAGGGGATGCCAGGAAACTGGGACTTACATTCACAAGTGGTGGGGGTGTAAATACAAACTTTTTGGCAAAGGGTATTTAATGATATAACAGAAATCACAGGGTTAAAGCTGACCGAAAGTCCAGAGGTATCAGTTTACAATGTGGTGGAAGGTTCGCAGGCTATGAAGGACTTGCTCAGAAATGTATTGACAGCTGCATGAGTTATTATAGCTAGGAAGTGGGAGGGACAAGTTGAAATATAAAATGGAAGAATGGTATAAAGGGTTGTGGGATATAAATTAAGAAGTGCTATTAAAGTCAGATGGAGAAATGATTTTGAGGAGATATGGAAGGCATTTGTTAGATAGCTAAATAGTTATAATGGAATGGTCTCAGAGGTGGGGTGCACATTTTTCTTTATTTTAATTATTATTACTTTGTTTAAATACTACTACAACAACAACAACAACAACAACAACAAACAACAACAGAAGTAAAATTGTGAAAGCCTGTGTCTCTATTATTTATTGTAACCAATAAAGGTAATGGCCACTTTCAACTCCCCCCCCCCAAAAAAAAACACCCTGTGAGGTAGGCTGGTAGAACTGAAAGAGGACAGCTCATGGGCAGGAAATGTGAAGATGAGGGACCAAGAGTATTGTTAAAGGTGGAACGGATGAAGACATAAATCACAGGTGATCTCCTATCCTTGCTTTTATTGGGCAGGCTGAGAGGCTGCAACTAAAAATACTTGGAGGAAAGACATGATATAAAGATGGTAAACAAAATAACAGTGGTAAATATGGTCAGAATAAAAACTTTTGCCAATACTGCAAATCACTTGTAGGTCCCGATGCAGCTTTTGCCGATCCCTGGCCTGATTGGCTATTGTGGGAAACCGACAGGCCTCTGTTATGGGGCGCCCGTTTGGTGTAGTGGTTAGTGACGGACTAGGACCCGGGAAAGACCAGGGTTCAAATCTCCCCTCAGCAATCAAGCCCACGAGGCATTCCCTACCTCTCATCCTAACCAGGGTTGTTGCGGGGATTTAAATGAGGAGGGGGAGAACCAGATATAAACAAAAACATTTTGCCAATACTTCAAATCACCGAGAGATCGACCTGTAGATCTGCTGATTGAGCTTTGTCTATTGGGGGGGGGGAGGCACAGATGAGCCCTATGTCCGAACATTCAATTCATATTAATGTCCACCTTTTCCCCTGTTGCAACAACTTAAAAATGCAAATTGATGCAGCAGCAGGTTAAGCTCTGCTTAGTTTTTGGCTGTTTTGTTCCTCTCCTCCCCACCCACCAGCTCTCCCTGCGCCCTCTGGGGCCAGGCCAGGCTCCTTTTGCAGGAGGCTCCCTCGCTCGCTCTTCCAGCCCGGCGCTCGGAGCTGCTCCTCCCGGCTCTGAATTATTCATCCTCCCCTTGTCACGCCGGCGCGCCTCTTGCTTGGCAGATCCGCGGCTGCTTCGCGCTTGGGGCGCGCGGAGTCGTCCTCCCAGCAGAGGTCCCTGCTGCATCCGAGCGAAAGGCAGGAGGGAGAAGAGCAGAGGCTGCAGCAGCCCAAAAGACGAACTGGGAGCTGGAAACTCGCCCAGGTCCCGATCGGGGGCGTCCACACGACCGGCGCGAACCTTGGGGGGGAGAGGGCCAAACGAATACACTGAACTTTTTTGGGGGGGTTGGGGAGGGCGGGGAGTCGCCCGCAAAAAAACCCATAGTATATATATGTCATGTGGCCTGAATATTCCTAACTTTATGGCTAATAGTAATATTAATTTATAATTTAAGATGTTTTGAAATCAGTAAATTATATGTAGGAGTTATGCCCTATTAAAATATAGGGTTGTCGATACCATTATGTGAAGAGGAGGGAGAAACAAACATTGTTATTTTTTTAACGTATTTCACATCTTGATGCCTTCATATACCTGGGAGTGAGCTGCACTGATTTCAGATAAGCCCGCATAGGCATGCATAAGACCAACCAAGTGTAATCCTATCCTAATATAACAATATAATGCTGTTCTATAAAACTATAAATACGAAATATATGCTAAATAAAGTGGCTAAACCTTTAGGTAAGCCCCCTCCTTGAATGAAAAGTCCACCAAGCACTTCTGGGCAATAGTTTCGTTAATAGGGATCGAGCTCGTGTAGATTTTATTGAAACAACTTCAATTGGTTTAAATGTTCAAACGTTTCACTACATTTCTGGTTTGCCTCACAAAGATTTCTGTGTATCTGAAGTGTATCTGAAGAAGTGTGCATGCACACGAAAGCTCATACCAAAATATAAACTTAGTTGGTCTTTAAGGTGCTACTGAAGGAATTTTTTTATAAAGATTTCTGTGTAATAATAAACCTGCACGCGCTACCAACTAAAGACGATTCCTGTCACCAAATTTACTTTGTGTGTATGACCATCGAAACAGCTTCTGGCTATGCTAGAAAGTCCCTTTCCCACACAACACATCCCCATCAACTTTTTAAAAAAAAAGATGTGGGGAGAGAAAAAGATTTAAATATATGGAAAGGAGGCCATGGAATTAGCTCTTGCTGGGAGCCTTGTTTCTATTAATTTCTGGCGCCTCGCAAACCAGGAGATCCAAAAGGCTTCTGGTTCAAAATAAGTGAATTGAAATCAGAAACCTTTCGTTTGAATAAAATTAGGGGTGAGTTGCATCCGGTTTAATTGTTAAAAAATAACATCCAAAACATTCCTGCAACTTTTAATTAACGGATTTTAAAAAGAAACACAGAGGTTTTTAAAAAATCCAAACCAATGAAGCTTCTCTTCGGAAACGTGTTTCCAAATTCACGAAACGCTTGTCATTCACAAGTGGAGTTGCGGGTAGTTCTGTTTCTTATAAGGCTGGTCGGCTTACCGTGGGGGAGAAAACAATAAACATATTTTCTAGGCGAATTGTTGCGGCTTTTCAGAGTCCCGAGGCTGCAACACGACAGGAGTTTAACCATTTCCATGGGTCAAGTAAGCAGCCGGGAGAACGTTGTGATTTTAAAAACACAGTAAATAAACTGGGATGAAACACAAAGAAATCTAGAAAATATGCCAGTATTTGTCTAGGGAAGGAAATGGGGAAGAGAAAATACGAAAGAAAAACACGGACTTTCCCACGCTTTATACCGCCATCCTATGCATGCAATATTCAAAAGCAGTCCCCACAATCTGAAAAGTGTTAGCTAGGAAGCGTTGCCAGGGTTGCACAACCTGCTTCACAGGGCTGGGTAAACGAGTGAGGGAATGAGTCAATCTGGACTTGATGGGACTTACTTCTGGGTAAGGATGCTATGGGATTGTGCTGTTGTGCAGATTACGCCTGCAGTCCTGCGCGCTGTTACCGAAGAGTGAACGCCATCAGATAATGGGACACTTAAATTGGCGCCTGCCTTATCCTGGGTCAGATCGTTGATCTCTCTCGCTCAGTACTGTCAGCAGGATTCCTCCAAGATTTCAGGCTGGGGACATCCGCAGCGCTACCTGGAGATGCCCCGGGGGATGGACCGTAGGAGCTCCTGTTAGCGGCCCCACGGCTGTCAGGACGAGAGCACTCTTGCTAAGGAGGACCCTTCCGTCCGGTGTAGCAGGAGGTGCCGTAGGTGAAGCAGGGGTCAATTAAGCAGCCCCCTCGGTTTGGGGCTGAAGGCGGTGAGGGAATCTAGAAATAGCCTCAATCAATTCGACGGGATTGTCAACAAGAAGCACCTTTTTGTTGCTGGGTTCCTTGCTGCCCATTCTAGTTGCACTTTTTAATTGCAAGAATACAAACGAGAGAGAGAGAGAGAGAGAGAGAGAGGGAGGGAGGGAGGGAGAGGAATACCTTCCAGAAGGAAGACGGAGGGCGAAACACTTTTTTTATTCATACCCCCTTCCAATGAATGAGATTTCAAGTAGAGCAGTTGTTCCCACGGGATCTCCTCACTGGTGGGGAACTGGGAATCCGAGGGGCCACCGCCATAGTCCGGCCGGGTCTGACCGGTCCCTCACCAGCAGGAAGGTGCGCGCGGGAGAGACTTTGCGCGAAAGCGCGCCGAGGGACCCCATCTACGCGCCTTTCTCCTGCCAGTCGGCCACCACGTTCTGCGTCCCATTGTTCACTCGGGGCCAATCCGCGCTCGCCGTCTTCTTCTCGGCCAATCGCCTCCGGGGGCTACTGGAGCAGCCTGGTGAGGTCACCGCTCTGCCTCCTCCTCCTCCTCCCCCTCCCCCTCCTCCAGGGCTGGTGGGTGGTCTATGGCGTGCTGACGTCATGCTGCGTATGGGACAGAGCAAGCTGCCCTCCCTGGTGCTCCAGGGTTGGAATAGTTAGTTAGGAACCAGCAGGCTCCGGGGCTAGGAAGCCTTTTTTTAACCCCCCGCCCACTTTCTGAATCATAGCACTTTCCCACATCTCCTTCTGCATGGTGGATATTATTTTTCCTTATTCTTTCCTGGGTGATATGGGGGATCATTCCAAAAGTAAGTGGATCTTGTTCTTTCTCTCTCTCTCTCTCTGGTCGGGATGTTGTGCGTAAAGATTTGGGTGCATTGGAATGTAGTTTCCTGCAAGGGGCTTTGCTTTTGCGAAATCCCTTTCAAGGAGGGCGGGGAGAGGGCCAAAAATAACGAATATTGTAAAAGTGTTCTATCTATATATCTACGGCTATATATAGATATGCATTTATAAGCATAAATTTTCCCCTCTGCTTTACGCCACCGCTTGCCTTTCCGTTGTTGGATTCCTATCAAAACCTGGCAGTTGCAGAACTTGCTGCTGGCTTATTTTTAAACGAGCATGTTTTTATTCAGGGATTTGTCGCCCAACACTTGAACGATCCTCCAGAAAATTGTAGGGAGAATTAGCAATAACTATAAAGATAGCAATTATGATAATACAACGAAGTCATGGAAAGATTCCCAGATTCTCTTTCTCTTTTCATCATTTCTTCTGGGCGTATTAAATGCGTGGCCGTTTGCTTTTATTTTCTGCGGTGCAATCGGAAAACAAACAAAGTTATACGGGAAAGTGCAAAGATGCAAAATCCCCCGGGTTCTTCCGTTCTTATTTTTATCCCCTTGCTTTGCTGGGGCGGGGGCGTTGATTTATAAAAGAGGTGCCGCCGCAGCACCCAAACCTCTTGTCGTCACCGGTGCCTGATTTGGGGTTAAATTCTACGGCTTGATTTGTTTTGGTTTTAGACTGATTTTTTTAAAAAAAGGGAAAAAAAGAAAACTTGTTTCCCGCCACCCTTTCCAGAAAGTCCTGATGAGAGATTCTGTCCGTTCTTAGTGTCCTTTGCTCCTTTCCACCGGCAGAGAAACCCGGGATTGCCATGTGCGTGGGCTGCGGGAGCGAAATCCACGACCAGTACATCTTGAAGGTCTCCCCGGACCTGGAGTGGCACGCGGCGTGCCTGAAATGCGCGGATTGTAGCCAGTATTTGGACGAGACCTGCACTTGTTTTGTGAGAGATGGCAAAACGTACTGTAAAAGGGATTATATCAGGTGATGATGACCTCCTCCCCCTCTCGGAGCGGGACGCCCACCAAGCGGAAGAAAAACATGCGTAGCAAATCCAGTTGCACCCACGCTTCCCTTTCGTTTTCTTTCCTCCTCTTCGGAGCCTTTTTTGTTACACAGCCCCCTTTTATTTATTCGATTAATTGTTCGCAAATGTTTGCTTTCTTTTGGCAATTTTCTTCTCCCCCTACCCTCTCTTCTCTATGTTGTAGAAATCTTGCTTGCGGGGGGGGGGGGTGTCAGGCCACAGAGGATGGAGGGATTTTTTTTGGTCTTTGAACTCCGGACGGCCGGAAGTTCAGAGAAAGACTCGCCTGTGGAAGCGTCATTTTGCACAATCCTCTCTTGGTGATTTCCCACCCGACATATGCGATAAGAGCGAGACATTTCACATAGAGTTCGGAGGGAAAGCTGGGGATTTCATAGAATCATAGATTTGTAGAGTTGGAAAGGGCCCAAGGGTCATCTAGTCCAACCCCCCATGGAGGAATCGACTACTATCCTAAGCGGTGCCGCTTATTTGTTTTGTTTTTTTCCATTTCCGATCTAGGCTATACCAAGCTTTGCCTGGGTCAGACACGTAGGCCAGACAAATTCCTGGGCATCCTAAAGCAAACTCCAAAGCCAGCTTGGCAAGAAGGATGGCTAATAACCAGTGTGCCAATGAGAAGGCGGAACTGACTCTCCGTAACTCAGTCCGCGAGAGCCGATTCTTATTATTTTATTATTCTTAATTTGGCACCACTCATGTGCAATTTAGGTCTCTGTCTGAAGAGACTTGAAATCTAAATTGTTATTTATCATAGTATACCATAAGAGCTGCCGAGGAAGTTGCCCGTTATTAAGTGAGCGGCTTTGGCAGCCTAGGTCCCCGCCTCGAGGAGCTTACAAATCTTCAAATGCTTAATGATGGATACCTTTACGGATAGCGTTGAGTATCCCTAATAGCAGCCTTCCAAGAGGCTAGAGAAGAGGCCGCCCAGGCTGGTCCTTTCCTTATTATTGCTGCTTATTGTTAAATGAGCGGAGGGAAAAGCTAGGCTCCTGCCCGGAGGGGTTGCGGTGGTAATTGCGATCCAACCCGCGCAGCTCACCCGAGCCTCCATTGGCCGCCATGGGATCATGGAATGGTAGGGCTGGGAGGGTCCCCAAAGGCCATCTAGTCCCTGTAAGGCAGGGATCACAGTCGTCGGTGGGGTGTGTGGGTGTTTTGCTTGGGGATGGCGGGAGCCAGTGGTGCCCCTTTCCCTCCTGCCTTCCCCGCTGACTGCTGCCCCTTCTCCCTCCCTCCCTCCCTCCCACCCCTGCAGGCTCTTCGGCATCAAGTGCGCCAAGTGCGCGGCGGGCTTCAGCAGCAGCGACTTAGTGATGCGCGCCCGGGACAACGTCTACCACCTGGAGTGCTTCCGTTGCTCGGTGTGCAGCCGGCAGCTCCTTCCGGGAGACGAGTTCTCGCTGCGGGACCACGAGTTGCTCTGCCGCGCAGACCACAGCCTCCTCATCGACCGGGCCGGGTCAGCGGAGAGCCCCCCGCGCAGCCCTGGACACCTCCAAGGCGCCAGGCTCGCAGGTAGGCGGTCACCCCCAGCAGACCCCGAAAGCGGCTGGCCGTAGAATTGTAGAGCTGGAAGGGATCCCGAGGCTTATCTAGTGCAACCCCCTGCAATGTAGAAACCTCAGCTAACGCTCCTTCCCTCCCTCCCTCCCTCCCTCCCTCCCTCCCTCCCTCCCTCCCTCCCTCCCTTTCTTTCTTTCTTTCTTTCTTTCTTTCCCTCCCCCCTCCCTTCCACCTTTCACCCTGACTCCTTTCTCACTTCCCCCTCCGTTCCTTCGTTTCTGATTCTCTATTTTCTCTATCCACATCTCCACCCTCCCACCCGCACTCTGCATCTTCTAGCCTACCCGCTTCCCAACCACCGCAACAGCCGAGGGAACTCTTTCTGTCCTAGGAGTCTCTCCAGACAGCAGACCCCTTCTGGACCCTCCCATGCACTCTATACGCACGTGTACTGAGGCGCCTTCCAGACGAACAGATGAATTTAGCTTTAGGAGACCGAATGCAATCATTTCTGCTGTCATCAACCACTCAGGAGAGGCGCAAAAGTACCCCAGAAGGCGAACCAAATAGTGAAGATCCTTTGCCCCCCAAGCGCTTGCAAAATGGAGTAGGACAGAGAAAATAAAAGGAGGAAGCAAAGACCTTTTCTGCTTGGGAGAGACCGTGCCAGTGGGGGGACGGGGGACGGAAGGACTGCAAAACATCCCTGGGGAAAATGTTGAGAATCTTGCCACCTATCCAAAGTTAAAAAGGTAAAGGTAAAGGACCCCTGACCATTAGATCCAGTCGTGACCGACTCTGGGGTTGCAGCGCTCATCTCGCTTTATGGACCGAGGGAGCCGGTGTACAGCTTGCAGGTCTTGTGGCCAGCATGACTAAGCCGCTTCTGGCGAACCAGAACGAAAACGCTGTTTACCTTCCTGCTTGGAGCGGTACCTATTTATCTACTTGCACTTTGACGTGCTTCCGAACTGCTAGGTTGGCAGGAGCTGGGACTGAGCAACGGGAGCTCACCCTGTTGTGGGGATTCGAACCACCGACCGGCAAGCCCTAGGCTCTGTGGTTTAACCCACAGCGCCACCCGCGTTAGGTGGATTAGGAAGTTAGGAAGGAGTTATGTGTAGGGGTCCCAAACTTTTGATACTCTCCAGCTCTGGTCTGATGGGAGCCCCCCCCCCCACGCACTTGATCTTGCTTTTTTAAACCTACAGAGAAGTCATTAGGAGGTGATGGTGAACCCACTGACCCCCCCCCCCCAATCAAGACTTTGAAGAAAGTAGATCCTGCTCACTTCTGGGGAATGTACTGTGAGTGCATGCGACACATTTAAAGCACTCTCCTTAAAGAATTCCCAGATATTTTGCGGGCTCTGTGTGTGTGCTTTAAATGGTGTGCACCCAGACTTAGGAGTGCTGGGTGAATGGATTCTGCCTGAATCCCGTTCCTCCAGTCTCTCCCAGTGACAAACTTTTGTCCTAGTCCCCCCGCCCCTCAATTACACACGTGAAGAACAATGTAGGCAGGGGAAGTCCAAAATACAGGGGGGGGGAGAGAGCTTCCAGATTTTGTTGAAGGCGCTGGTTCACGTCCAGTGTTTGGGCCTCCTTGGACAGCCCCATCTCCGCAGCTGGGGGCTTTTTAGGAAAACCAGAGTGGGACCATATCAAACATCCCACTCCAGGCCTGGGCAGGGGGCTTCCCATCTGAGTGACGTCTCTGCCAGCGCTTGAGTTTATTCTAAGGAGCCTTGTGAAGTTTTATTGTGAATGCCCCTGGGCATGTGCGAAGTAACCCTCTCTGTTTCTCTCGCACACCAGCTGAGGGAACGCATCCCTCGGCCACTCAATGGAGAAAAGGGTGCTGCAGAAGAGAGTGAACCAGCAAGTCTGAAGCAAAGTTTATTTTCAGACCTAAACCCCCAAGCAGAGTTGATTCGAGTTGCCAGGCAGGCAAGTCCAACTGAATGGGGCGGGGGACTTGCTTCTTCAGGAAACAGGATCGCGGTGTAAACACAGAAAGTTGTGTCTCGCACTCACTTAATTTATTAAATTACAGATAACTCTGTTGCTCCACGCGGGGCGGGGGAAATTCCAGCTCAACAGCAAGGGAATTCCTTCCCGTGTGACTGTTGAATTAGTCCTAATAAAGGCATTGTTACCCCGCGGTTAGTTTTCGGAATTAATGTATACCATACATACGGTACGTACGCACACATATACTTCTCTTTTAGAATATTGGGATTTTAATTGCTTTTCACACGGGCTACTTAAATTTATTGCTTTAATGTATTTTTTGCAAATTGTCCTGGGATCTTAAATGATTAAGGGGAGGAGGCGGGGTTAGAAACAGACGAAAATATGTTTATTTTACCCTTCTCACCCTCAAAACATCGATGCTGTTCATTTACTCTCGATTTAATCAGAGCCCATGTATCAGGTTTGAAACATAAATTCAAGAACAGCGCCTGACCAGATTTCTTGTTATCTTTAAAACAAAAACACAAGAACAAAAATAGTTTTCAAAAGTTAGACATGATGGGGACTAATTTTACTATTCTTACAGCCCAAACATCCCCGGATTTACTTAGAACTAAAGTCCCCCTATGACAGCGAAGCTGGCTTTGCAACTGAACTGAGCTCTGAATCAACTCTGACGTTTACGCAGAAGGAAATTTCACTCTGCTCCATCTTGAGGCTTACTCTCTAGTAAGTGAATAAAACATTTCAGCCTCGAGTTCTCTGACGTTGGGTTCACTTACAAGGGAGCAAGCCAAATTCAATACAGTGAGGCTTACTCCCAAGTAGACATACATGCATAATAAGATTGTGCTGGCAATTTCTTAACCCTGGGACAGTTCCTTCCTTCCTTCCTTCCTTCCTTCCTTCCTTCCTTCCTTCCTTCCTTCCTTCCTTCCTTCCTTCCTTCCTTCCTTCCTTCCTTCCTTCCTTCCTTCCTTCCTTCCTTCCTTCCTCTCCAAACCACAGAAACTATATTGAGTTTTTGTAGTTTATTATTATTAATTATTTTTATCATTAATCATCTGTATGTGATGCATTGTACCTGTACGTTCCAAAGACCCGGGTTTAGAATACAGTAGTATAGCAATCTAATAAACAGATAAATAAATAAATGAATGATTTAGTTTTAAAAGCGTTGCGGTGGGATAAGGACGACGACGACGATTCATTTTTAAATACGTCTCTTAACATTTGGCCGCAAAGCGTCTGTCTGTTGGAGCCGGTTCCTCGCCCGGAGGTCGCGGCTACCAGGGTCGGAAAGTGCAGGCAATTCCGTTTGTCTCGGCTTTCCTCTCCCGCCGCCCGGTCGCCCCCCCCCCCAGCCCCGACATCTGTTTTGTGTGACATCGGATGCGTCTCCTTTTCACGCCGGGCTGTCGTCTGAGTCATTGTTGTGCTAAATCCCCCCCCGCCCGACCCCCTCACACGCGCACCTTTTTAAAAGGACATAAATATCCAAGGCCAACATTTGTTTGGGATTTGTTTAATAAAAATAAATCAATAGAATAATAGTAATAATTGCAACGATCGGATTTATTGGTCTAAACTCTCTCTTTGGCGTACCTTGATTTTTGCGCAGTCTGATCGATAGTGTGTGTGTGTGTGTGTGTGTGTGTGTGTGTGTGTATGTACAGAGACATATTTTGCGAAATTCAAGGCCGGCCATTCCTGAGACTGTCCAGTCCCTCTCCAACCCTCGGCTTGTACGTTTGAAATGACATCTTTAACATTATTTGGAGAGCCGGTGGGGGTGAGGGTGGGGAAAAACAAGACTACTTTATTTTAATTTAAACATGTTTCTTTCAAGTTGGTCCTTTTCTAAGATTCGTGGTTATTTGTTAGACTTGGCTAAAAATAAAAATAATGCAGGGAGCCCCTGTTCTTTAATTATTATTTTGATCTTCAATGGGAAAGCTTTGCCTGATGTGCCAAGGAGGAGACGGGGCTCCCGAGCGGTGGCGGGGATCGGGTTCGCTGCCTCTTGGTGCTCGGCGGAGCGAGAGGCAACCTCTCCGTTTCCTCCCAGGAGTGGAGCTCAACCGGGAGACGGGAGCCCTCTTCCAGTTGCAGCGGCCGCTTCGGGCCGGACCTGCGGGAACCGAGTAGCGGCTGGGACGGGGAGACTGCGCAAACGCTGCCCAATGGTCTCCCTACACCTTGTTGTGCGTTTTTTTGGGGGGGGGCGGCGGCATTCCCTCCCAGAGACTTAGTTATGGGGTGTGCAATTATAGTACAACTAAATGACAGTTTAGAAGCTGCACGTGTTGGTTTTGTTTTGTTTTGTTTTGTTTTGCGCCGCGTTTGCCTTCCCGGCCACGAGTTGAGAGCCTCTTCCTACTGCGCCCGCCCTTTGGGGAACAGGGGGCGGTGTAGTAAAATGCCTCTGCTGTCTCTCAAGGAGGAGCTGCCAGTCACTCCTCCCCCCCCCCTTCCGAGAAAGGGCTCAGTTTTGCATTGTTTTTGTTGTCGCTGCTGCTGCTGTTAATTTTTGGCATCAATGTGACCTTCGCAAAGTATAAGAAGGCAGGTTCACTACTAACTAATGATCTGCGAAGAACTAGGAAAAACAATGGCTTTATTAATTATTTAGTTATTTATAAAAATATATTTGTATACCGCTGCATCATATTATGATACAGAAGTATACAAATATTTTACGGTTTACAGGAATAAGAATATAAGACCATACAATAAGACCATTAAAATAAGTTATAAACATTAGCCAAAAATAGTTTTGAACATCTTAAAGAGCTCTCTAAGGCGGTGCATACACAATAAAATTGTAAATAAAACACATCTAAAAGCCACAAAGGGTAACCCAAGAGGGCTTCTCGTCTCCCTATTGCCAGACTTTTTGGGGGACATGGGGTGGCTTGAGCCCCGGAATGCGCGCCGTTGAACTAGCTGGGCGGGCGTCCCAACCTTTCCCCCGAGGGGCGCAATCTTCACTCCCCCCACTTCTGATCAGTCTCTCTCCCCCCCCCTCCCTTGTGTGGCCTGCCATCTTCCCCTCCCCGCAGATTCATTGCCCGGGCGCCAACCCTCCTTGCGTCCACACGTGCACAAGCAGGCGGAGAAGACGACGCGCGTGAGGACGGTGCTGAACGAGAAGCAGCTGCACACGCTGCGCACCTGCTACGCGGCCAACCCGCGGCCCGACGCGCTCATGAAGGAGCAGCTGGTGGAGATGACCGGCCTGAGCCCGCGGGTGATCCGCGTCTGGTTCCAGAACAAGCGCTGCAAAGACAAGAAGAAATCCATCCTCATGAAGCAGCTCCAGCAGCAGCAGCACAGCGACAAAGCAGTAAGTGCAGGGGGCGCGCGCAGAGGGCCCCCTTCCTTTACTCTGCATTTCTGAATAGCCGTCGCCCTCCGTGGGGCATAAACTCCGGTTCCGCATCTTTGGCGCATTGAAATAAATAGCTAGGTCTTTTCTAGGGGGTCGGGAGAGCCCCCCTCCATCTCGAGAGACCCAAGTCCCCAAGTCAAGGGGGAGGATTTCCTAGAGATTTCGGGGAGAGGATTCGAACTGGCTTCTTGACAGGCCTGATCCACCAGCACGAACCCACGCTTTGCATGGACGGTTTGAAATTGGCAGACTCTGCAATGAACATCTATGGATTAATTGGCGATAGGCTTCGCTTCCTCTCTCCAATCTCTCTCGATTTTGAAAGGCTTCAGCTCGCTGGCATCTGAAGATGTAGGAAGATAAATGTTGTGTACGTGACCGTTGTAGAATCCATTGCTACATCCTTATAATCTGGTCTAATCGGAGCGAAACTCAAATGTATATTTACAGGTTTCCAATTTCATCACAGCAGGTGGGGGGCCACAAACTGGTTTTTCTTTTTTTGCATTTCACATCCCTAGGTCCCCTCTCCCGTCCTGCTTAACACCCCTAGACACTCTCTCACACATAGTGTTTTGGATTACATTTTATTTATGTAGATGCCAGTGCGTTGGTCTTTAAAGTGCCACAAGACTCTCTCTCGTTTTTTGGTACAACAAACTAAGGCCCCCTTTCTCGAAGCTGGACTAGGAGAAGGTTTCATGACACCAGATCTCTTAATATATCCCTAATACAATGTGTCTCTAGACTAGAGCGTCCCTGGAAATGTATTCGGGTGATTTTTTAAAAAAATAATAATAATCGAAAGTTCTTTAAAAAAACGAAGTGTTTTCTGAGCAAAATCTATTGCTAAATTAGTTTAGTTCCGATTAAATAAGCCTGGCGCCCCATCTTAAAAATAGAGCAACAATCATGTTTTTGCTTTCAATATATAATCTATTTTTCCAGGGCGCTTGAAACCCACAAAGGGGCACATTAACAGATCCGGGTGTCACGAACAGTGTAATCCTAGCCGTGTGCACTGGGGAGAAAGTCCTGTTTAGTTCCGTGGGACTTATTCCCAAGTCCCAGGTAAATCAGGTGCAATCCTAACCCCATTTTACCTGGGAATAAGCGCCACTGAATTCGATTACCCAGCTCTACAATTATTTGATTCTCAGAAAGGTTCTCTGTGCGTAAACTACATTGAAATGAATGGGAAAGATGCAATAACTCTCAATGTGTGGAAATGTGGAATAATTACCCGGTGGATTTTGTCATTCCATCGATACTGTTATGTGAAACCATCTAAATGCATTCATTTATTGTTGCATTATAATAGCTGGAAGCTATACGCCGGCTCCCTCGGCCAATAATGCGAGATGAGCGCGCAACCCCAGAGTCGGTCACGACTGGACCTAATGGTCAGGGGTCCCTTTACCTTTACCTTTTATTGTTAAAATGAAGTATATATATAAAAACACAACCACCATTTCACCGCTTTCCCCTTCTAGAATAATTGTTACTTTTTGGCTGTAGTGAAATTGGCGAGTAGAGGGATGAGGGAGAAAATATATGGCTGTACATTAAGACTTCAATGGGCTTTGCCACGTGCCTGTCTGGGAGTAAGGCCCGTCCCCGTTGAACTCAAGGGCGCTTACTTCTAAACAGACGTGCAAACGGGTCTCTGTGAAACGGACGAGCTCGAGGTCCCTCGCTGGAGAGGAGAGAGAGGCTCGCTCAGGGTAAAGGGGACAGATTTCGGAACCTCGTGCACTTCGCTTTCGTTTTCACGGGAGATGGTTATCGGCATAGCAGGGAACACGTTGCTCCTGGAATGTTATCAATCATACTGTTTTTATTATTGATTAATTAATAATTACCCCGGTGGCATTAAACATTGCATTTTCCCTTGGTGGTTCACCCCCAACCCCCAAATATTTTTAATTGGCTTCAAAACCATGCTCATGGGCGTTGTAGAGAATGACAGCAGGAAGCTCCAGCCCTGAGGGTAGACACGTTATAATCTTAGGGATCTTGTCCGGAGGGAACCCTCTTTTGATTGGGTTTCATGCAAAACCTCCAGGCAAGCTCAAGCAAATGAAAAAGAATGAGAAGATAATGCTATTTTAAACTGCTTCTTGGCTTTTTCTCTCTGTCCAGAGCAATTGTTAGTGCCACCACCCATATAATTAAGGGTCTGCATAGATAATGTCATCATAAATAAATCCTATTACTTTTAATAGATTAAAATAACATATTAAAATTATGTTTGAAAAATGAATTCAAATTTAGCCCCCACCTCTTTTATTGGCCAATTAAACTCTTTTGAAAACTACTGTATATGATTGAGTCAGGGTGGTGTAGAGGTTAGGACTAGGACTGGGAGAGATCAGGGTTCAAATCCCCTTCTTGGTCAGGAATCTCACTGGGTGGAGTTGGGGGTCAATCGCTGCCTCTCAGCCCAACCTACCTTGCAGGGTTGGTTTGGGGCATTAATGAGGAGGGGCAGAACCATGAGTTCCTTGGAGCAAAAAGTGGGATAGAAATGCCAGTGAATAAACAAACTTTTTGCTCTTTCCTATAAATAACTGTGTGAGGCATAATAAAAAAATTCCTTCAGTAGCACCTTAAAGACCAACTAAGTTTTTATTTTGGTATGAGCTTTCGTGTGCATGCAGATGAAGTGTGCATGCACATGAAAGCTCATACCAAAATAAAAACTTAGTTGGTCTTTAAGGTGCTACTGAAGGAATTTTTTTATTCTGTTTTGACTCAGACCAACACGGCTACCTATCTGTGTGAAGCATATTTGATCTGGGTAAGGGGTTTGAGGTGGGGGTGAAAGCCTTGAGAGGAGTGGGGTCAGGAAGGCGGGCAGGAGACTATCTTGAGCATCAGAGGTGGAAGTGTTGCATAATTTCTTTAGAAACCAAATCATTTAATGTTCATTCCATTACTGCCACAGATCAAATTGAGAGAGGGAAGAGCACTTGCTCTCCTTGTGGGATGTGGAAAAACCAACTGCTGCCCTTCTGGAAAAACATGTGATTGATGGTGAAGCCAGTTTTGTTATTAGAAAGGATTTGGATTGGGGCAGGAGGAGAATAAAGAGAAACTTTCTTTCACTCTACTCCCTCCTTACTGCCAGATTTTGTAGGCTAATCCAGCATTAATTAATGATTAATTGCTGATTAGCCCCTCCCCCATTTGGGTTTTTCCACTTCTTTCTGTTGGCCATTCTTCCTGGATTTGGAGCACTTTGGAAGAGAATTCTCCTCCCCCCTAACCTCACACATCCCTTTTGCCATCATAAGCAGCTGCAAGTTGGGGTTTTCCAAAATACACCAGCCTTTCATCTGAGTATCAGTGGGTGAGGTGGGGGGGTTTGAGGTGGGGCTCAGTCCAAGGCTTTGCAAAATACCAAGTACGTAATATGAAACAGGAGATTGTCCCTGAACATGTAAAGAGTTCTTGCTACTGAGCAACCATTAGTCAGCCCCTTTACACTCAGCATCTGTAGGCATGGCTTATCACAAGGGTGAGCTAAAGGTAGAGCAGGATCTACTGATAATATCTCTGAGGTGACTTGCAATGAATCTGAAAAAGTTTCTGACAACATATATGCACATACCCTAGCCTTTCCATGGGTGTTTTGGGAGTGAGGTGGGAAGAGACTCCCATAGATTGATTTCTCACTACATATGAGCCTGAGAAATTGTTTTGCTTCATTGTAAAGTATTGGGACTATATAATTTTTAAAAAGAACCAGGGTGATTTGCTCTTATCGATCTGTAGCGCATGGTTGGATGTGACATTGGGACATGATGATGCATCCAAGTCTTTTATCTGTCACTGCTGCCAGATTCTTCCTCTGGGGGGAACAGGTGGGTTTGGCTGAGTCTTTGCTGACTGTTGCTTTCTTTTCTCTCCTTCAAAAGAGCCTTCAGGGCCTGACTGGGACCCCACTGGTGGCCGGCAGCCCAATCCGCCATGACAGCACTGTGCAGGGCAATGCAGTGGAGGTGCAAACCTATCAGCCCCCCTGGAAAGCACTCAGTGACTTCGCCTTGCAGAGCGACTTGGACCAGCCAGCCTTCCAGCAACTGGTAAGGGACCGGGAGAGTGGGAACACACAGCCAAGAGGACCAGGTCTTCCTTTGAGCCAGCTTTGGAGCAGAGTGGGGAAGGCGCACCTTTGTGGCCCTTGTGGCTCAAGCCTAAGAAAAACATCACCACCTACTCCCAGACTGTAGGTGAACAGTTGAGTCCTCCTTAAATGCTGTGCCCTCTACCACACATGGGGACAGTCAGGTTGTTTTGGGGGCACAGGTAAAGCCACGTGGGGCACACAGCTCTGTACTGCAGCTCCCTGCACTCAGGCCCAGCATCTTCCACCTGAGCCAGCTGCCTCACTCTGCCTCCTGGCTCGGCTGGCCCTCCTCATTCCCTTGACACCCAGATCACCTCCCTGACTGGGACGCATCTCCTAAGCAAGCCTGCTTCAAACCAAATTCTCCTTGGTGTTGACTCAGACTTTTGGGGATCAAAAGGAGGTTGGGAGGACGGTGGTTGACAGCCACAACACAAGAACCCCCCATGCTTTGTACTGCGGATTAAGCACTCTTGAACAATCACTACACTCTGTATAGGATGAGGATCATTGTGGACATAAGTGGGAAGATGGAGAGGGCAGGAATTGAGACCCCTTTAGCACTTTTTCCTACTTTTGTGTGATGGGGAAAGAGCTCTTCAAATTGTGCTCATGGTAATCATTGTGTGCTAAGTGATCTTGAGTGCAATCTCACCTGTGCTAGTATGTTTGAAGTATGTGCTGCTTAAAAGAAATTCAAACTGGCCCTCTGGGTTTATGTACGTATGTGAACAGGTACCTAAGTTTGGGTTCCCATTGCAACATCAGAGAATCCTTTAATGATTTGTTGGAGTACTTGCACCATTAGTTAAAAAGGGGTTAGGATGGAGTTGTATCAAGAACCGCCCCAAGGCAGCATCACCAAATGTGATCCTACGTTGGCATCATGAGCAGATGTTTAGGATTGTGGTGTAAGATGCACTTACCTGTACATTTGGTGCAGAGTCTTCAGGCAATGGTAGATGCCTAGACAAAATGGGAAAGGGGCACAGCCCAGCAGTAGGGCATGCAGAAGGTCCCAGGTTCAACCCCCAGCATCTTCAGGTAGAGCTGGGAGACACTGTCCTATCTTGCAACCCTGGGCTGCTGCTGCTGCCAGTCAGCGTAAACAGTACTGAACTAGGTGGACCAGTGGTATGAATAAGGCAGCTTACTGTGCTCACAGAACTGTGTGATGAAAACATTGCTGGGATGTATTTGAAAGAAAAGCCTTATCATTACCTGAATACAACAGAATAAGGTCATGTTAATGCTTGAGGAAGAGGGATAATTTTGGAGTGAAAGAGACGTAAGTACAAAATGTCAACTCTGTGTTGGACTGAGGCTGCAGTTTTGTCAAATACCGTACTTAGCACAGGCACACTGAAAACGTAAAGGTTAATTCACTTCAACTTGCCTGTTGAGCAGGCATAGGCAAACTCAGCCCTCCAGAAGTCTTGGGACTACAACTCCCATCATCCCTGACCACTGGTCCTATTAGCTAGGGATGATGGGAGTTGTAGTCCCAAAACATCTGGAGGGCCGAGTTTGCCTATGCCTGCTGTTGAGCATGGAGCTACTTAACACCTTGCTAAACTATGCCTACTGCTGGTGAGCTCAGGGTCCTGGGTTCAATCCTGGCATTTCCATGTAGGGGTGGGAAGGATTTTTGCCTGAGGAGCCTTCAGTGTACCCTTCAGTGTAGACCAGTGTTTCTCAACCAGTGTGCCTCCGGATGTTTTGGGACTACAACTCCCATCATTCCTGACCACTGGTCTTGCTAGCTAGGGATGATGGGAGTTGTAGTCCCAAAACATCTGGAGGCACACTGGTTGAGAAACACTGGTGTAGACGGTATTGTGCTGGATGGACCAGTGTTCTGATTTGGTATATATCAGCTGGCTATGAGTGAATTGGCCTCAGTTCATCAGCTGTGATGTTTTGCTGCAATGCCAAAACTGCAGCACGGGATTCCAGTTTCCGTTGTTAGGTGTGTCAGGCTAATGGAAATGAACAGGCTTAAAATAGAGTTGTCCTCCTGCTGGACCATAGCTCAGAAGTGCTGATGGGAGGCCCATGAAACTGTAACGTTAATTACAAAGGAATCCTGAGGAATGTATGCACATCGAAGGGTTCTCCCCCTCCTAATGCATTCTTTCCTGTATCATGATTATGCTTTAGAGGATAATCAAAAATGAATCTGGTGCAATATTTAGTTAAGATAATGGAGAATTGAGACGGGTGAGCTGCCTGCATAATTAAATGGTCATTTGCTAGAAACGGAAGTGCCACTAAATGAAATATGGGTCTTATACATCAGTTTATGAAATATGAAGCCCGGCTCTGCATAGCTGCCACTGGAGCATTGCCTAGACAGAGAGGAGTGTGCAGGAAGTCTGTCAAATTCCTTACAGAACAGTTTCCTCTTTGCAGGAGAAAGGCTCAAGGGGGCTCTGCAACTGGAGACCGTGAGTGAAAGCATCATAACACCACTTTAACAGCCATGGCTTCTTCCCCAGAAACTGGGAACTGCAGTTTCTTAAGGGTGCAGAGAGTTGATAGAAGCCTCCCCTGTTCCCAAGAACTACAATTTCCAGAGTTCATCAGGAAGAGGGATCAGCTGTTAAACCTGGGAGAAGCAGACCATTTGGATCCCTTCCAATCGGGATTCAGGCTTCACCATGGGACTGAAACTGCCTTGGTCGCACTGGTTGATGATCTCCGGCAAGCTAGGGGAAAAGGTGAGAGCTGTTTCCTAGTTCTACTGGATCTCTCAGCGGCCTTTGACACCATCAACCATAACATCCTTCTGGACCGTCTAGAGGGTTTGGGAGCTGGGGGCACTGTCATGCAGTGGTTCCGCTCCTTCCTCCTGGGCCATGTTCAGAAAGTGGTGGTGGGGGATGAGTGTTCAGACCCCTGGGCTCTCACTTGTGGGGTGCCTCAGGGTTCCGTTCTCTCCCCCATGCTTTTTAATATCTATATGAAGCCGCTGGGAGAGATCATCAGGGGGTTTGAGCTGGGTGTTCATCAGTATGCGGACGATACCCAGCTCTACCTCTCTTTCAAATCAGAACCAGTGAAGGCGGTGAAGGTCCTGTGTGAGTGCCTGGAGGCGGTTGGAGGATGGATGGGGGCTAACAGATTGAGGTTGAATCCTGACAAGACAGAAGTCCTGTTTGTGGGGCACGGGGCAGGCAGGTGTGGAGGACTCCCTGGTCCTGAATGGGGTAACTGTGCCCCTGAAGGATCAGGTGCACAGCCTGGGAGTCATTTTGGACTCACAGCTGTCCATGGAGGCACAGGTTAATTCTGTGTCCAGGGCAGCTGTTTATCAGCTCCATCTGGTACGCAGGCTGAGACCCTACCTGCCTGTGGACTGTCTCGCCAGAGTGGTGCATGCTCTGGTTATCTCCCGCTTGGATTACTGCAATGCGCTCTACGTGGGGCTACCTTTGAAGGTGACCCGGAAACTGCAATTAATCCAGAATGCGGCAGCTAGACTAGTGACTGGGAGTGGCCGCCGGGACCACATAACACCGGTCCTGAGAGATCTACACTGGCTCTCAGTATGTTTCCGAGCACAATTCAAAGTGTTGGTAATGACCTTTAAAGCCCTAAACGGCCTCGGTCCAGTATACCTGAAGGAGCGTCTCCACCTTCATCATTCTGCCTGGGGACTGAGATCCAGCGCCAAGGGCTTTCTGGCACTTCCCTCGCTGCGAGAAGCCAAGTTACAAGGAAACAGGCAGAAGGCCTTCTCTGTAGTGGCACCCGCCCTGTGGTACACCCTGTGGAAGGAGAACTTGCTAGAGTAAAGAAGGGAAAGTGTTTTGTGCAGCCCAAGGGCCACATTCCCTTCTGGGGGCCACAAGGCACTGCTAGGCAGTGCAAGAGGGCCCAGTTGCTATATATTCACACCCACCTCTCTATCCCCCCAAGTGGCAGGATCACGCCACAGTCAGGCAAGAGCACTTGACGAGTGTGCAGAGCAGGGTTGGGGTGCAAGCAACGTGGCCTGAGAACAGTCTTGAGGGCCAAATAGAGATCTTTGGGGGGTCACATTGGGCCCCAGGCCAGAGGTTCCCTCCCTTTGTGATACAGTATGGCAAGTTATCTGAATGGGTTGGAGAACACCCCAGACATCTAAATCCAGGGGTATGTCTGCTTGATAAATCTAGCCTGTTCAAATGGACTGAATCAATGTTGTTGGGGTGGGAGGGAAAGACATTGTAGAAATCCTCAATTGCTCTGCAAGCCTTCCACAAAACCACCTGAACAGAGCTCACAGACTACCAGCAACCCACAGACCAAATTTTGTGAACTTCTGACCCTACGCAATAGGTGTGTTTAAGGAACAGTGCTTGAATTAATCAGTTCAAATAATTTCAAGCACTGCCCTTTAATTGCACCATTTGGTGAGCGAGGGTGATCTGGCCACAACTGGAGAAACTCAGGTGGGGAGCCTCATGAATTTTGTTAACGGCCCCCGACTTTCTCCCCATAATTTGAGTCCTTTTAGGAAATATATAGTGGCACACCTGGCATTTGAATAATGAAGAGTTTGGGATCCTGACAGTTTGGGAGAAGGTTCTATCACTCGCAATATTCCTTGGAGAGCCCTTTTGCGCTTGTTCAGTTCCTTTTCATTCCACTGGATTGTGCTCTAAAGCAGCGTGCTCCTGCTTTTCATACCAAGCGCATGAAGGGATGTGAATAGACGTGTATAGATTTATTAGAGATTATCCTTCCTTCCTTATGTTTGTGAGTTCAGCAGAGTGCATCCCTTCGTAGCTTAAAAGTGAAGCTTAGATAGGTTTCTTGTTGTTTAGTCGTTTAGTCGTGTCCGACTCTTCGTGACCCCATGGACCAGAGCACGCCAGAGCACGCCAGGCACTCCTGTCTTCCACTGCCTCCCGCAGTTTGGTCAGACTCTTTTTTTTATTATTAAGGTTAAAATATACTTTATTGGAATTATAAATTAAAAACATACATCATTGATCAAACAAAAAACAAACATATCAGTTATTCCAAACAATACATACAAAATCAAGATCCTACACAGTTAGCCCCCTCCCCCCCTCTGACTTAGAAGAGACCACAAGGGCCATCCAGTCCAACCCCCTGCCAAGCAGGAAACAACATCAAAGCATTCTTGACATATGGCTGTCAAGCCTCTGCTTAAAGACCTCCAAAGAAGGACTTCCATCCAATACCTTATCAGCTTCTGTCCTAAAGCATTATTTCACTATGCATTTCGTATTCTCTTCTATTTCTTTGTACCATTTTATACCTTTTTGTCTAATCCTCATACTTTCCCTCTACCTTCCTTCATATCCCTTAATCTAGGCACGCAAGCATATCGTCTTTCGAGCAGTATTTTGCCAAATAGTCTTTGTAACATTTCCATTTGTTTTTCAAATTTTGCTTCGATTGATTCCTTATTGTTGCCATTAATTTTGCCATAAATAGGAATTCATTTAATTTGCAAATCTAATCTTCTTTCGTTGGAACCTCTGAATCTTTCCATTGGGCTGCTATCACTACCCTGGCTGCAGAACTGGCCTATAAAAATACCTTTTCCATTCCTTTCGATATTTCATCATCTATTAGACCTAACAGATACACCTTGGGCTTTTTGGTAATCGATCTTTTCAACATTTTTAAAATTTCTTCATGTATCGATTGCCAGAAATTTTTAATTTTCTCGCACTACCACCACATGTGGATTAGAGTTCCTATTTCTTTATTGCACTTCCAACACAGATTGGTTTTTGATTTATATATTCCGGCAATCTTTACAGGCGTTAGGTACCAACAATAATGCATTTTAATAAATTTTTCTTTAATATTATATGAAGCCGTAAATCTGATGTTTCTTTCCAAAATTTTTCCCATTGCCCAAGATAGATTACCGAATTGACATCCCTTGACCATTTTATCATTATTTCTTTCACTGCCTCATCCATAAAATCCCAATCCAGAAGATTATATGTTTTTGACAATAATTTCTTTGTGTTATGAATCACTTCTTTCTCAAATTGGAATTTTCTTTCGGAAAACCCTTTTTTTGGTCTGCATTAAATATACTTGTGAGTTGAATATACTGCCACCTATCAATCTCTAATCCTCTTATTTCATCAAAAGGCTTTAATCTCTACTTATCCTGATTTTCCTCTACCAATTGTCTATAAATTGGCCAATTCTTCTTTGTATTTAATTTTTTCATTCCTAAGGCTTCTATTGGTGAGCTCCATAATGGTGTCTTAGATTCTATATACTGGTATCTTTTATATTTATTCCATACTTTATATACGGCCCCTCTTATAATATGGCTGGTGAAATCTCTGTGTACCTTGACTTTATCATAATTCAAATATGCATGCCAGCCAAATCTGCAGTTAAAACCCTCGAGGTCTAGCAACTTGGTTTTCTCCAATCTAATCCATTCCCTTATCCAGACCAGACATTCTGCCTCATAGTATAGCTGCAAATTTGGTAATGCCAGACCTCCTCTATCTTTCCTGTCAGTTAGCAATTTTTACTTCACTCTAGGTTTTTTCCCTTGCCAAATAAACTTTCTGATGTCTTTTCTCCATTCCCCAAAGCATTAATCCTTTATTATAATTGGAATAGTCTGAAACAAATATAACATTTTTGGCAAAACATTCATTTTAATTATTGACACTCTCCCCAATAATGATAGCTGTAATCTATTCCACCTTTCCATATCCTTTTTTTATCTCTTTCCAAATTTTCTCATAATTGTTCTTAAATAGATCAATATTTTTCATCGTTATGTCTATCCCCAAGTATTTGGCTTTTTAAACTATTTTTATTCCCACTCTCTTTTCTAATTCATTTTGATATTTTTCAAATATAATTTTTATCAGAAATTTAGTTTTTTCCTTATTCAATTTAAATCCGGATACTTTGCCAAATTTCTTTATCGGCAAGGTGATGTTTCTGCTTTTTAAGATGCTGTCCAGGTTTGTCATTGCTTTTCTCTAAATAAGCAGCCGTCTTTTAATTTCATGACTGCTGTCACCATCTGCAGTGATCATGGAACCCAAGAAAGTAAAATCTCTCACTGACTCCATTTCTTCCCCTTCTATTTGCCAGGAGGTGATGGGACCAGTGGCCATGATCTTGGTTTTTTTGAGGTTGAGCTTCAGACCATATTGAAAGGTTCTTTAATTCCTCCTCACTTTCTGCCATCAAGGTTGTGTCATCAGCATATCTGAGGTTGTTGATATTTCTTCCAGCAATCTTAATTCTGGCTTGGGATTCATCCAGTCCAGCCTTTCGCATGATGAATTCTGCATATAAGTTAAATAAGCAGGGAGATGGCCATGTTCAAGTATATAAAAGGATGTCATATGGAAGAGGGTGAAAGGTTGTTTTCTGCTGCTCCAGAGAAGCGGACACGGAGCAATGGATTCAAGCTACAAGAAAGAAGATTCCGTCTATACATTAGGAATATCTTCCTGACAGTAAGAGCTGTTCGGCAGTGGAATTTGCTACCAAGGAGTGTGGTGGAGTCTCCTTCTTTGGAGATCTTTAAGCAGAGGCTTGACAGCCATATGTCAAGAATGCTTTGATGGTGTTTCCTGCTTGGCAGAGGGTTGGACTGGATGGCCCTTGTGGTCTCTTCTAACTCTATTATTCTATGATTCTATGAGACAATATACAGCCTTTCCCAATTTTGAACCAATCAGTTATTCCATGTCCAGTTCTAACTGTAGCTTCTTGTCCCACATAGAGATTTCTCAGGAGACAGATGAGATTAGGTAGGTTAGCTTTAGCTTTTTAGTTTAAGTAATCCAGGATGCCTTATGGCAGACTGGATTCTCCTGGTATTCCCCCCTTAAAACAATAATCATACAAACATTATTGTAAACGGTAGAAATAACATTTACTGACTGCACGTTTCTGTTGCAGAATAACAGATACAGCAGCTTTGTTCAGACAGACTTAAAATGGTAATTCAGTTAGATAAACGTAAAGGGACCCCTGACCATTAGGTCCAGTCGTGACCGACTCTGGGGTTGCGGCGCTCATCTCGCATTATTGGCTGAGGGAACTGGTGTACAGCTTCCAGGTCATGTGGCCAGCATGGCAAAGCTGCTTCTGGCGAACCAGAGCAGCGCACGGAAACGCCTTTTAGCTTCCTGCCAGAGCGGTACCTATTTATCTACTTGCACTTTGACGTGCTTTCGAACTGCTAGGTTGGCAGGAAATTCAGTTAGATAGATATGCTAAGTTTAGCATGTCTGAGCAATGGAGCTCAGACATGCAGGTTGTTCTCACCTTTCTAACTTGGTGCTGAGATGAAGAGGTAAGAGTGAAGAGAGGCCAAAGACCCAAGAGGAAGTTTCCAGCCTCCCCCTGTCAGGGCACAGAGGGAGTGTCTCTCTCAGAGTTCTGTCTAGGAAACTTACAGGAAAACTCTGTGATCTTCAGCTCCTATCATGTGCCTGTCTAGCAAACATGCATTGTTGGTTTGAAGAGACTCTGGCAGGTCCCCCCTCCTTCTCAAAGATGGGCAAGCCCTAACTAGGCTTCGGGAAGGAGGACCCTGCCAGAGCCTTATGCTTCCTTACCCAGCTTTGGGAAGGCAGCATGAGGGCTGGGGGAGTGGGCATCAAATGTTGCTGAGTGCTGCCAAAAAAGTTCTCGAGGGTCACATGTTGGACCACCTTGCTCAGCATCAACTGCTCCAAAACACTTTTTGATAGAATTCAAATCCACTGTATCTTCTAAGCAGCTTCTCATTTTGCCTTCAGCTGTGTTTCAGTTTGCCCTGGTATCAAGGAAGGGGTTGGCAATATTAACTGATACCCGTTTTCGGGATGAGCTTTTGGGGGATGGGTACCATAGCATCTGCTTTGCATGAAGGATATTAAAATGGATCAGGTAGCACACTTTGGGAAAGGCTTTCTCTGCCTGAAACCTTGGAGAGTTGTTGTCGGAAGGAGTAAGCAATACCAGTCCAGAGGGACAAATGGTCTCACCTGCTAGAAGACAGAGCCTCCTATGAGTTAAGTTTAAAAAACTAAAGAACTGGAGCAAATAAAGTGCACCCATTGCTGTTCCTATTTATAAATTCCTGCATCCTTTCATCAATAAATATTCTCTGGGTGGCATAAAATCATTTAAACATAAAAAAATAAAAATTAAAGTGAAAGAGCAACAGAGACAGCATAGAGCAGATTACAATCTGAATTAAACTGCCAAGCTCCCTGCGTGAATAAAGACATGTTCACCATTACCTGGTGTTACAAAGACCATAGAAAAAGTGTTGGCTGAGCCTCTTTGGGCAGTCTCTGTGGGATGAGTTTTAATGCAATTAAATTGGAGTTTATCCCTCCAGGCACCTGCATGTGTGGGTTAAACAGAGTTTTAAAATCCCATCCTTGGAGCTGTAAAATCTTGTTTTGAGCAAGTCCTGCTACAAAGTAAGTTGGCTTCCCCATTCTTACTCCACTTAACAAAAAATCAGGCAGCAACTCACTTTATATTATATACATTGGTTCACAGCAATGGAAGCAGTAAAAACTATGCAGGCAAAATGCTTACAGTAAAACCAGCTCCAGCGAGGGGAGGCATGTCTGCTTCTAATGCTAGTCAGAGGAGGGGAGGGGCAGGAGGTGCTCTCTGTTTTTCCCTCTCCAGGAGAGCAGGGCAAATGGAACCACACCCAGCCCTCTCTACTAATTGCATTTCTATGGGCTGTGTGTCTGCCTCTCAGCAATACAGCTCTGTGATATTAGCGCCTCCTCATGCTAACCAGAAGAATATGCATTTGTTAGGTTTTGCGGCTCATCTCCCATAGTCTGTTCTATAACTCAGGTCACCCCCCTTTGCATCTGCCAGCTCCCCTCCCCCAGTGGCATGTGTCCCCCAGAAGTTCTTCTTCTTCTTTGGCGATCACTCAAAGCTGAGTAAGATTGTCTTCCATAAACACGGTTTTAACAATGGGTCCGTAAGTGACTGTGGAGGCCGGTTCTGGATCCACACATCCTTCCACAGTGGGGACATTGTTTTCCAGGTAGGAGTTGATCACGGTGTGGATTTGCCTAGCGTGCCTTCCTCTTAGCACGTTTCTCCCTTGTGTCCTGAGATCGAGTTTCTTCAAAGCCCATGACATCTTTGCTAAAGGCTGTTCTCCAACTGGAGCGCTCGCAGCCCAATGTTTCCCAGTTGTCAGTGTTTATACTACATTTTTTTAAGATTTGCTTTGAGACAGTCTTTAAACCTCTTTTGTTGACCACCAGTATTACGCTTTCCATTTTTAAGTTCGGAATAGAGTAGTTGCTTTGGAAGACGATCATCAGGCATCCGCACAACATGACCAGTCCAACAAAGTTGATGTTGAAGAATCATTGCTTCAACACTGGTGATCTTTGCTTCTTCCAGTACACTGATATTAGTTCGCCTGTCTTCCCAAGTGATGTGTAAACATTTTCGGAGACGCCATTGATGGAATCTTGCGAGGAGTTGGAGATGGCGTTTATAAGTGGTCCATGTTTCACAAGCATATAGTAGGGTTGGTAGTACAATAGCTTTGTAAACAAGCATTTTGGTTTCCCTGCAAATATCCCGGTCCTCAAACACTCTGCACTTCAATCGGGAGAAAGCCGCACTCATAGAGCTCAGGCGATTCTGGATTTTGGCATCAATGTTGGCCCTTGTGGAAAGGTAGGAGAAGTGATCAACATTTTCCAACGTTACACCACTGAGTTGAATTTGTGGCACTGCAGAGGGGTTATTTTGTACTTGTTGGTGCAGCACTTTGGTTTTTTGGATGTTGAGTGATAGGCCAACTTTTCGTAAGCTTCTGCAAAGATATTTAGGGTGGTTTGGAGGTCATCCTCTGAGCATGCACACACTACGTTGTCATCAGCATACTGAAGCTCTATGACGGAAGTTACAATTTACAGTGTCGAAAGCCTTAGTCAGGTCAATAAACGCCTTATACAGGGGTTGGTTTTGCTCTCTGCATTTTTCTTGATGCTGTTGAGCGGTGAAAATCATGTCCACTGTCCCCCTAGAAGGCCGAAAACCATTTTGGGATTCAGAAAGGGTCACCTCGGATATTGTTACCAAGCGGTTTGCTAAGATCCTTGCAAGAAAGATGGGCACCACTTGAGTAATCCCCAACCTTGTCCCCTCTCTCTCCACAACCCACAGGTCTCCTTCTCAGAATCCGGCTCCTTGGGCAACTCATCTGGCAGCGACGTGACCTCCTTGTCCTCTCAGCTCCCTGACACCCCCAACAGCATGGTCCCCAGCCCGGTGGAAACGTGAGAAGAGCCTCCTTTTACCACCCCACCTCCCCATGGACTTTCGCATGCTCCTGATCCCTGCATGAGATCTCCTGAGCTCCGAGCAAACTCAACTCTTTAAATTATTATCTTTTATTTAAAACCCAGCTCCCCGATCATGGCTGTAAGCGGCACCCGCGTCTGGACTGCACCGCCCTCGGGGAGCAGAGCAAGACTCCCGAGGGATTCCGTGTCCCCACCCTCCGTGAATACCTCTGGATTGTACTAGAATGACTTTCCTGACTCATGTAATGGTAGCTTTAGAGTACGTTGGTTTTTTTATTGTTTTTTAACAAACAAACAAACAAAACACTTCATTTGGAAGAAGCAAACCTGATCGTCTTGGAATTGCCGGTGCCATTTGCCACGCTATGCCAGGAGCCTGGACAAATCTTGAACTCCTTTATATTTGTTTGCTGGCCCTGGAAGGGGGGGGAATCTGTCTGTCTGTCTGTCTGTCTCTCTCTCTCTCCCCCCCCCTCCAAGCCTGCATGATTGCTGGAAAACTATCTGCAAGACTTAAAGTATTCCCCCCACTTCTCTTGCCAATGTTAAATTATCTTCTGGATGGAGGTGAGGTTTGTTAGGCCATTGCAGACCAAAGTAAGTTATTGTTATTATTATTTATTGTTACAGCAGATGGTAAAATGGTTGGGATTGATATTTTGATCTTAATAATAAAAACGAACAAATACCTGATGAGAAAGTGCTGGAAGTCTGTGTGAATCATTGCCACACAGGATCAGAAGGCTGGGATTAAGGATCATCACTGCCATCAGATATGGAGGCCACATGAACATTCCCTGTGTGTGTGTGTGTGTGTTTGTGTGTGGAATGAAGCCATCTTAACACGGAAGAGTTTCCCCAGGTCAGACAGACTGGAACTATATGAAACCTGCTTCTCCTTCAGCCACACATGTCAGACTGGAAACTTACCATATATAGGAGCTGGAGGCTCCACCGCCTTCCTGGCCCTGATCAGTCCATGTGTCTTCCCTGTGGAAGGTGAGGAGGCTCCAAGATCCAGCCAGGATCTCACGCAGCTGGTGCCAGAGGCTCCTGGGACAAGAGAGGAGCAAAGTGAGGGTGCTGGTTGAATTAGTGCAGGGACATGGACCCTCAGGCTCAGGGGCCAGATGTGGCCCACCTAGGCTTTCTCTGTAGCCCTCAGGACTTTCTTGCTCCCCAGCCACACTCCCTTCTGAACCTCCTTTGCCCTTCCTTGTACGTTTTTGTCTGGCTGGACTGTGTCCTTGATCATGCCTCTTGTTTGGGTGAAACGGGTAATGGAGAGGGATGTGTGCAGGAATCAACCCTCTGTGCAAAGGTAAATTTTAAATTCCTTGCTCCATGCATGTTTGCCTCTGGCCCCTTGTGTTGCTGACATGTGGTGCCTGGAAGCTTTCTAGAAGGGAATGTGGCACCAGGGCTGGTGCTAGGGTTTTTTGCGCCCTAGGCAAGATCACTTTCTGGCCCCCCCGGGCATCTGCCTCCTCCCTGCAGGCCTGGCCCAGCCTTCACCCCCTTCCCAGCGCCCCTCCCGCTTACCTGCGACGCTGACGGCTGGGTTCCTCTGGCCGCTCTCGGGCTTCAGCCACAGACCCCCGGGTGAAACAGCAGCTGCTCCCGCCTGCCCGAGAAGTAGAGCACGGCGACGGCGCCTGGAGCCAAAGGCCCGGCTCTGGCACATGCACGGGAAGCGGCTGCTCTTGCCCCACATGTCCTCCACACGCTGCTGCCCTTGGCGCTCCGGGCACGCCTGGGCTGCGCCACCGCTGCTGCCCGTCCTGGACGCAGGTAGGTGGCATTGGGGCACAGCGGCCGTGTGGCAGAGCGAGTCCTGCGAAGCCAGCAGCGCTCCCCGTCGTGCCAGCACCCCCTCCATTTTGGCGCCCTAGGCAACTGCCTAGTTCGCCTTAATGGACGTGCCGGCCCTGTGTGGTGCTTGGATTGAAAAAGGGTCCCCAGCCCTGAATTACTCAGCAGTGTTCACAAATTGTTTCGTGCTTTGAAATGCCTCTGAGAAAGCCTAGTGCCAATTTTTAGCAATGTGATGTGCTCAGAACCTGTCTTTTCCAGGGCTGGCTTCTGCACAAGCTGAGTCTACCCGCTCAGGATTTCAGTGGCACTTTCTGAATAGACGTATATGCACTTACTGGTTGGCTTTTGTGTCCATTTCCAGCTGCTCTTTGGATGTTTCCTCTGTCTCTGAGCAGTGAAAGATTCTGGGGTTCTAGGCACTTAGCCAGGGTTTGGTTTCCTTGGAATGAAGGTCAGCGGAGGCTGTGGTCTTTATTTACACATATATGCACCCTCAGTGTGGGATGGAGGGACTCACTGCATCACCACTCCAAAAGATCTTGCTTCTCCGTGAGTTACAGCTTTGGCTCCAGCGCAGAGCAGGCTGGTCTCCATGTCTCTAGCTTCCAGCCGGCTTCCAGCTTAGCTCCTACCTGGCACCTAGATGAGGGGGGTGGAGGAAGACACCATCCCTTAGTTGCAGCATGTCTACTTCTTTTGGGATGCTGATGAGGACACTGTTCAATGACCATTATTTGAAATGCAATTATTTCTTTTCTTGCTATGTAGTCTTTATTGGAGGGGTTGCAACCCTTCTGGTGCATATTATTATTCATTGTTATTGTATTTCTTTGTATACATACCGCCTAGTGCTAAAGCCTCCTCTGTCCTACAATGGAGAAAAATACTGTTGGTCATATTGAGTGCATTAGCAGAGACCTGACCTCCTGCGTTACAGCAAACCTGGAACCAGCTGAGCCATCAGTGTGATTCTCCAAACATTTAGAAACAAAATATGGTTTATTTTTCACACATGCAAGAAATATGCCAAAGTCAAACCAGTCTCAGAGTCATTTAAACCAATTGCACTTTCCCCCCTCCCTTTGGCATTAAATTATTATTTGTTGTTGTTGTTGTTGTTGTTGTTAAAAACTAAGATCATGGCCACTGATCCCATCACCTCCTGGCAAATAGAAGGGGAAGAAATGGAGGCAGTGAGAGATTTTACTTTCTTGGGTTCCATGATCACTGCAGATGGTGACAGCAGTCACGAAATTAAAAGACACCTGCTTCTTGGGAGAAAAGCAATGACAAACCTAGACAGCATCTTAAAGAGCAGAGACATCACCTTGCCTACAAAGGTCTGTATAGTTAAAGCTATGGTTTTCCCAGTAGTGATGTATGGAATTGAGAGCTGGACCATAAAGAAGGCTGATCGCCAAAGAATTGATGCTTTTGAATTATGGTGCTGGAGGAGACTCTTGAGAGTCCCATGGACTGCAAGAAGATCAAACCTATCCATTCTGAAGGAAATCAGCCCTGAGCGCTCACTGGAAGGACAGATCCTGAAGCTGAGGTTTGAATACTCTGGCCACCTCATGAGAAGAGAAGACTCCCTGGAAAAGATCCTGATGTTGGGAAAGATGAAGGGCACTAGGAAAAGGGGACGACAGAGGACGAGATGGTTGGACAGTGTTCTCGAAGCTACGAACATGAGTCTGACCAAACTGCGGGAGGCAGCGGAAGACAGGAGTGCCTGGCGTGCTCTGCATAGCTGTCAACTTTCCAATTTGAAAATAAGGGATCAGCAGCAGCCTCACCTGTCCCGGGGACAGTCTACAGTATATCTAACAATCCAGAATAGCAGTGGGAAACGGCGCTGGAATAAGGGAATTTCCAGCAAAAAAAGGGAAGGTTGACAGCTGTGGCTTGGAACAAGGGAGTTTCCTGCAAAAAAAGGGAGGGGTGACAGCTATGGTGCTCTGGTCCATGGGGTCACGAAGAGTCGGACACGACTAAATGACTAAACAACAAAACAACAACAATCCTTTTTAAAAAAGTGTTGGCTGCACAATAGTGAATAAGAAGAAAAGAAAAAGTGGCTGCTAAGGGGACAACAGGACTGCGGCCTTAGCTCTGAGTAAACTTGTATAAGATCAGGCTGTGCATCCCATGAGTTTCACCTGCAAATGCTTGGCCAGGAGAAATCCTCTCCCTACCCCATCTGTCTAGCCAATTTCACAACTCAATTAGTAGAAAACTTGTCTGTTGGATTTTCTTTGCTCTTTAGGAAAAGAAAAGTCTCAATAGCCACCATCCAACTATTCAAATTATGCAGCAGTAGCAGCAGCAGCAGCAGCAGCAGCAGCAGCAGCAGCAGCTAACAATTGCCTTTAATTGTTAAAGACAAATCTGCAGAATTTTTTTACATTTTCATTGCTTATTACTAAGAAACACAACAAATAGCTGTCTAGGGATTGAGTACAAATTGTTCCAGGAGAGGAAGTAATTAATTAAGGAATTTAAGTCTGCAGTGTTGCCAAGCAGGGAGCAAAGATTAAAACGTCCCTCCTGGCGTCTGATTCCCCGGAGTCTACATTTTCCAGTGTTTCATTGCTCTCAAACATGGAATCTATATTATTCCTCTCCCCTCTTCAATTTTCTTTGTCCAGCAACCTGCAGGGATAACTTAACCCCCTCTGTTAACTCACAAAGACAGCATAACATATTTATTCAAATTCAATTCCTGGAAGAGAGTTTTCAAATACATAAGAGCAGTGCAGACACACTATTGCACAGTGAAGTAGGACAAGACTCCCTTCCTACAGATGTTAAATGTCAAAAAGTGGCTGGGGGAGGAAGTTGGGGAGAAAGATACTCAACTTGTTCTGCAAGATGAAGGATACTCCCACCAATAACAGCAATAATATCATACTGCTGGCTCACTTGGCAAGGCCAGCTGAAGTAAAATGCAATAGCTCAAAGAAGTTGGCATAAAACTAGTCTGATAAATCCCAGAAAAAGGGTCAGAAATAATGGTACCAGCATCTCACCAGGGATGGATCATTAGAAGGCAAGAAGCAACAATACTGGTTAAAAAACCTAAAAGCAGCTGGCCTAGGCTGACATTTTCATTAACTCTAAGATTTTTTTGGGGGGGGGGTTTCCCCCAACAGCCTTAGCCCCCAGAAGGCATAGATGTGAATGTGCATCACTCTGCACTTCCTTATGTTGTATTACATTTCCTATCATAATGCCCATTCCCTCCCTGCAATCCCTCCTTGTTCTTACCTTGAAAAATGTGGTGTCCTTGGGACACTTGGCCCCCTCATTGCTCACCCCTGACTTAAAAAGCACAGTTCCAGTTCCCATTCTTGATCCTTGGAGGAACCCACTTCTCAGATCTGTGCATTTATTTCTCCTCTCCCCTAATGGTGGGGGATGTTTCAAAGCCTAAGCACAGAATGTGGGCTGGATCTTACCTAGCAACAGGCTTATTGACACACTCAAAGAACGCTAAAAAGTTCGAAAAGGACTCATTCTTATGGAAGCCAGGTTGGTCCTTCTTCAGCAATACTTGTTCTTCTACGGCATGTGCTTGGTAATTCTGTCTCTAATCCTGCTTTCCACTAGTATTCCTAGAACAGACATTAAGCTATCTAGCCTGTAATTTCCTGGAACCTTCCTGGACCCCTTTTTAAAATTGATGTCACACTGGCCACTTTCCAGGTCTTGGGTATGGAAGCTCTTCTTAGGAGCTAGATCTATTAGATGACCAACTGTTTAGGAATTTTCAGATGGATGCCATCTACACCTGGTGATCTGCTTGCTTTCTAGGCCTTGTCACTAAAGGCCTAGAACTTTGTCTCTTGTCATGACTACTTGCCTCAGAACCTCAGACCATGAGCTTAGCCCAAGGGGGGGGCAGCTGCCCCCTAGATCAAGTAAAAAGAAAAGAAAAGAAATACTTTAACTAATTGACCAATCACATTGGTCCTGCCCCAACAAAAGTCCTGCCCTCACCCCACAAAAATCCTGGCTATGGCCACAGCCTCCCTTCTTGAGAAACAGCATCTATGGAAGAGCTATTCTGCATGGATTGGTCATCTGATGGCAGTGAAAAGTTGTCACTCAGTGGTAGAGCACATGCTTCAATCCCTGGCACCTTGACTTCTTGGAGAGCCACTGCCAGTGAGATAGCTGGACTTGGCCCGGACTTGGCATGATGAACACCTGTTGCTGGGAATCACAAGCAGGGAGGATGAGGTTACACTCAGGTCCTTCTTGCAGGCTTCTCATGGAGGCACCTGACTGGCCACTGTGAGAACAAGTGCTGGACTAGATGGGTTGTTGCCTTGACCCAGCAGCCAGGCTCTTCTGAGGTTTCTGCTTAATACAGAACCCTTTATTCAGAAGCACGAGGACTGGGATCTGAATTGGATTTTGTGAAGCCCAGTAGTCTAGTGGCTTTGGGAATTGCCTGCCCCAGGTTCGATACCTGGGATCACAAGGCAGGTCTAGGAAAGAGCCCCCTCTGAAGCCACAGAGAGAACGGCTGCTTTCTGTGGTGTCTATAGAGCTGGCTGAACCAGTTGACTGACTTGTCATAAGCCTCATGATCTCTTTAAAACACACACACATAGGAAGCATCCTGAGGCTGTGAGGGACCAGTTCAAGGGCAGAACATCTGCTTTGCATGCAGAATGTCCCAGGTTCAATCCCTGGCCTCTCTGGGCAAGACTCCCATCAGAAACCTGGAGAACTGTTGCCAGCCAGTGTATGCCACACAGAGCTAGATTGTTCTTGAACCTCCAGGGCTCTTGCTTTCCATCAGACAGCCTCACTGATGCTCCATTGTCACCTGAGAAGGAGCCATTATCTGGGAAGAGCCTCAGCAAAGCAGCAACCAGCCTTTTATTTCTATGTTATTTATATAAAAAATAGTTCTATACCACTATATCATACAAATTTATCATCACAATTGCAACAGTATGAACCCATGAAACCAAAAGAAGTTAAGAACAAGTTAAAAGCCAAAGAGTCTAAAAGCAAACATCAGGAGACGGGGGCGTGCGCTCTTGTTTGCCGGCACCTTTGGAGATGCGTTTGGGCATTTGCAGGCAGAGCCAGCCAAGAGACGCTGCCGGCCAGTGCCTGGCGCGAAGCCGCTTCTGCAAGAGGGCGCCAGGTGGGCGCGCCTGGGGGCTCGTGCCCGCCTCCGCAGCGGCCGGCTGCCCTCCGTGGCCCGGCTTGCAGCAGCGCCCACGTCGGGGAGGCGCGGCGCGCTTGGGGCTGCGCGTCCCCGGGGCGTTCGGAGGCCGCGATCAATCTGGCGGCGCTTATTAAGGCTCCTGTCTAGACGGCGGAGGGGCCGGCGGCTCCTTATCTGCGCCTGGCATCACCTGCAAAGCGATCCTGCGGCCGGAGGGGGGGCGGGGGGGGGCGGGGAGGCCCCTGTGACTCGGCGGCTGCGTCTCCCGGGAAGAAGCGCTGCGCCCCGTGGCTTCTCCGTGTCTCGCTGTGCTCGTGGCATTGTTTGTCAACCGCTTGGGGATTCCTTGGAAAGAGCAGCGACATAGCATAGAGATCCAATTCGTCAGTCAATCTCCTGGTGGCATTTCAAAGCGTCCGGCCAGGACAGGATCCCTCCCTTCCCTTCCCTGCGAGGAGAACATTTATAAAGGGAACGTCAGGCCGAGGTTGTCAAAAGGAGTTTCTCTCTGGGCCTTGGGACTCTCCTTGAGCTCTGAAATGGCGCGCGCTTTTGATTCACAACATACCTACTGTACCAAGGTAGAATGCAATTTCAGAGACACACGCAAGGGAGGGAAGCCTTCCGCGAGGACACTACCCTTGCATTGGCCCTCAAGCCTTGCAGGTCTCCTGGCACACATGAAACTGCCACCAAGTTTGTCCATTCTCATCAGTTTTGAGGGAAGCCTCTTGCTACCAGGCCCAGCCTTGGAGCACACATGGAGGGCAGGCAAAACAGGAGATGTCTCCCCCCCCCCTCCCGATTCCTCTTCCTCGCTTAGGGATCCAGGCACCAGAGCTCTGAATTTGGCATCCTGATCGCTGGCCAAGCTTAACATTTATTATTTTAAATTATTTTTTAATTTTTATCTCTTTTAACCACCTTAACCTAACAACTCAACATTTTTGCAGTGGTGCAGGCCTATAGGTGAACTTTGCAAAACCAGAGTCTATGTGCTTCAACACCCCTCCCCCCAAATTAAAATCAGAAAAATATTACTGACATCACAAAGATAAAACTTTGCTGAGCCAAATTAAGATACATAAGGGTACAAATTACCAGAAACCTCAACAAGCTTTGTTGTTGTTGTTGTTGTTGTTGTTGTTGTTGTTTAGTAGTTTAGTCGTGTCCGACTCTTCATGACCCCATGGACCATAGCATGCCAGGCACTCCTGTCTTCCACTGCCTCCCGCAGTTTGGTCAAACTCATGTTCGTAGCTTCGAGAACACTGTCCAACAAGCTATACCTTCAAAACTATACCCCTTTCTGGTGGGAAATCAACAAAGAACTGAGGAGATGGAGTAGAAGCAGTGTCACTTTCTCAAACTAGCCATGATCAAAATAATAACCCTCCCAAAATTAACCTACTTATTCCGAACCCTCCCACTTTGGATCCACTCAACTCCCTAAGTGGCAGAAAAAACTACACTCATTTCTCTTCTTATACAAAAAGCCACCTTCCCTCCTCAAAAGAAAAAGACAGGGAATTCCCATTATAGAACTAGACTACAACACCAACCAAGTGCACCAAATAATCTCATACATCTTACAAGACAAAATGAAACAATGGAGATAGGTATAATTGGAAACACCCCCACCTCAGTGTATCCGTTTCTCCAAAAACAAAGTAAAACCCCATGACACACAACAGGTTCACACAGACCATGCTTAAAGCATGGAAAGAAAAAGTAGGAACATTGTCCCCAGGTTTACCACCCTCGGTTCCACATAGCTTTCAAATGAGGATATGGCAAGCCAAAGGCCTACACCACCTTACAGACTTCTACAAAAATGGCAACCCCATACAAAAACACCGAACGAACTAGGAGACACCCAAATATTCTGGCTGACCCGTCACCAACCACATGCCTTCTTAAACCACCCAGAAACAAAGGCAGCAGATACTAGGCCATTGACTAACTTTGAAAAACTGCTGGCAACAGAGTGACACAGCAATATAAAAAACATAGCTCCAAGACACTACAGGCTCCAATACCACAAACAAAGACCAATGGGAACACGACATAGGATACAAAATAAACTCAACCCAATGGTTGAATCTGTGGACTAAACCACCCTTTAAAGCCCTCTCAGCCAACAGGTGGGAACTCACTTTGAAACTTATCTACAGATTGTACCTAACACCATGTAAGCTAGCAATGATGAACCCAGGAACCTCACCTAGGTGCTAGAGAGGCTGTACCGCCATGGGCACATACCTCCACAATGTGGTGGGATTGCCCTAAAATTCAGTGCTTTTGGATATCTGTCTTATAATAAATAAATCTGCAAAATAATAAAACAGGTAATAGAAACGCCAGAATTGGTCCCACTAAATATCTTCTGAGACAATAACGCACACACTCACATGACAAATAACTCACAAGTCACTTACAGCAGCTCGGAGTGTCATAACTGGAGAGACCTATTGGGGGTGTCCATGGACCACTGGTACCAAACAGTATGGGAAATCGCCATACTAGAAAAACTAGCCAACGAAACCACAGGGACAAGCGAAAGAGAATGCCTTCACCCCGTGGGGCTTCCCTTTTATCACACACACAGGCCAACAAGACAATGACCAATCCCCCCCCAGACAACATACAAATAAATATGGCTAACTGAAGCCAGCAACTTCAAAACACACTGCAGCCAATCAACTGCAAGCAACCATGTCTTAGTCCCTCTGACCTCTTGCTCTCCCAACAAAGATATGACACCTATCCATGTGACGCTGACAAAAAAGCCACTCATATAACCATGTAAAGAATGAAAGTTTACTTACCTTGCCCCCTTCCACCATTTTTTCTCTTTATTTTCTCCCCTCTCTCCCCACTTCTCTTTCCCCCTCAACAAAAATGTCTCAAACTGACTATAACTGACCTAAGTGAAGGATTCTACAATTTGAAAACAGTGACACTGAATGTACTTTTGTTCCTTATGGAAAATCTTTTAATAAACACACATACACAAACATACAATTTCAGAAGCAAACTCATTTTGTCTAATGGTAGGGCTGGCTGTGGAGCTCCACGGACCTGTGTGGAAAGATTCTGACTTCAAGCTTTATTGCACACAAAGATGGGAGCCCCCTTGAGCCCCAGGGGGATGGACTGAGTAAACGTGCTTAAGATTGTTCTATAAACTACTAATCCTGAATCCACTTACTAAGGTGTTTACACCATTACACCATTGGGCTCAGCGGGGCTTAATTCCAGATAAACACACCTATGAATGGGTTATTGTCATGCTAGCATTTCCCAACCTGGGGCTTTCCAGATGCTTCATAGCAACTCCCATCAACCTGTCAGCATGCCTGTGAGGGGGGTTATAGTCCCAAACATCTGGAGGGGCATTAGGCTGGCAAAGGGTGCACCCTCTTCTTCCAAGGTGGGCAGGGAGGGGCAGCTGCTCCGTGAAATCAATTGAAATACATAGCAAACTGAGGTTCTGCCCCCCTAACAAAGATCCTGGCTATGCCTATGTCCCCCTCATGATTCTATCAAGCAATGAGACTTGAGGAAAAATTGCAATCCTGGCGTGGTTTATCGGGAGGCAGCCGTCTTATGGTTTTTTTTTAGCAAACCTATCCTGATCAGAAGTATTTCAACAGTTCGTCTCAGGCCACATCTTGCAGGAAAATGCCACCAGCAGAGAATTCTTGCTGTTATCTGGGTCATCCCCTTTTAAACAAGCCACATGGTGGAAGGAAACTTCTTTGCACAGCTCTGCCCTTTTTCAAAACCGAGCCCAACCTCATAGTGCTGTGAGCAATTAGATGGGCTTAATGAGCTCTCTTTTCCTGGTACAGGATTAAGGAACACCTGCCAGCATCTCTGTCAAGGAGCCGAAAGGAATTGTCGGAATCCCACTTGTCAGTACTAACACATAGGCCCCCTCCAGTCCCTTCCTTTTTGGTATATTCTTGCAGGAAACTATATCATGGATTCTTGATTCAGCCAGGACACTTAACTCCATTTTGTTGCTCATTGTGGCTTTCTGAAGTCGTTTCCTGATAGTCAGAGCCCAAGCTGAAATTTATAGGCATTAAATAAGACATCTTGGGATGGAAGGGCAACAGTATTAAAAGCAAAGCAGAGACTTGAGACGAAGAATGATGACAATTTGCTAGAGCACATGAGTAAATATAATTGACAGACCTTCCTTGCTCTGCAACTGAACGAGGCTTTCAAATTTATGCTAGATTAGCATAGAAAGAGAATGAAAATAATAAAGCAAAGGCTGAATACTACTTTCCTTTTCTTTGATGAGTTTTTTAAATTTCAGACCAGCACAGAGCCAGGAAACTTCTGGTCTATGAACCCAACTAGGTCTTGCGCAGGTCCCAGTTTGGCCCATAAAGTTTTCCTCAAACCACACCCACAGCCTTACAGCTGACAAAAGTGACATCAGGTGTGGAGCAAGTAAGACCTGGCTGCAAAAGAAAAACCAGGAGCTTGAAAGTGCACTCCAGATGGTTTCTTGGCAAGCAAAGCTTGCTGTCTGCTGGTGTGTGTGTGTGTGTGTGTGTGTGTGTGTGTGTGTGTGTGTGTGTGTGTAGCAATAGCAAGCCCCGTTGTTACTGGCTGAGCACTGCAGTGTTTGCTGTAATAACTTGCTTGCAGCAAGTCTTGCTGGGATGGCCCTCACTCTAAGTCCCAAAGAGTCATGCCCACAAATATTTTTCTAATGTTGATTCACCTGGCCTTGTGACGTCAGGTGACTGACAGGTGGGTGGGGACAGGCTTGTCAAAAAAGACCACAGGGCATGGTGTTCAGGAGTTTAACACTTCTTTGCAAGGTAGTTTGTATTTCTAATTAAAAACCAAACGTTGCATTTCAGAGGGTCCAAACTCATTTTTAAAAAGTTGACTACATTTTACAATTTAGATGTGCCACCAAATTCAATGGAGCTTCTCCCCAGGAAACTATAGCATAGGATCACTCTCTTAATCAATGCACTGCACATATCTCTTAATCAATGCACATATCTCTTTGATATCTCTGCCTGCCTGCAGATATGCAATGCATCAACGTGGCTGCATGGGGGGGGGGGCTCTCTGTGGCAGCTAGCACCTTCACTTCAGAATTTACCTCTGTGATACTGCTGCTTCCTGCAGTGCTATTTTGGAAAGATGCACTCTGGTTCTTGCCCCCTACATTGATAGACAATGTTCTGACAGCTGTGATTTCCTGTGAGAACATTCATAGAATCATAGAGTTGGATGAGACCACAAGGGCCATCCAGTCCAACCCCCTGCGGAGCAGGAAACACCATCAAAGCAATCTTGACATATGGCTGTCAAGCCTCTGCTTAAAGACCTCCAAAGAAGGAGACTCCACCACACTCCTTATTAGCAAATTCCACTGCCGAACAGCTCTTACTGTCAAGAAGTTCTTTCTAATGTTTAGGTGGAATCTTCTTTCTTGTAGTTTGAATCCATTGCTCCGTGTCCGCTTCTCTGGAGCAGCAGAAAACAACCTTTCTCCCTCCTCTATGTGACATCCTTTTATATATTTGAACATGGCTATCATATCACCCCTTAACCTTCTCTTAAGGTTAAAGGGTGATATTCTTGCCTTTAAAAAATAGTGCGAGATGGGCCCTTTCCCCAACCAGTCTAAAACATATGTGAAAATGGAAGGAAGTGCTAGCGGGTTGCATAACTGAGATGTTTTAATCCTTGGAAATACTTATATCAGGGAGGAGGGCTATCAATTCATTCAACAAATACAATGGAAGGGAGGATGGTGATTGTGGAAGTGGGAGAGAGGGTCAGAAATAAGGACTCTCTGGTCAGCTGCTGTTTTGTGCTTGCTGACGTGGTTGTTTCTTTTCCAACCCACCCTTCTTCAAGGAACTCAGGAGGCACACAATTCCCTCCCTGCTCCCATTTTATCCTCACAACAACCCTGTGGGGAAGATTAGGCCAAGATGTGGTGACAGGCTCAAGGTCATCCAGTGAGCTTCATGGCCGAGCAGGCTATACAGTAGAAGTTAACATTTTACTCAGGGGCCAGGCATGCTTGAAGAAAGGGAAAGAGCATCTGCTTTGCATGCAGAAGGTTCCAGGTTCAACCCCTGACGTCTCCAGGTCGGGTTGGGAGTGACTCCTGTCTGAAAATCTGTAGAGCTGCTGCCAGTCTGTGTAGATAATATGGAGCTAGATGGACCAGAGTCAGACTCAGTATACGGCAGCTCTCTATAGTCCTACGATGGTCATATTCGACGGTCATATTTCTAATGCTGAGTTTCCTGCAAGGTAGATAACGAGAACAACAACAACGACCTCAACAGTTGTGATATTGCTTTTAATAAGTTTAGTGAAAACTCTTGCCACATACAGACAATTCAGAACAACTGCTGTGACTGTACACATTCTTCTGCAACGTTCCCACAAAATGCAAAGTAATCTGGAAACAAAGCCCAGGAGTCTTAAATAGCTTTGCCAAGCATTTGGTTACAGGTAGGTAGCATTTGGGTTAAATTTCCATAGCTGGATGACCAAGCATTTGGGTTAAATTTCCATAGCTTATTTATCTAAATTTAGGATTTTGTGCTTTCTAAGTAACTGAATATACCAGGAGCATTGTATAAAAAGTTATACAAAACAGACAATGAAACAGAATAAATTATTTTATTACAAGTTATACAGAACGCAACCATGGGTATATTCCACTGGGAAATTTTCCTGGCACAAAAGCCCACAGAAATGAACGGGAGCAGGAGAGTGTTAGAACTCTCTAGCACAGTCCCCATTCAGTGCAATGGGATTTCTTGATCCATTGTGCCCATCACCAATATTTAGACACAAATATCAGCAGCTTTACAGACATGCTACACCACAGAGTACATGGTACAAGGATCCTTGATGTGGCACATATTAAGGGGGGGGGAATCACCTTATTTTCAAAACACCCATTAACAGGATTTTAAAGTGTGTACAGTTCTTCTGACTGAAATAGTGCAAATTATATTTTTATATATAACTATCTACAGTATACGCATTTTTAGTATAAAAGGATCTTTAACAAAAACCTTCTTAAAGAGAACAAATTACTTAAAAACGGGAAAAGGTAAGATGCTTTCAAAGTTTAAACACACGCACACCGCTTATTTTTTTTCTTTCTTCAAGAAGAACTGTCGTGCCTCTTCCCACGTCTGGCGAGGGAACCGGTTAGAGAGCTCAAGGTAATCTTGAGAACTGAAGATCTTTTCTGTCAAGCAAAGAACAAAGAACATCATCATAACTATTCTGTTATAAAATGAAAAAACAGGAGGGTAAAAATGCTTGTGTTTATTTTGTTTCTGGATAGTAAAATGACTGGGCATGACTGTTTTTCTCTCTGTCAGGAAATTAAATTTTCATCCCCATTATATGTTGGAGAACAGGTCAATGTTTCAGAAGAAGAAATCGAAGAGAATAGAGGTGCACCTGGCCCACCTCCGATGCCCTTGCAGGTGTGGGTTACATTCAAATAAGTCCACAGTCCTGTAGTCAGTTACCAGATTTTATTAAGGAAACCGATTGCATTCTTTTGGCCTGCATGCATAGATTTTGCACATAGGAGAGACATAATATCTAAAAATTTGACAAACAGATGCATCATCCTTGTGGGTGGTACAAAAATCAATGGGAAGGAAGAAAGCTCCTAAAAAATAAATTATGGATTGCATCCAATGAAGTTGTCCCATTGAATCACAGAACTGTAGAGTTGGAAGGTACCCCAAGGGTCATCTAGTCCAACCCCTTGCAAAGCAAGAATAAATTGGTGCAATGACTTCTGCTTGTTGCAAGACTATGACTATGACACCTCAGCCATGCTGGCTGATGAGAGCTGGAGTCACAGGTTTCCCCACAGCTGCTTTGAAAATTACAGCATAAGCATCATAGGCTGGCTGAGGGGTAGGTAGCCAACATTGTGCCCTCTAGATGTTATGGACTGCCCTAAGACTCAGACAACACAGCCAATGATCAGCGATGCTACGAGTTGGGAATCTGCAGCATCTTGACTATTGGTGGGCCAAGCCCACTGGAAGAAATTCTGTTAAGTCCATGAAAGATTATGCCAGTAACAAATCTGTTAGTCTTCAAGGCAGCCCACAACTCTTTATCCCTTCTGCTGTGGGCTAGTCATTTCCCACACAATGCCATTCAAATCAAACATTCAAATACCACCTGGTAACTCTCTGGCTACACAGTGTTGCTATGTTTTATTTGGCTGACAATCCCTTTATGAAGAGTTCTCCCAGGTTCTTTCAGAAGGCAATGACTTTCCCTCAAGGGCAGAGGCTACATGATCCATGATGAGCAGGATGCAATCAACACTTTGGTCTGTTTGCCTCCTAAAAGCTACAAGGCACAATTGCTATGTAATTCTAAATGGGCCATATTATACTTACCCCTTTGTTGGGAAGACTGGTTATCTGTCTGGCTTGAACTTTGTGTGGAATCCTACAGAAACAAAACCCAACAATGTTCAGTACCACAGATGGGAGATCAAACACCACCCTCTCACGCAATTTTTAAAAAGAGTGATGTCCTCACAGGGGCCAAGTCAATGTCCAAGGGAAGCCTGCAAGCAAGACCTGAGTGTAACAGTGCTCTCTCTCCCCACTTGTGGTTCCCAGCAGCTGAGGATCAGAGGAGTGCAGCCTCCAGCACTGAAGGTAGGATGCAAAGTCATCACGCTGGAGGACATTCAACTAAGAGAGCCAATGTGGTATAGTGGTTAAGAGCGGTGGACTCGTAATCTGGTGAACCGGGTTCGCGTCCCCGCTCCTCCACATGCAGCTGCTGGGTGACCTTGGGCTAGTTACACTTCTCTGAAGTCTCTCAGCCCCACCCACCTCACAGAGTGTTTGTTGTGGGGGAGGAAGGGAAAGGAGAATGTTAGCCACTTTGAGATTCCTTTGATAAAGTGGGATATCAAATCCAAACTCTTCTTCTCTTCTTCTTCTAAGTCCACTGATTTCAGTAGGTATGACAAACATTGGCTATTACCAAGGTACACCATACAAATGTGATTTTCCTGGCTGGTGTACAATGCAGCAGGCCTGAATCACAAAGAGAAGTTCTACTGTAAGACTTCTCAGCTCTGTTTCTCAACACAATTTACGAAAACAACTGGAACTGTCTCCCTTGGGAGGTGGAGGTTTTTAAGCAGAGGTTGGATGGCTATCTGCCAGGGATGCTTCCACTGAGATTCCTGCATTGCAGGGGGTTGGACTAGAGGACCTTATCATTCTATGAGTCTATGTATTTGTGGAGTGACTGAAAAGGTCTCAGTGGTGCTGCAGGAAACAACAGCTTGGAAAGAGATAATCAACAACAAACTGCTTTAAAATGTTTGCAGTGGTAACAGTATACAGCATGTTGCTGCTGTATACGCAGTCAGACCACTGGTCCACCTAGTGCAGGGTGGCCAACACTGACTGGCAGCCATTCTCCAGAGTTTCTGATCAATTAATATCAGTTACAACAGCAGCAGCAGCAGCAACAACAACTGATACCAGGTCACTTTCCTGGCTCATAACCATTCTCCTCATATGGGGCACTGCTGGTCATACCACAAGCCCCAGTGGTCGGGTCTGGCATGCACTAAAACCAGGTGCCGAAGGGTTGCAGCTCTAAGTCATCTGGAATTAGTTACCAACTTAAATTAGATGAGCTCCTACTGTCTTGATATTTAGGTGGATACTGAAGACTTATAACAAGGCTTTACCTGTAGTGTGACCCAGTCATATTAGGAAATATTAATTGTACAACTGTAGATATGCTAATAGTGCTTTTAGTTTAATGTGTCTGTAATATTTTGTACTTTTTTTGTACACTACTTTGGTAGCTTTTGGTTGTGAATTCATTTATAAACCTGTAAACAAATAAACAGCAACAAAAACGATAAGAGTGTCTTATACAACAATTGAGAACAAATGGCAGTGCTTACTGTCCTGAGGGGTTTAAAGATTGAACTGCTGGGTTAAGGCTATTATGGACTAAAAATGAATCATTTCTCTACATGACACAAATATTTAAATATATTATTGTGTTTTCACTGTTTGTGCGCGTGGATTTTTAAAAAATGGTTGATGTTCTTACTGTGAAATCGCTTTGAGATATTCTATGGGAATAGATTCTTAAATGGAATCCAACCCAACAAATTAGCTCAGGGCAGTAACTTCTGACACAAAGAGTGCTTCCTTGAGATGGGATGGTATAATTATGGCACACTGTGCTTTTGCCCTATTTCAGTCCTGTGAAGGCATCTTTACCTCATGTTCTCAGGAGTCAACAGGAGAACCACAATTCTGGGCTTTTAATGCTTAGATTATGTACCTTATGAAGTGTAACTAAGAGACAATGATTCCCTAGGCAGCAGGTGAAAGCTGAATTCAAACATTCTTGCTAAAATAATACAATCTTCTATTTTAATATAAGTAGTTTTAGAAACAATAAGGAAAAAACGGCTGTTGTCACAGACAATGAGAGGAAAGACGCCATACAGCAGCAAGGTTGTGAGGGTGAGGTTTTACTAATAATAAGACATTTATACGTTTTCAGTATTTTACTGCAGGTTTATACTGTACAGCCCCAGATGCATGCAACCAGACCATTTTTTCCTCCCCCATTTCTTCCATATGGTAAACATTTATTTTCCAATCCTGGGGTCAGCTATCTCACATTCCCCCACAGAGGGAGGACTCTCCCTGCTGAAATAAATAGGATATTTGCCTCAGGAAGGCGCACAGATTGTGTCTCCCCATGATAGCAAGTTGAAATTTAAGAACAAATGCATGCCTGTTTTTCATTCACAATATCTGGGGTGGGGGAGGTTTTTTTTGCATTTTCTACAGCCTGTTTGTTTGTTTGTTTAATATTACTATATTAGAGTTTTGTTTCCGATGGCTAAACCATTCTCCCAAAGTCTGGGAGAAACAAACATATCTTCAGGCTGCTGAGCTGGATATGTTCAGGCAGACCAGAAATCAAAATGCTGAAGTACCTAAATAAACGCTCAGTAAAATTAAGCTTGATTTTATTCGTGATCTACTTTCCAAATCAAATAGTTGACTGCCAGCTGCTTATTTGGGAAAGCAAAGAACTCCTTATGTGGCCACATAAGGACCAGCACTCCTAGGTGGGGTTTTCTTCTTGCAGCATCTGCTTCTGAACAGTACTATCAGAAGCATTTAAAAAAACCCATTTTGCAAGCTGTTGCTGTTTTATGCATTAAAAAAAGGTTTCAGGAGCTAAAATGTTTCAGTTATGTATGCATATACTACAATTTTCTATAGCCCTAATATCTCGAGCAGTAAAACTATGAAGCTACCTAAAAGCTGACGATGCATTTAGCCTTCAGGCATTTAGCCTGTTTGGATCAATTAACAAACAAGCTTAATTTTCTTCATTTGGCTGCAGTTGTCCAGGCACAACCCCTAAAGTTCAGCTTCCTTGCAAGCACCACTGAGGTGGAGAGAAGCGGCATGAGCAGAGGGCTTGCTCAATGGCAGAGATATGCTATCAGCTATGAAGGAAAAAACACTCCACAGCTATTAATTCCAACAATTCTAAAACATGGCACATTCAGAAATTAGAAAAAAATAGTAATTCTATAATATACTGTAAGTATGTAGCACCTGATTTTAAAATAAAATTACAGGATGCAGAATGATATCGTAAACATGCACAGTGCAAGTAAGCAGAAATGGCTGCTTTCATAAATTAGATTTTAAAAACTCTGAATATTTAGCATAGTCGGTATAAACTGTTGCCAACCCTATCAATAGTCAAAATCTGTGATAAAAAGCATTGTTTCTCTATGTATATATGTACTTCCATTTATCTTTACATTTGAGTCTTATTATATAAAAATGTACACTTATAGGATTGCAGGCTGCAACAACTTGCCCATCCATTATTAACTATAAGTTCCTCAACATTTCACTAGTCCTGCTAATTTTAAATAAAAATGGAACCTTATATTAACATGAGTCCAAAATACTCTGCATATGTTTGCTCCTTATGGGGAGAAACTCTTGGACACATTAGATCTTTCATTTTGGAGAGAGAAGAAAAGAAACCCTGGTTTTATTGTAAGTTAATGCATATTTATTTCATAGGCACAGAAATGGCTAAGCAAAGACACACAACCAAACCACGTACCTGGATGAATGTGGCGAGCAACACGCAGCTCATCTCCTGCTCCAGGATCATCTTGTTCTGGGGGTTATTGTAACAAGCAGCTATTAGCGTTGGAAAGAGCACTTTGATTAGGCGAGGATCGCTGAAGTACTGGAAAGGCAGCTGGCAGAGCTTTTGGAGAACAGTGGGATGGCGGCCCGACTGCACAACCACCTGGAAAATGGAGACGGCACAATGTTAGAGGAACAGGGGCAGATTTCCCAGATCAGCTGGAAGGAGGAAGCTATAGCAAAATAAGGCACAAGGGTGATAGAAAAATGTTAACAGAGAGAAAACCAAGCTGAACATTTTGATTAAAAACAAAACAAAAAACTTTCAGCTCAAAATGTCGTCCTCACAATTTCTTTTCATGTACAGTAACTGCACAGGAGAAACTAATTTTATCTTTCCCCCAATTATATTTTATTAAATTTTCATAAAGTTCACATATACACTCCAATACATAATAATTTTTTTATTTTGTTTTGTCAACTTCCCACCCCGTTTCCCATGGTGTTCTTTTATTTCTCCCTCTTGCTGCACCCTAACTTATCTCCCTTATACCATAATAACACAACAATAACCGAGAAACTAATTTTAGGCAATACATGACATGCTAAAGCAATGATGAAAACCTTACACTTTTTCACTCAAGGTGTCATAAACAAGACAGAAATATTGCAAAGAGATGATGAATACCTGCAGCAGGCAAAGCAAGCTATTGGAGGGCAGGAGACAGGATTCAAAGATGGTCAGAAAATGGGAGCTGCTACTATAAAATGCCTCTCCAGATGTGTGTGGGAGGGGGGGGAGATGAGAGGAGCCTGCGAGCGACACAGAACCAAAAAGGGAAGGAGACTGTATGCTGTACTGCAGTGGGACTCTTACGCACAGTCAGAAAGATCCTCCCATTTGCTCTTTTATCTGAGTTTCTATCAGTGCCATAGACTTTAAAAGGGGAATAGTTTAGATAAATGGAACTGCTGTCATGTGAGTAGGGTTTATAACAGGACACATCTTGAGCCACAGAGTGATGCTGCTAATGGCATCTTCCAGAGAAATTCTTAAGTTACTAGTTTCTTCCATAATGTCTTAGCAAGAATCGTCAACATCAGAGCTAGACAAGGGAAACTTGATATGTTGATGATGATGACAATAATAATAATAATAATAATAACAATATTTTTATTATATATTATTTTATAATAATATAAAAGAGCTGCTTGACCCAAATTTGGCTTTTTGGCATCAGAGGAATCTATTATAATTTTAGGACTGCTGTAAAACCCTATGGCTGCAACCATAAATTGTACTTTGAAAAACCAGCATTTTACAGGTATGCACACTTGGACAGAACAGTACTCAAATTAAAAACAGAAGGGGAAAAAGAAGAGGTGGAGACCAGAGGAACATAAATTACGGGGATTTACAAGTTTTCAAAGAACTTTTAACAATTCACTAAGAACACATTCTCAGTTCGTAATGCAGTTCAGGTCAAGAACAAGATCAACAAAGTAATAGTTCACATTTTTTAGTTCAATAGGCAGAATGAAATTGAAAACCCTTCAGTGAACACAGATAGGAACCCCTTAATTCTCCTAAATCCAAATGGAATTTTAAAGACAGCCAAATATGTGAGCATGCACACCGCATTTAAGGCATCACTCTTCTGACATCCTGAAGGGACCCCCATTGAAGCAGAAGTCTTATTAAAATACTAAAAGTGTTATCTTGAAACAATATTTTGACAAATGTTGCACATTCCATTTTGTATTTTAAATCATTGTTTTGGATTTGATTTTTCATTTCCTTATAAATGTGTAGTTTTAGGGGAGAAAATAACTACTCCCATGGTTAAAAAAGGCATCCTGATTCACAACACTGCAGCAACTGTAAGTGATGAGCACAAAAAGTCCGTCACAATGCCCCAAATTTCTCCTTTTATGAATCCTGAACTCCATTACATTACCTACTGAACCCTAGGCTTGATTTGTAACATTTCCCTAAAACAAGCTCACAGACAACCTGAAAACATGTTTTTACCTTCCCCTCTGTCTCATATTTAAGCCTGGGTTAATGTGACAGTATCGTTACTTGGAGCTAATGTTTAAGAAGGCGTTGGTTTTTGTTGGTCTTGTGTTTTATTGCACCAACATGGCTACTAAAACTGTTAAAGCTCAAAGCATGCAATGGGACAATAACCTTCTTAACAAAGCAATGGAAACAGCGACTCTTCCTCATTCCATGCCAGAGTGGGGGGAAAGTAGCATTTGATCCAAAACACCTTGCCTTGGACTCAACAGTACCTTGAGTTACAGTTCACATTATGGTCCAAATTCTCACTTTCTACTGTAGGGACTCAGATGAAACTAAAAAGACCAAGCAAAGTATACCTTTCAAGATGAAAATAAGGACATGTGTGTGTTAACACCTCTGTTTTCGGAAGAAGAACCACACTAATATACACCACTGGAGGCTTTTTTCCTGGCTGCTGCAAGCTTTTTAAATGCACCTCTCTTTCGGGTGTGTGTTTGTTTTCAGATGAGCACTCTCATCCACTTCAAGCATGTCTCAACGGGTTGTGTGGGCACGTGATCCCAGCCCTTGCTGCCAACGCACCTGCCAAGACAGGCCTTCCCCTGGCCGCATGTTTGGGAACCGTGAAAGAGGATGTCCACATGCAGCTCTCCTCTGCATGGAGATTCACGATCTCCTCCTGGCATGGGGCTGCTGAAGCTGTCACCAGTGGATAAGGGTGTGGCTGGCCCCCAACTCTCTAATGTGTAGCTCTAACAGATGAGGGGGTTCGGCCAAATCTGCCTTCAGAGATTTGACTCTGAAAGACCCTGGAGAGGGAAGCCTGAAGAACAGCAGCAATAGCAACTCACTCCAATATTAAAACATTAAAAAGGCAGCTCCACATAGTTAAAAAAAAAACTCACAATAGCAAGGGAATGGTGATTTACCAGGGAACAGATGATGATGATATGATAGATAAGATAGATAGATAGAATCAAGATTGTTTCTGGAAAAGAGGGAGCATATGAGAGAAGAAAATCTGAGATACATCCCCCTTCACCCCTAAATGCACTTCTTATTATTTCACCAGCCATTATGAATTATTTATCTGTATTTTTTTGTAATGTGGTGTCAGGAAGCAATGTGGTGTCAGGAAGCAAAAGATAGATACTGTGATAGGAAGTCAAGTGATAGGGAATTTGTTTATTATACTTATATCCCACTCTTCCTCCCAAAGGAGCCCAGGGCAGCAAACAAGCGATAGAACAATCACTATATCTTAAAAAACAATTCCAATAAAGACACAGACTGGGAAAGAGATCAACTTAAAAGGCTTGTTGCAAGAGGAAGCTATTCTGTAGTTGCCAAAAAGAAAACAGAGATGGTGCCTGAAGGGGATTCCGAAGGGCAGGTGGCATGGTGCTAAAGGTCCAATTCCTACATTGTGTGAACGGACCTCACCTGCAGAACACCATCTGCCAGGCATCCTGGTCCCCAGCTGCATAGGGCTTTGCACTCCAAACCCAGCATCTTGAACTTAGCTCAGTAGCCACTTGCCAACCAGTTCATGGGGGTTCTGGAATCCTTTGCATCCACTTACTGTGAAGTATTAATGTTTGCCTTTTCTTACTAGAAGTTAAACCCACTGGTTTCAGTGGTGATATTTAAAGCATGGCTGAGTTATACCCAATGAGAAAAAAGCAAAGTTCAATCACTTCCTCATGGTAGGGGCAAATGCCTATGTTGCAACGGGTACTTTAGGGAGGGCCACAGGGGCCCAAGAAAGCTGAATTACTCTGACTGATTCCTCTCACTTTTCAAGAATTGTGGATGCTTAATGAATTTGCTTATCATTATTGAACAAGGACCATGCTAGTTTGTGTTAGCAATTCGAGCACTTTACACCAGAAACTACTTAAAGTTGAAAATGAAGATTCAACTTTTAAAATATTTTGCCTTTGTGGGGGTGGGGTGGGGACCTGTAAATATAAATACAAAGTGAGAACTGGTGTAACATGCACAACCTGAATCCGGAAACTGACGCAGCAGTTAGTATCATAGTTTCAAACTTTGTTCTTACAAGCCCATGGGATCTAAGGGCATGCCAACAAATTATCATTTCCTAAGAAAGGGTTGAGTAGTGTCCTGTGTCAGGGAGTGTCTTTAAAATTATAAATCAACGCTGCAGCCATGACCTAAAGCTCTCACTGGGGCATCTTGGATACTGATGGTACCAGAGGGATGGCATCATTCAGAGGCCTGCATCAGAGTAAAGGGAGCAGCCAAACTGGAGATTCAGATATACTACAAAATCAGTGCCAATGGGTCATGATGGATGTTTCTGCATAACTGCAAGTTATATTCTTTTCATGGCACTGGTTCAAGTATATTTATGCAGTCCTTTGAGAATGACAGGGTTAAAAGAATAGCTTGTAGACACACTTTGCAGTAGTTGCCCCAGAGTTAGCAATGCCTCCTCTTCTTTGTTTTCCGGGATCACATTTGACCCTGTTCTTAAACAATTATTGCACATGCATCCACCCCACTCCACTAGATTACATGGCCCCATATGGCTTGCAGTTCCAGTACCTACAGTAATATTCTAAATCATAGAATTTAGAATCAACCTCCTCTTCCCTTCATGTATTCTATGGTTTTCTTTGTTCCTCTGCCATGAATTTATGTTCAAAGCACTGCATCTCTGTTTCCATTTTCCACTTCTGCCATTTCTCTTTGGCTGCTCCCTACCGTAGCATAGGAATGCTCTCCCATGACAGCCAATGGGCTCCCACAATGGTATTTAAGCCTTATCTTGCTTCCCAGAACTTCCTGGAATTATCTTTGCCCTTCATCCGTGTCCCTTCCCTTCCCCATTCCTATTGCTTCTTGTCCTTAGACTGGAAGCATGTAAGCAGGGATGGAAGAGGAATTCTTAGAATTAACCAGAGGCGGATTTAGGGCAGCACAAGCACTGTAGCAGCACTGGGCACGCAGCTGAGGAGGGTGCCTTCTTAAAGTGCTTGCCCGGTTTTGGGAAGAAGGCATGGCAGCTCTGACAGCCTCTTGACAACCCCAAACCTCTCTGGTCTCATTTCCAAAGCCAGGCAAGTGTTTACCAGGGTTTGGAAAGGAGGTAGGAGGGATCTAGCACACTGCCAGAGTCTCACACCTCCTTCCCAAATCCCAGGTTAATTTAGCACAGCAAGGACTGGGGGAAGGGTGTCAAAAGTTGGCCTCACATAGGGTTGCATATTACCAAGGTCCACCCCTGAATGAAAAAACTTAATTCACCAGTCCCAGACTTCTATGTGAAGCCAGAATACAGCTGTCAATTGGATTACATATTTCTTTGAATATTGCAATACCATTTTGGTTCAAAATATGCTGACAAAAATGCACATTTTACAGGAAAATAAAATGAAAAGCATACACAATGCATTGTCTAGAGCAGGGGTGTCAAACTCAAATTCATCGGGGGCCGCACCAGCAGTTTGGTCACCCTCAAAGGGCCGGTTGTGTCTGTAGGACTATGTGTCCACTCTTTATTATCATAAATTATTGTCACTGCATTCAATTATTGCTGTTTTTTGTAATAATGTAAGCTCAATCCCGCCCCCACGCGGATCACATTCCTGCGTCGTGGCGCGTGTGTAAACGAGGGAAATTTGAACAAAAGGTGGGGATCAACGGCTTCGGGGGGGGGGGGCTCAACTAAACCTTCGGCAGGAAGGAGAAAGCCACTGCTGGGATTAAAAACCTGCAGATGGAAAGAGGGCTTCCCTCTCCCGCCCTGCACACACCCAAACTCCGCTAGGCAGGATGCCACACGCTGCAACCCACCCCATGCTTTGGAGAGGGGCAGGAACATGCGGTGCAGCGCCAACTCCCTGCTTTGCTTTTGCATCCTCCCTCCTCAGCGCCAGAGTCCCTTCCCCTCGCACTGAGGGAGGGCAGCGGATTTCCCGAGGAGGAAGGCGGCAGCAGCCCCAGCGGACGTGCATCTTCGCCTCAGAGCTGCTCTTCCCCCCACCTGCGCTGTTGTTGTCTTCGCCGCCGCCTCTCCCTACCGGGACTGCAGGCAGAGGAGGCTTGAAAACCTCCCTCCCCCCAAAAAAATTCCCCTCCCACCTACTCAAACCGCGAGGCGACTCCATCTGGAGCCCTACATCATGAGGGGCTGAGAGGAGGCGGCGGCAGAGCGGGAAGAGCAGGAACCCGTGCCGTCGTCGCCGCCTCCCTCCCGGCCGCCCCCCGGGGAGCAGCTCCGCCGGAACTGAGAAGCCAAAGGGTGGCTCGGGGGTGGGGGGCAGAGCAAAAGCCAGGCACCCTCCCGAGTGTCTATGAGGAGAAAACGGGGAAAGAGGGAAGAGAAACCCGGCTCCATCAAGAGAGCGGCTGTTGCGCTTCGCCTACTTCGCCCTCAGGCTCACTTCGCGCCCCTTTCGCCCGCTCGCTCGCCCACCTCCCGGATGCAGCCGAGGAGAGGAAGGGAAGCGGCGGGCGGCGGCTCCCCAGTGCCGCCTCACTCGCTCTCGGAGACAACAGCAAAGCCCGCCAAAAAAAATCCAGCGCTGCTCCGTCCCGGCACCAACTTTGCCGGCGGCGCCTGTAGGGCTTTCATACCTCCTCGGCGGGCTTCCTCCTCCTGCATCTCACTTCCCCATCTGGCCGCTGTGCCACTGCCTCCCTCAGCCTCATTCGAAATTGAAATTCCCTGGCCAAGGCTGTCAGCGCGGCTCCAGCGCCCCGGACTCCGCCTGCAGCCCCGCCCCTGGTTTTGACCCTTGGCCAATCGCAGGCTCCAGAACTACTGTCAGCGGTTGACACCCATAGTCTAGAGAAAGAATGCATATAAAAATTCATAATGTATGTATAATTTAAATGCATTTTTCCCTTTTTTTAATGTGCCAAAATTGGGATGAAATGGACCCTTGGTTGAGTGCATTTGAAACTGACATGAAATATAAATAAGTTCATTTGCTCATCCTTATTTATAAACAAGGGCCCATCTACGATGTGTCTTTGGATAGCACTGAGCTGGGTTTCAGGTGTTAAACTGATCAACACAAAGCTGGACAAAGTCGCATAGTAACTTTTGAATAAATGTTTTAAATAAAAATAAATCAATACATAAATAAATACATGCAGTTACATATTAGCCACAGTCACACACGCCTTGGTAATATCTAGTATACTTCTGACAACACAATTCAGCATGGGGTTTTGGAAAACCATTTGGAAACCCAGCCAGATGGGCGGGCTATAAATAATAAAATTATTATTATTATTAAATTTGAACACATGCAAAACACTCCTCTTTCAGGCACTCCCTCTCCATTGATGTTGGAGCATTTTGTTCTGTTCTACTGGACCTATGGCTTGCAGAACCTCTTACAAATGTCTTCCCTTTTTGGTTTTGCTATTGGCACATCATTATTACTTTGGGTTTATTATTATTCATAATGGTAAAAATAATTCAATTATTGCAGCTAATGCTGTTTGGTGCAATTTGTTATAATCTCTGAGGCTTTCCTTTAATTTGTTTACTAATTTATAACTTACTGTTTTATGGATGTTTCATAGCCAATAATGCAGAATGCACAAAACAAAACTATTCCTCCCTCAAAAAAGCAATAATAATTACTATTACTCCTCTGTGTGGCTCACTTTTATTTTGGTTCAGTAAAATTAACCCCCCCCACCAAATATGGCTTGTTAGCCACCCTGGTGGGACTGGGAAGCTAAGAATGCTTAATTCAATCTCTCTCTCTCCCCCCTCCATTTAGCCCTGAATGTTTCATCTCAGTCCTGGAGAGATACCAGATAACCGTCCCTCGTTTCAGCCTTTAGTAGATAGCTAGCGCTGCAACTCCAGCTGGTTCTATCAGAGTATCTTGTACTCGGCCCATCTGCGAAAGACTAAAGGAAAGACTATAGGTAGCAGGAGAAGGTTCTCTCACTCACCAGATCTGAGCAGGTTGAAGCAGTGAGTGAGAATAATCTCCAGCTGTGCTCTTTCCATAGCTGCCAAGTTTTCCCTTTTCTCGCGAGGAAGCCTATTCAGCATAAGGGAAAATCCCTTAAAAAAGGGGATAACTTGGCAGCTATGGCTCTTTCTAGAAAATCTACTTGCAAATTAAGGTCAGTGAAGTGACTATCTTCTTTGGGTGCAGCGATTAGTTACAGGGAATACTCCTTCCAGGTCACCTGGATGTCATTTTGGTACTAGGCAAAGGCCATTTTATTTTTCCAGGTCTTTTAGTCCTTTTGAGTTCTGCATGTTTTATCTTCTTATTCTAATGCATTTTACTGTAATTTGAAACATTTTGTAAGATGCCATGCGATAAGGTCTAAAACACAAATAAACAAATCGAGCGCCTGTTTATTCTATCTCTGCCTCCTTTCTCTTTTCCTGTTGCCTTTCCTGTATTGAAATTCTAAGTATAAGCTGCTTGGGGCAGAAATCTGTTCTCTTGTACTTTGTGAAGTGCCTCACACATTAATGGCACATATAAATCAACTATCAGGTAAGGTGCAATCCTATATACATTTCCTCAATTCATAGAATTATAGAATCAAAGAATTGTAGAGTTGGAAAAGGCCCTGAGGATCATCTAGTCCAACATCTGCAATGCAAGAATAGGCAGCTGTCTCCTATGGAGATTGAACCTGCAACCTTGGCGTTATCAGCACCACACTGTAACCAACTGACCTATCCAGGCTGACTTAGGTAAAGGTAAAAGGTGAAGGACCCCTGGACGGTTAAGTGCAGTTGAAGGCGACTATGGGATGCGGCACTCATCTCGCTTTACTGGCTGAGGGTGCTGGCGTTTGTCCACAGACAGCTTTTCTGGGTCATGTGGCCAGCAGGACTAAGCCACTTCTGGTGCAACGGGACACAGTGTCGGAAGCCAGAGCGTACAGAAACGCATTTACCTTCCTGTCACAGCGCTACTATTCATCTACTTGGGCAAAAAAATGGGCACACTTGGGCAAAAAAATGAAAGGCACAGATACAGGATGGGAGACACCTGGCTTGAGAGCAGTACATGTGAAAAGGATCTAGGAGTTTTGGTTGACCACAAACTTGACATGAGTCAGCAGTGTGATGCAGCAGCTAAAAAAGCCAATGCAATTCTGGGCTGCATCAATAGGAGTATAGCATCTAGATCAAGGGAAGTAATAGTACCACTGTATTCTGCTCTGGTCAGACCTCACCTGGAGTATTGTGTCCAGTTCTGGGCACCACAGTTCAAGAAGGATACTGATAAGCTGGAACGTGTCCAGAAGAGGGCAACCAAAATGGTCAAAGGCCTGGAAACGATGCCTTATGAGGAACGGCTTAGGGAGCTGGGTATGTTTAGCCTGGAGAAGAGAAGGTTAAGGGGTGATATGATAACCATGTTCAAATATATAAAAGGATGTCATATAAAGGAGGGAGAAAGGTTGTTTTCTGCTGCTCCAGAGAAGCGGACACGGAGCAACGGATTCAAACTACAAGAAAGAAAATTCCACCTAAACATTAGGAAGAACTTCCTGACAGTAAGAGCTGTTCGGCAGTGGAATTTGCTGCCAAGGAGTGTGGTGGAGTCTCCTTCTTTGGAGGTCTTTAAGCAGAGGCTTGACAGCCATCTGTCAGGAATGCTTTGATGGTGTTTCCTGCTTGGCAGGGGGTTGGACTGGATGGCCCTTGTGGTCTCTTCCAACTCTATGATTCTATGATTCTATGATTCTATGATTCTATGTGCTTTCAAACTGCTTGGTTGCCAGGAGCTGGGACAGAGCAACGGGAACTCGCCACTGTCATGGGAATTTGAACTGCCAACCTTCTGATCGGCAAGCCCAAGTGGCTCAGTGGTTTAGACCACAACACCACTTGTGTCTCCACTGAACTTAAAGACACTTACTTCTGAGTAGGCATACTAAGGATTATGCTAATGAGCTGTACTTTATAAGAAGAAAGCATGTACGGTAATTATGCTTAGGGATTGTAGCATGAATATTTTTAATGCCCTATCCTTCTGGAAAAAGTGGTGAAGACCACAAGATTATTTATCTTTATAACGCTTCTGCTAGCATTTTTGCGCACATGTATCAATGATATGAATGATGTGATGAAGGTGAAGAGCTGCAGACAAGGGAACACTTTTTTCCGTCACCTTTCTCTGAGGCTGGAGATTTTTAAGAGAGTCAAATGTGGCCTTATTTTTTAAGAATATTGATCTAATTCACATCTCCCTGATTAATTAATACATAGAAAATAAGGATTTTGTATTTCTTCAAATTTTGCAACACATTTCCCAGTTTAAAAAGTGCATAAAATAGGGTATTTTAGGATAAAATGCAGTTCAAAAAGTGCACATTTAGATAAAAATGTGGATTTAAATGCTACTTTGAGATAAATTTCCTAATTATGAATTTAGATACAGCTTTCACACAGTTTTACCACACCCACACCCACATAAATGCTGAAATGGGACGGAATAGACTTATGAATGAACACATGCAGAACTGTTATGGAATGGAATCCATTCCGAGTATATCCGCTGTCTTCTGATTCCTCAAAAAGCACTTGCAGAGTTGCAATGTGTATATTAATTGAAATGTAATAATTAGCCGTCAAAAGCCAGATGATCTATGAAAAAAAGTATTTCAACAGTTGGCAGCGGCAAGAGTCTGGTGTCAGAAGAGGAAGCACAAAAACATTAATTTAATCTAATGTCAATACATGGCACAGGATGAAACTTCTAAGTATGAAATCACCAATAGCAATTCTATTGCCTCTGCTAGATCCAGACAAAACCCCCCACAACACATACGTTGGAAGGTCTGTTGTGGTTGAGTCCAGTAATTTGTAATGTGGACAGGGCTGAGAGTTAAGGTACAGGTAATTGTTGGAGCCATACATCCTCAAATGCAGATGGCAGAGCATATAGGTTGGTTCTCTCTGTGACTGTCATTTCTCTTTCGTTACTTGGATTTTTATCCATGTCCAACCATGATGGCACTGGGAGCTGTACAACAATGTAAGCTTTTATTTGTTGGGAGGAGGTTATCACTACAGATACAATGGGCTGAGTTCCGTTAGATTCAGGTTTGTATAAGATGTGGATTATAAATATGGTGGGCCTTCTCGGTTGTGGCACCCGCCCTTGGAATGCCCTCCTACCAGATGTCAAAGAGAAAAACTGCTGGAATGGAGATCTCTAGCAAAAAGAAATACAGACAGTGGACTAAAGATGAGCGTTGGACACTCTAACTAAACATACATACTTGGTAAGGTTCAAAGGGCATTTTGAGAATGAGAATTTGTTTTCTCTTCAAACAGACGATAGAAAAAATGTTCCCACTGTTATTTCAGTATTCTCATTATCTTTTGTAGTTATCAATTAAACAGCTACAGCAGAGTAATTCGCTGGGTGCCTAAAAGTTATAAATGGTGGTGCTGGTCGAATTTGCCGAAGGAAATAATTCCACAATGGGGTACTTTCACAGAAAAGGCATCTCTCTGGTATTCATCCACCTAACTCAGGGGCCAGCAACCTTTTTCAGCCATGGGCGGTCCACCATCCCTCAGACCATGTGGTGGGCCGGACTATATTCTAAAAAAATATATGAACGAATTCCTATGCCCCACAAATAACCCAGAGATGCATTTTAAATCAAAGGGCACATTCTACTCATGTAAAAACATGCTGATTCCCAGACCATCTGCAGGCCGGATTGAGAAGGTGATTGGGCCGCATCCGGCCCCCGGGCCTTAGGTTGCCTAACCCTGACCTAACCCTTGAAGGAGGGGCACCTGGAGGAGGTCATTTGAAGAACTTGATGGCTGAGCAGCTTTGTATGGGAGAAAGTGGTCCTTCAGTAGATGCAACTGGTTCCGTCTGCTGTCTGTTTTTCTAACTTTTATATTCAAAAAGGAAAATCCCTACTGGAGACATTGAACATTTCTATACCAGCAGTTTCAACTTATTTCATGTGGTATAGCTGTTGATTCTTGGGGGGATTGAACTAAATGCTGCAGAAACATATTCTTTGCACCGGAGTTGAATTCTATGTTGAATAAAGTGCCAAAACACGCTCTCTTCTACTCGACTGTGCTCTTTTGCAGCTATTTATTCCCTATCCAGATGCTAGTCTCTTAGGGATGCTCAGGCTAAAAAAAGCTAATGGATCTAAAAGGCCACTGGCAGCCACTCTCAAATCCTGCCATACAAATGGGAACACGACCATTAGGAACAGTTCAGCTGTTGAACTCCCAGTGAGGAGTTTGGGGATTCTGACTATTTCCTTTTCCACATACTGGCTGAATAAAGGATATAGATAGATAGATAGACAGAGAATTTGCAGCAATCACCAGCCACTGCAATTTGTGCAGAGAGCACAGACACAAAAACACAATTATGCAGATAAAACTGCAATATATATTAAAAAAAATAAAACTCATAATCATGGCCATTATTTTTATGGTAGTCACTAGAAATTCTGTGGTCTTTGCTGTCACCAGCTTATTTTGACCCATAAGGGGCAAGTCACATCATAATCAGCTGAACACCCTGGATGAGATAGCAGTGATGGGTGGATTAACTCCTTAGCCCAGGCTTCCTCAACTTCGGCCCTCCAGATTTTTTGAGACTACAATTCCCAGCATCCCTGACCACTGGTCCTGCTAGCTAGGGATCATGGGAGTTGTAAGCCAAAAACATCTGGAGGGCCGAGGTTGAGGAAGCCTGCCTTAGCCTGTGCCAAAAGCAAAGTGGCAGCGCTGGAACCAATGTTTTAGCGTGACCATCATGTCAACATATACAGTGGTGCCTCGCTAGACGAATGCCCTGCTAGACAAAATTTTCGCTAGACGAAAGGGTTTTGCAATCGGAGATTGCCTTGCAAGACGACGAGGTTTTCTATGGCCGTCGCTTCGTCTTGCGAAGCGTGGCCATAAAAAGACGGAGCGGCTGCGAGTCAACCTCTGATCGGAATCCCAAAAGGCATTTGTCTAGCAGGGAAGAGGCAAAGGAAGAGCAGCTGTCAGCGCCTGTCAGCTGATTTTCCTTTGCCTTCTTTCCGCGCTACAGCTGGTTCCCCTTTGTGTTCCGCTGGTCTCTGCCAGTTGCCACGAGTGGTGAGGGGTAACCGGCAGAGACCAGCGGAACACAAAGGGGAACCAGCTGTAGCGAGGAAAGAAGCCGCTGTAAGGCTTCCCCGAGCCAAGGGGAAGCCAGGCGGCGGCTGCCGAGGCAAGCAGCTGTGTGCCAGACGGTGGGGGGAGAAGCAGAGGAATGGATCATTCCTCCGCTTCTGCCCGCTTCCTCGGTGAAGGCAAGCAGGCAGACAGCCCGCCTGCTTGTCTTCGCCGAGGAAGCCGAAGCGCAGGCGGGGTGGGGGGAAAGCGCAGGATCTTTCCTCCGCTTCCCCCCACCCCTCCCAACACATCGGGGATCGTACAGGGCTTCTCAAGCCCCGTATGATCCCCTCTGTGTGACAGGCGCCTTTCCCCCACCCCGCCTGTCACACGAAGATCGGCGGGCGCTGCTTGCCAGGGCTTGTCAACCCTGGCAAGCAGCGCCTGCCGATTTTCGGCTCTGTCCCCTGGAGCTGAAGAGAGGCAGGCGCTGCTTGCCGGGGTTGACAAGCCCCGGCAAGCAGCGCCCGCCGATCTTCGTGTGACAGCGCCTGCCTGCCTGCCTTCCCTGCTGCCAGTCCCCCGGAGCCCATAGGAACACATTGATTAAGTTTCAATGCATTCCTATGGGAAACCGGGACACGCTAGACGAATTTTTCGTAGGACGAATTGAGTCCTGGAACGAATTAAATTCGTCTAGCGAGGCACCACTGTACCATTCTGAAGCACTACTGAAGAAAGTTCTCCTATATTTTAGAATCCTTAGATCCTGTAGACAAGATGCCATTGTATCAGGAGGACCATTTCAAAGACAGTCATACCAGGGAGTGAAAGAGTTTCAAAGCAACAGGAACTGAACTTCAGCAGTATATTGTTTCTAATGGCACAAAACTCCATTTAACAATTAAAATGCTAGAGTCTATGGGAGACTATTTATAACTATAAAAGAAGTTGTTTCTTGAGTATGTCCCTCTCAAGTCAGATCTGCCTTATTTCTTTGCTACTCTATAAACAAATCCCAGACTGTAAGTGTTTAATCAGAAGGGCATGTCACTGCTTAGGTCAAGCTCTGTACCTTCCCATTTCTCTGGCTCCACCATTCGGAAAGCTCTGATTTTCCGGGCGGGGAGAGTTCTTAGTTTTCATCTACTATTTATCTTGTCTCTCCACCCCCACCCCCCGCCCCCATGCTGAGTTTCACAGAACTGGCAATTGTACTATTTCATGAGTTTAAAAGATCATTTAAAAAACTGAATGCTGGTTTACATTTTTTCCCTTGTGCTCAGTATTTTGAAAAAGGCAAGACTTCAAATTGAATGCCGCTGAGAGAGCATGCAGTTGAAAAGTCAAGCTTATTTTCAAACTTAATTCCACCTTCCAAAAAAATATTATATTACCATATTGGCCCAAATATAAGCCTCACTTTCCCCCCAAATTCCAACCGCGAAAAGTTAAAGTGCAGCTTATATTCGCGACCTTAGGGTATGTAGCCAGGAGCATGGGGCAAAGCAGTGTCCGCCCTGTGCGTAGTTCCCCGGGAAGGGGGAGAGTGAGGAAGGGTAAAGGCCACCGGCAATGCAGTATCCCCCCCCCCCCCGAATGCAGCCAGAAGCAGCGAGGAAGGGAGCAGCTTATATTTGGGTATATTTTCTTTTCCCCTTCCAATTTTAAAGGTGTGTCTTATATTCGGGTGTGGCTTATATTCAGGCCAATACGGTAAGTCACAAAAAAGAAATAGCTATCTATAAATACACTGAAATGCACATCTTTTTGCTCATCTAACCTGCAGGCTCTGTGCACTGAAAGCAGTATCCTAAGCACGCCTACAAGAAAAAACAAACTAATATCAGTAATATTTTAAATAATAATTGGACTAGCCCATAGCACCAGGAGAAAGAGGATGAATCCTTATTCCAGTATCACTATTCCCATTAAATTTGTGTACATTACCCCCAGTCGCTGTTTGGCCCCTAGGTTAGGAGGAACATGGACACCCATACAAGGGTGCTTTAGGGCTAAATACAGGCATTGTGTGTATGTGTGCAATTTTAACTAGGAAAGCAGCATGAGGGGAAAGGAATAAACCTCCCTTCCTTTGTGCTGCAATCCTGATCCAATTCAGCCCCACTCCATGACTGGTATTGCACTTTTTTCATTTAAAAATGAGGACTATCATAATAACAGATCTCCCCTGCCATAGTGAGTAATATTGATTTATTTACCACTTCCACATTTTTAAAAACCATTGTAAAAACAAACAAAGAAAACCAGTATTGAAAGGACCAAATGAATTTCTGTAGAACTTGGCATTCCCAGTGAGTGTGTTTGGGACTCCAGTTAAAGATCGCAATCCTGCACGCAACAGTATGTGCAGGCTGTTTTTGTGTACAAGTAGGTGTTCCTAATTTTCACTGACTTCAAATGGCCTTAAAAGGGGTGGGATTGCAGCCTAAGCCTGTAAAGCAATGAAAACTGTGACACCTTTTAAACGTTGTTTAGATAGCCATCTTAATAAAATTAAAAGGATAAACAGCCCTGCATTTAAAACAGATAAACTAGTTCTAAGAAAAACGGTATATAGATAGGTAACAGATGTAAGAAAATATACAGCCAAAGGGGGAAGGGAGGGAAGGAAGGAGAAAAAAGTTTGGAAATGGACATGCACACACAAAGAGAGAAATATCCCCCCCCCCGGTTCTCCAGTTATAAATGTGGGCAAGGGTCTGTGCCTTCACAGGCTGCTCTGCAGATGTCCTGCTCTCCTAGTTCTTGTGCGAATGCCATGGGAAAAAGCAGAAGGGCCACAGGATGAATTATTTTCTGGCATTAGAGCTGCTTAAACATGAGTGAGCAGCGTTTTCAGTGCCCTAGTGATTTCACTAGTGAAATGTTTCTTGGTTCAGTTTTCTTTCTTGTTGGAACTGTTTGCATTTGGGCCTTCAATATTTCAAAACTCCCATCCATTTTGGACTCCCTTCTCTTTGAGTATTTCTGACCATGGGATCTCACCCAGTAGCTCCTTAAGCTTTTTGAATTCAGACAGCAGGTGTAATAAAAATATACAATCTAAAAATAAATGCCATGCAAATAACGCACCTGACCATAGGACGCACCTAGTTTTTAGAGGAGGAAAACAAGACATTTTTTTTTTGCTTTCTTGAATTGTCCTAGGCATAGCAGCCAACTCTTAGAGGCCTAGGGTGCCTTTGCCCCTCCCCCATTAAATATTTGAGGAAGCTTCTTTTGCAAAGGGGGAAAGCTCCATTTTTGTTAGGATCAGCTCAAAGTTGTGTAGCTGTTTTTGCAAATGGGAAAAGCCCTGTTTTTTTGGGGGGGGGGGGTCAGCTCAGTGTTGTGCATCTTTTTTGCAAAGGGGGAAAGCTCCATTTTTTAGGATCAGCTCAAAGTTGCTGAGTTTCCTTGCAAAGGGGAAAAATCCTGTTTTTATGGGGTTCAACTCACAGTTCTGCAGCTTCCCTAGCTTCTCTGCATTTCTACAGTTTCCAGACAGATAATCTGTCTTCAAAGGCCAGTCACATGTCTCCCTCTACAGACAACAATTGAGGCCTAGGCAAGGGGCTGGGAGGGGCCGGGAAGGGAGCTAGCTCTCTTATCTCTCTCCCCGATCTCTTGCAATCAGCTGCTGAGCAGGTTCCTTTCAAAGGGCTCATTCCCTCTTGTTAGCCTTTAGCTCTTTCCTTAAAAAAAAGAAAAGAGCTGCCTTTAGCCCCTGGGCAATTCGGCTCCAGGGACCACGCATTTCCAGGGACATTTCCTCTTACTTTTTAGGAGGAAAAAAGTGCGTCTTATGGAACGAAAAATACGGTAGAGAGTCTATTTTTAAAAAACAGAACAGACTATGGATAGGAAAATGAGCAATTCCAAGAACCGTTCTTTCACAGGGTGACAAAAGGATCAGGTGGAATGGACACTACAGGAGATAGGTTTGGGAGGGGAGGGTCAAAATGGCAACTGGCCCCAACCAGGTCAATAGAGAAGGCCCCAGTGTCTCACTTCCGCTGCTGATTCAGCCATGAAGAATGGCGGTGAATGGAGACAACTCTAGAAAGGGAAGAGCCAAATGGTTCTAGCTAGGTTGTTGGAGAAGCCTCTAAGCACACAGGAATTACCGTAGTGAGAGCTAGATAAATATCCCAATTCAGTGAATGTGGACTGACATCACCATCAGAAAAAAATCCCCAAATGGTGGATACGTCCATCCATTGTCCCTGAAAATTCGAAATATAGCTTTCTGCAATGCTATTTTTCTAGAAAAAGAGGTGCCGGAACTCACCACGAACACCTCCCTTGTTCTCTTAGAATGGAATTGGCGCCCACCTGAGAGGGGATGGAACTGAGTCCAAGTGAGCTCTGGCTGGAAAAAATCCCTGGCTTTCTGTTGGATTAGAATATCCTAAACACAGAGCAAGTCACTGTTTTTCTGCCTTGCTGAATCCACTATACTCAGAGAGAAAGCCGAAGATTTACAGCCTATAAAGCTGTCACATGGGTCAGAACAGACAGCGGCTCTCATCATCATGTCAGGGCTGACTTTTTTAAAAAATTACTGTTTGATGTCAGGATTACCTTGAAGGGAAAGGAATGACAGGCTTGGTTACAGGCCTAGCAAGTAGAGGCAGGATTATGGACTCCAAACTTTTGAAAATTCTGATATCTCTATGGCGGTTTTTGTTATGTGAATGGTGCTACAGATCCCCTGGGTGGGCTATGCAGATTCCCTGGGGTCCACAGACTACCAAATGTGCACCACTGCCTTAATTGATCTATTTAGTTGTAAAAACTCTAGTGTTCAAGGCTTATCATATTTCCTCACAAGAAATGACATATTCAATGGAATTACAGTGGTACCTCAGTTTAAGAACAGTCCGGTTTAAGAACGATTTGGTTTATAAACTCCACAAAACTGGAAGTAGTGTCCCGGATTGAGAACTTTACCTCGGTCTAAGAACGGAATCTGAACGGCAGAAGGGCACTGGTGACGGGAGGCCTCATTAGGGAAAGCGCACATTGGTTTAAGAACAGTTTCAGTTTAAGAACAGACTTCCGGAACGGATTAAGTTCGTAAACCGAGGTACCACTGTATGCCTAAAAAAGACTGGTTTTTGACACTGCCTGACACTATTGGCAATCACCACTTTCTTCAGAAAGGCTACTAGTAGGCCAGAGTGATTATTAGTTATATCCTGCAGAATAAGACTACAGCTAATGGAAGAAAATATGATCCAATGAAGGTATGAGTTTACATCACCACCTCCACCATTAAAGTTATTTATGCACCAGCTGATTTTAGTGTTTGTTAGCTTAAAGAAACAAGAGTATGCCCATTTCACATAAAATTCAATTTTCAGTTACTTTGTTGTTGTTTAGTCATTTAGTCATGTCCGACTCTTCATGACCCCATGGACCAGAGCACGCCAGGCACTCCTGTCATGCACTGCCTCCCGCAGTTTGGTCGGACTCATGTTCGTTGCTTTGAGAACACTGTCCAACCATCTCATCCTCTGTCGTCCCCTTCTCCTTGTGCCCTCAATCTTTCCCAGCATCAGGGTCTTTTCCAGGGAGTCTTCTCTTCTCATGAGGTGGCCAAAGTATTGGAGCCTCAGCTTCACGATCTGTCCTTCCAGTGAGCACTCAGGGCTGATTTCCTTCAGAATGGATACGTTTGATCTTTTTGCAGTCCATGGGACTCTCAAGAGTCTCCTCCAGCATCAAAATTCAAATGCATCAATTCTTTGGCAATCAGCCTTCTTTATGGTCCAGCTCTCACTTCCATACATCGCTACTGGGAAAGCCATAGCTTTAACTATACGGACCTTTGTCAGCAAGGTGATGTCTCTGCTCTTTAAGATGCTGTCTAGGTTTGTCATTGCTTTTCTCCCAAGAAGCAGGCGTCTTTTAATTTCGTGACTGCTGTCACCATCTGCAGTGATCATGGAACCCAAGAAAGTAAAATCTCTCACTGCCTCCATTTCTTCCCCTTCTATTTGCTAGGAGGTGATGGGACCAGTGGCCATGATCTTGGTTTTGTTGTTGTTGTTGAGCTTCAGACCATATTTTGTGCTCTCCTCTTTCACCCTCATTAAAAGGTTCTTTTAATTCCTCCTTCAGTTACTTACTACTATGTAAAAGTCTAAAATGTAACCAAAATGCATCCTATTCTGTGAGCATCCAACAGTAGTGTAAACACTGGAGGTTGGATCCCAAGAAAGTAACTTTAGGATCCCACCCAGTTTTGGGTATAAATGAGATATGAAGAGGTCTCTCTTAATGAAATGCTTCCATCAGACGTGGTGATGATGCCCAAAGTGTTCCATAGCAGTTCTGCACTGAATTGCTCATTAAATCTAACAGCAAATGATTCTGAATATTTATTCACATTCTTCCCGAAAGATTATTGTATTCCAATCAATATTTTAAAATTAGAATAATTTAGTTAAAAATCTTTTCCCATGCCACTAATTCTGAGTCAGCCTGCATCAAATACACAATTCAGAACAATAACATTTCTGCATTGCATTTCCAGAGTCTTGGAGCTGTAAGGCTGACAAAAAAGAATAAAGCACAAGGTTGATGTTTTATGTTGAAGCACTATGCTGTCAGATTAATGATTTGGGGCACTGTGGGATAAATGAACCGTGCCAGCCATATTTGCATCCTGTCATGCAAGTTCATGTGTCCAAGTACTTCAATCTGCAAAGATTTGCCCAGTTACAAAATATTTGTAATGAATATGCAAAGGTTTATTTCTTTTAAAATTCCCAGTACGGTAATGTGGGGGAAGCCAGCTCATCTGTCATTCATGTTAATTTAATTATCAGACCACATTCAATATAAAATGCAAATGAGTTCATCGGTTGATAACACATACTAATTGTGTTCATTAATTAGATCAGATAGCAAGGAGAAAACCAAAAGTGCTACAAGTTGCAAGGGGGTTGTTAATTAAAGACAACGTTTTGAATTAGAAACTGTAATCCCACAGTAAGCCCCTGATTGGCTTACCCAAAAGCAGAAGGATTACTCTTATTACTCCGGTTTCACTTGTACACCCATCCATGGTATCGTGGGACCTGTTAAGCCAACAGAATTAATGGTGGCTAATAAAGTGGGGAGATTCTGCCAGATTTGCAGGTGGCAGTGTGAAGAAGGTGGAGGAAATCCTGACCACCAAACAGCTGACTTGGGGGCAAACAGACCCTGAACCTTCCCTTTCTCTCTGAAACAATGATGTGTGCATCAGTGTGTGCATCAGTGTGTGCATCAGTGTGTGTGTGTGTGTGCACAAGCGTGCATAGTTCTGGGCTCAGATAATCTGCTATGAGTTGCCCTCCATAGTTGGAGCAGGGCGGGGGGATAGAACACATTTTGCATGCAGAAGGTCCCAGGATAGTCTCTGGCAGGCATTGGCAACCTCCAGCCCACGAGCCGCCTGCTCACCAAGCCGCCCGATCAGCAAGCACCTATGGATCTATTTTCTTTTATTTATGATTTCATTTATACCACAACTTTCCCTCAAGGTGCTCAAGGTGGCGCCTGTGTTTCTCCCCCTCCTCATTCAATCGCCACATTGACCCTGTGAGGTTAAGTTACCCTGAGAGATTGCAAGTGCCCAAGGTCACCCAGTGACCTTCATGGCTAAGTGGGGATTTGAACTCTGTGGTCTCCCAGGCCTTTACATCACACTGGCTCATGGCCTCAGCCAGGGACGGAGCTGGGGGGTGTAGGGGGCGGGCCGCCCTGGGTTCCACTCTGGGGAGGTGATATGAAGAGGTCTCTGCGCCGAGCAAGCTTTTTACCTGGAGACTGGAGGGTCGGGAGTTGGGGAGCGCCGACTGTCACCCCCCATCCAGCTCCAGGGTGGCACCCACCCGCCACGCCGAGCGAGGCTTTCTAGGCTGGAGGCTCCGTTTAGGCTCCATTTTGAAGTTGCGGGGGGGGGGCGTGATCCCCCTCTACGTAGCACGCATGTGCAGCGGGATGCTGTGCATGCGTACAACGTAGAAGGGATCACACATCCCCGCGACTTCAAAACGGAGCCTAAACGGAGCTTCCAGGCTCCAGGCAGATAGCCCGCTGGTGTGATGGGTGCGCTGCGCCAGTGCGCTATCTGCCTGGAGCCTGGACGCTTTGTTTAGGCTCCCTTTTGAAGTCGCGGGGGGGGTTGCGACCCCCCTCTACGTTGTACACATGCGTCATTACGTTGCGATGCATGCGTTGTTACGTAGCGACGCCACGCTCCCCCGGGTGCATGGCAATTTGCTGCTCCGGGTGTCGCAGCAGCTTGCTACGCCGCTGGCCTCAGCCCTTCGTGCTATACAGGCTGCAAAGCCTTGCAGCTATACAGCCTCTAGCACTCTGAGACTAAACACAGCCTCAGACTCTGCCTCTTGGCTGCACTCACAAAGGCCATCTGCCATGGTGGCACAATGCCTACTCACAAGGTGGTCAGACCTTTGCCTCGGGGCACAAGTGTCAGCAGTGATGGGCACAGAATGGACTTGTCTTGGGAATCTCTGTTGTCTGCTGTTCCTGGCACGCTCACAGGGCCCAGCCCTTTCTAATGAGCCACATCTGTCGCTAAATTTCTGCCAAAAATAAAATAAAAAAGCTAACCTGTAAGAGGAATTTTGGCACTTCTGTATGCCAACCAGGCCACTTTTATTTTGCAATGGGAATTCAAAGAGTGCAGTCCTGCCTCTTGGGAATTCAACACAAATGCATAACTAAAATACAGTCAGAAGGGTGTGTGGAAGAAGTGGCAGAGGCCTGTTTCTGGACCCCTGCTTCCCTGGAGTTAAATGATGCTCCATATTCCAAAATGCTGCTTTTAGCTCTGGAGTCAGCATTCTGAAGGACTGGTGCCAGAGAAGGCAGAGTCTCAGCTTCTAGTTATTGTCATGCTAAAAGGATGGCGACGGGCTATAGATCTTGAGCTGGGTGAAATAATGTGTTTGGCAAGCAGAAGTTCCCAGGTACAATTCTTCCACATTCACAGGTATTGTTTTATTTTATTTTATTTTTATACTGCCCTTCATCTGAAGGTCACAGGGTGGTTTACAAAAAAAGCACAAAATGCATATAATAATAGTAATAATAATGCCACCTCCTGATATTCATTTAAAATGCCATTGATTTAACAGCCCAAGACTTGGTTGAAAAGGAATATTTTCACCTGGTGCCTAAAGATATGCAATGATTTGCCCAGAGAGCCTCCCTGGGGAGATCATTCCATCAATGGGGACCCACTGCAGAAAAGGCCCCTTCTTGTGTTGCCACCTTCTGGACCTCTTGTGGAAGGGGCGGAGGGCCTCACATTATGATCCCAGAACCTGGGTTGGTTCCTATGGGGAGAGGAGTACTGCAGTCCTGGGCCATTTAAGGCTTTATAGACTAATTGGCAGCCAGTGCAGTCAGAGTGCAGGTAGGGCTGGCAGACCACTGCCTGAAACTATGTAGAGCTGCTGCCAGTCAGAGTAGCTGAGCTAGATGGGCCAATGGTCTTGACTCAGTCTATGGCAGTTTTCTATCTTCCCACACAAATTGCACACATTGCTCCATGTTGGCCTGAAGGTATTGCAGCACCAAAGCAGTTCTCAGGAAAAATTCACTTGTTTCAATGTTTACAGGCAATCCATGCATTTAGTATAAAAGCATTCAGGTGCTGAGGAACTTATGTAAATGAATGGGAGAGGAGAGGAGCACAGAAAAATATTGGCTAACTAAATGCCCAAATACTTCAACACATAAACCAAAAACCATATTCCGCTCTGAGTTAATACATTAATAAACTTCTTTTTTAAAATGGGAACTAGCTATCATATTCTTTGTCCCAGCAGCTCAAGTGAAGGTCCAACCAGAGATCTGCACAGCAGCTTGCAGAGTCTGATCCAATTAACAGTGCAGCACTACATGTGTCTACAAAGTCGGAAATCTCCTCTTACCCTTCATTTTAACATTAAGTGCCAACAATGTGGTTTCAACATCAAGTCAACTTTTCCTCACTTACCCTCCCTATCTTGCTTACCTTTCTGTAGACTCAAATTTCATTGACACTTTGGTTTACATTACAGTCATACCTTGGGTTAAGTACCGGTATGCTTCAGGTTGAGTACTTTCAGTTTAAGTACTCCGCGGCCCCGTCTGAAACGGATTAATCCACTTTCCATTACTTTCAATGGGAAAGTTCGCTTAAGGTTAAGTACACTTCAGGTTAAGTACGGACTTCCGGAACCAAATAAGTACTTAACCTGAGTTACCACTATATTTATTTATTTGAAAATTATACACCATGTTTCAGTTCTCATAAAGATATTGCCCAATTTCAGGTCCCCTGACCTTTTGGGAACCAAGAAGGCCTCCTCTTCTGTTAATGGTGATATTGGAGGTTTCAACGTAGAACAGAATCTTTGGACTAATTCCAAAAATACATTAAATCTTGCAGTTTCCTTCCAATACAGTCATACCTCGGTTTAAGTACGCTTTGGTTTGAGTACTTTCAGTTTAAGACCCGTCTGGAACGGATTAATCCACTTTCCATTACTTCGAATGGGAAAGTTCGCTTCAGGTTAAGTACAGACTTCTGGAACCAATTGTGTAGTTAAACCGAGGTACCACTGTATTGCAAAAAGCATGAAATCCAGTATAAGCCACAGTTACAAGAAAGTGAATGTGAATTCCTAGTCCGTCACACAAAGCGTTTAATTCAACTGATATTTAGGTGCAGGTTTGGGGGCAACCTGCATAAGAAGAAGGAATCTCTCTAAGCGCCATTCTTCAATGTAAGAAAAATAACACGGCATCGTTAGCAATGCTATTGACAAAAACTGGGATCAAATTTATTACTGAGAACCACCACTAAATTAAATCCCAAATGCCCCGTCCTATTGAATGCAATTTGCACTAATACCTGTACTGTTTGTTGGTACTAGTATCTTCTATCCTTTGGGAAACTGTTTAACAACGAAATTCTAACCAGGTTTACTTCTAATACATTCTGTTGATTTTTCTGGGGCTTACCAAGTAAGGAACCCTAAAGAAAAGGCGATGCTATGTTGTGGCTTCTCTAGGACAAGTCTTCTCTGTACTATTTTGCTCTGAGAAAGGCAAAAGGCCTCCTCAGTGGCAACCTCAGTTGAGCTGTAATCTGCAAATGGATGGCCTTACCTGATTATCCGGGTGCTTTACAGTGAAGTAGCCAACACACAAAATGACTTCATGCAAGAGGGCTTCACAGGTGTGCTGGGAACAGTGCCACAGCAAAGAGCTTATAATGTGTCGGAACGCAAGGGACAGTCCTTCAGCGCCCACGATAGACTGAAAAACAAACAAAGAAGAATTAGACCTTTTTGCAGATGCCCAATGAAACCAAAGACTGGTTTTGCTAAAAATCACATGACTTTGCAACCCTTTACATTGGCTTGTGCCTATTAACTTCAGAAAGAACCTTGCATCCCAAACCCTGCAGTGTAGGAGGTTGAACTAGATGACCCTCGGGGTTCCTTCCAACTCAAAATTCTATGAAAAAGCACATTTTGTTACCTCAGAATTTGTAATATGCTCAGGATGTAAAAATTTGATAAACCAGTCATACAGTGCTTTAGGATTTGTGTTTGTTTTTTGGTTAAACGAACCAAAGAGTATCCTCTCAATTTATGTCTCGCTTCCCTCCACATGATATCCCTTATATGCACTACTGTAAATAAAGAGTGAATTTTAATTTCAAAAGGGCAGAGATGACTTTGCTGGCACTCTCGTTAGCATTAAAAACCCAATTTAATCAGACCAATTTAACAATGTATCTTCCAAGAAAGCATACTTCTAATAAAAAAATTTCAGTAAAAAAGTAAAAGAAGAAATACTTTTTTATTTTACTGATGCTGTAAAATATATGCTTAATTACTAATTTGTGAGTGCGCTGAACAGCCACCCTCATATCACATATAAACATTATTACTATTTATTAAATAGCTATACTGCCCTTCATCCGAAGGTCAGAGTGGTTTACAATATAAAAACGCAAAAATACATGAAACGATAACTCCCCAAATTCAGCTGAAATTGCAGCTTATTCTGGCTTCTCCTGAGCTGGCTAGGGGTTTGCTGAGTGTCAAATTAGGCTGCATGCTAAAAATATGGCTTAGTCCAGAGAATGGTCCAAGGAGGTAAGAGAAGAGATCATCACTCTTCACAAAGAAGAAGCAGGATACCAAAGGATAGTGAAAGCACCAAATGTTCCAAGATACCAGTAGTACTTTAAAATAATTATTTGGTAAGGTATAATCAAAAGAATAAGATCCTTGTTAGCTTGGTTGTGTGTGTGCGCGCACACACGTGAAATGATAGTTAGCTGAGGGAGAAGAAAAGGGGCTCCCTGCTTATTCTGGGGAGGACTCTGGAAAAGCCCACTTTATCTTCACAGCCCCCAGCCTCTATTTAATAAACATGTCAGCCAGAAAAAGCGACACAAGGTCAAAGGGGGAACGTGATGTATGAGGAAAGAACATCAAAGTCTACTAGCTTGAATGGAACAACCCTATAGGCCTGTGGGAAAATATCTGCCATCTACAGTTCTTAGCTCCCTGTCTTGGAGTTTGCATAAAATAGATGTGTTTAACCTACATGGCAGAGTGGACACATGCCAGCCCAAAATTCAGCAGAAAGCTGGGGTCTTCTCCCCTCCCTCCTCCCCTCCCCCAACAGCCATATTTGCTTCAACAAGATACACCTTCCATCACCCAAATTAATATGCCATGATAAAACATTTCCTAGTGTAATTTCACAAGAACTTAAGCTCTGCTGGATCAGACAACAGTCTCCCCTAATTCAATATTCAGCTAGATGTCCCCAACAAGATCAAAAACTGGGCATGAAGGCAACAGCCTCCCTCCCTTCTGGGGCCACAGCAACTGGCATTCAGAGAAACATTTCCTCAGAAATTGGCAGTCTCAATCAGGACCATCCTTACCATTAGGCAAAATGAGGAACCCTGTACTGGGCATTATGAAAGAATAGAAAATGGCTAGTTATTTAATGTGGTATTACTGTTGTATTTTTAGTAGCAAAACAGCACTGAGTGGCCCTGAGTGGGATGAGGCGTGACCCATTGAGTAAGGCCCATTGAGTTCAATAGGTATAGCCACCGAAATGATTTGGAGAAACAAAGTTGCATGTTGACAATTTTATTAAGCCCTTCCCCTCAACTTACTGAGTCATTTCACTAAATCTCTTCCAAGTCCCAATACAAGACAGTTGGCAACCTTGCTTGCTTGACCACCATTGGGCTCTGAGAGGGCTACCGTACATGTACTTTCAAAAAGTGGAAGGTGTAGCTCTGAATTCCAGAGCCATGTCTGATAGCATGGTTTCCAGGACAAGGTTCCAGGCTGCAGGTATCCTTGTGCAGCAACTTGACCACTGACTCTCTGGATTTGGCTTCAGGCAGAGGGATCTTTTGGTCTCTCCTGCCGGTTTTTTCTGGCTGTGCTCATCAACCCCTTAAACATCATGGCACTTGAGAGAGTGGTCAGACATAAATGTTGACCACCCAGCAGCCAAAACAAATTTGAGGGCCAACCCCCCTGTGACCCAGGACCAGGACACCATTGGTCACCAGTCTAAGGAGCACCTCACTTCAAAGTCAGAACCAAGCGAGCAGCTGCCTGCCTTCTGAGTAAGCAATAGGACTGTGAAAGATGGAAGAAGCCTTATGTTCTGTTTCTGCCCATCCTTCTGTAGGGGTAGGGTATGACCGCTGGGTCCATGTCTAGCTAGACTGCATCAGGAAAAGCTTTTCTGGCATTCATTTAACTGGTTCTTGCATTGACGTCCCCGGGAGATTGTCTCAGAGTCATTTACTACAGTGTATTACATGCTGACATCTTCTTAGGTTTAGTCCGTTTTCCCCAACACAGGTTCCCATATGTTCTAGTGGTCCATGTTTAACCTTCTCTGATAACAACAGGCACCAGAGTTTGTATATAAATGTTAAAAGTAATTTTTCAAGGAAACAATGTATTTCCCTTTTAACCAGTTTTAATAGCACTTCAGAATCCTGCACTGCTTCTCCCTGACGCCTTCCAATTGTTTAGACTCTGAAGATAAATGGAAAATGTACCTATGAACTTGGGGATTATTTGTGCTTATCTGAATCTTCATACTGCCCATAGTCCTGCACTTGGGCTCATCACCTTTTGAGAAAAAAGAGCTGCTTGCCCCAATTGCTTAGCCAGCACACCCTTAAAAAAAAGAGGGGGAACCACAGTACACATGACTCTGCACCCCCCACAAGTTCCAGGAGCTTTTCAAGGATGCACATGTCTGGCACCAAAGGGGAGATGGGTGTCAGGAAGTCCTGCTTCCAGTTCTATGGATTTTGAATAAACACATACACATAACCAGGGGAAGTCTCACATCCCTCAAGCATTTGGGTGGGGGGTTCAGGTTGAGTGCAAGTGAAGTGTGGGCTGCATTATGTCAATGAGCAGCCTTGGGCTCCTGTGCTCCCCCCGCCATCCAACCCTAGTTTCCAATCCTGGATGGCAAGGTAAGTGGAAGCCATAATTTACCATCTTAGGTAGGACTGAAGGTACATAGTGTGCCTACTTCAGGTTCCTTGCTACTCATCCATGTAATGCCATGCCATGGGTGGTGGGGTCTGAACCACCTCAGTGTGTGCATACGTTGAGGAGTGGTGGAGAATATTACCTGGAAAGCTGGTAGATCCAGAACTGCAAAACTGTTGAAGAAACGTAAACTCTTGAGAGCCACTTGAACAGTGTTCTCAGCGTAGCTCTCTTTTGGGCTAGTCGTGCTCAGGTCAGCAATTGTGCCATGAAAAAGAATGCAGTATAACATGTGCAACACCCCAACCAGGTCTGTAGTCTCAAGAGCGGTTGTTAGCCCTGTGGGATCCTGATGAACACCATCAAATATACTCCAAGACCTGCTGAAGAAAGCAACAAAGGATCTTCTTGTAAACCAGCAATGTGAGCTAGGATTATTTATATCAGGCTTTTCTATTTAAAAAAATTGCAGTGCCTTCATAAGCTAGGTAGGCTTTAAGAACACAGAAATATATAAATAAAAATATGACATATTTTACAGCGTTTGACAAGCAAAACCAAGGATATACTAGCAAGCCTTCTCATCATTTTATTGCAGGAATGGCTTTGATAACCCCCACCCCTTCCCATTATGCATTGCTAAAAGCTCAACCATTTGAATTACAACATCCACTTGGTGGGTGTGCTTTCTCCTCAGGTGCTGATCTCTCTCTGCAAACCTAACGAATTAAAAGATGAAATGGGAAGGAACGACATTCCTCCCACCTCCTCTCTCCAATCTCTCTAGCGTTCCAGGCAAGAGATCATCCTCACTTCACTTTCAAAGGTGAGAGAGGTGGAAGAGTGTTGAGGGCAATGAGGTCTTCATGGGTGCCATGTTGGGGATACTGCCTGTTGGGGGTGAGAGACCAAATTCGGTGCAGCCAGCTTGGCAATCCCTGAACCACACAGAAATCTTTGCCAGAAGAAGCCGTGGATTAGCATAGTTGACAGAGGTAAGACAGGGGTCAGCAAACTTTTTTAACAGGGGTCAGCAAACTGTCCCTCAGACCTTGTGGGGGGCTGGACTATATTTTGAAAAAAAATATGAATGAATTCCTGTGCCCCACAAATAACCCAGAGATGCATTTTAAATAAAAGGACACATTCTACTCATGTAAAAACACCAGGCAGGCCCCACAAATAACCCAGAGATGCATTTTAAATAAAATAACACATTCTACTCATGTAAAAACATGCTGATTCCCGGACCGTCCGCGGGCCGGATTGAGAAGGCGATTGGGCCGCATCTGGCTCCCGGGCCTTAGTTTGGGTACCCCTGAGGTAAGAGGAAAGCGACAGCACTTGGCAGGCTTAAACCCCATGGATTCCAATCCCGCCTAGTCAAGTGGCATGGGATTAATTCCAATCTGTTGCATCTGAGGATGTGGATGGGCCGCTTGGAAGAGTTAAATCAACCACCTGTCTCCTTGTTCCTTGCACATCCTGGCTCATAAAAGCGAGCTGGGCAGGGCTGGGCGATGGGCTCTGCAGGGTGGCGAATGCTTCCCTCTGTGAGGGAGCGGTTTCCTCACTGTGAGAAGTGAAGTTACAGGGAACCAGCCAGAGGGCGTTCTCAGCAGTAGCGCCCTCCCTGTGGAATGCCCTCTCATCAGATGTCAAGGAGATAAAGAACGACACTACTTTTAGAAGACAGCTGAAGGCAGCCCTGTATTGGGTAGGTTTTAATGTCTGACGTTTTACTATGTTTTTATACATACTGGAAGCTGCCCAGAGTAGCTGGGGAAACCAGCCAGATGGGCGGGGTATAATAATAATAATAATAATAATAATAATAATAATAATAATAATAATAATAAAGCCTCTCTATGCATTGTGCCCAATACCAATAGTAGTTAAACTGTGCACTCCACTTATCTTCCAATACAGATATCAGAAAGACCATTGAATAGGTCCAAAATGCCTTTGGCCCCTTTTTATGAACCAGGGAGTATTTGTGACACAATGCTAAACTCGGATAGTGTGGCTTACATAAATATGATGCTCCTCTGGGGCAGAGGAGCACATCCAAAAGGAACCAAGAGTTCATGGGCATAATGGCTTTCCAGTTGCCTATTTCCCTTCTAAATAAGCTCACTTAATTCTTGCCTGTAGTCCTTAGCATTTGGTGAATATGCTGTCTGCCAGCAAAGGAAGGCAGAACAACCAGTTGTCAAGAAAAATTGCATATATTTTATTTGTCACCCAGCAGCCAAAACAGACATTACCTTAATTACTGAAATAAAACACAAGACAAAGGCAGCCCGTATCCCTTTGATCTTTTTGACCTCAACTTTGATTATTATTACAGTATTTAAAAAAACAACACAAAAAATTCCTAGCACATTCTGGGGACACATAGCCAACAATTCAGCCTCTAGCTTAATGAGCATTCCATGTGCTGCCCTTTCATTACAAAATTCAGCACAGTGAGAACAAAAGAAGAATAACTGTGCTCACTCTTACCGGTAAAGGCCAGGTGGATGTGCAGATATACTATTTGGAGATGTTTTGTATGCATGTGATTAGCTGAGAGTTTTTATTCTGCACCACCAAGCTCTTCCAGTGAAATGCCTCTGAAATGTCCCTGTTTTACGGACACTGGCACACAGATCTTAGGAGGCTTCACGAGAAGCTTGCTAATGCCTCTGGAACAATTCCCACTAACTTCAGTGAACTTTGGAGTGGGCCCAAACAGTGCTACAGCCTTTAACACTTGTGTCTGTTACAGAATTTAACCATCTTCATCCAGGGCTCATAAGAAGCCAGTAGCTTTTTACTTAAGAGGTTCTCACAGGAAAAGGGGGGGAAGAAAAGAAAAAGGTCTCCATTCTCAAAAGCGGTATGACAAGCAGCCCCAGGCCTTCAAAATATATGGGTGAGAAGCTACCAGGGAACATAGCTGCCAAGTTTTCCCTTTTCTCGCGAGGAAGCCTATTCAGCATAAGGGAAAATCCCTGTAAAAAAGGGATAACTTGGCAGCTATGCCAGGGAACTAGACAAGGAAGATTAATTGCTCCCTACGCCCTTCCCAAAAGAGGAAGCTATGATAACTCTCGTCTTCCTCTCACACCTAGAAATTTGGAGTAATAAAGAGGTTAAGGATGCCTCAGAAGATGTGGAAATGATCTTCCTGAAGGTGGGTTACCATACTACAGTGCATACATGCTGCTCTACACCTGTGTATTATTTATCTATTAAAGCATTATTCCATCCTTCTTTGACCTGGGGTCCCCAAGTGCTGTTGAAGTACAACTCCTGCCACCCTGATCATTGGCTAAACTGGCTGGGGATGATGGGAGCTGAAGTCCTGCAACATCTAGAGACCCAGCATTGGAAAACTCTCCTTTCCTCCAAGGAGATCAGGGCACCACATGATTCCTTCCCCCCATTTTTTCCTCACAACAACCCTGTGAAGTGACTTTAGGGTATATGTGACTGGCCCAAGGTAGGGATGAACGATTCTACCAATGACACTTACTTTCAGTTTTTCCATTAAGATCCATTTAGCCCCAGTTCTGTATCAGTTGGCAATTTAAAAAAAAATTGCACAAAAGGTCATGTACATTTTCATGTCCATTCCTCCCAATATAAATATACAGTTTTGCCTAATCTAGGAATTTTTACAAGCAATTTCCCTTGCTATTACACATTTTTGTCTGCACTTTCCCCTAGTGCATGCATCCTTTTGTTTGGAGAACTTCACTGCAAAATTAAGAGATGCATGAATTTCAAAGAATAGTTGCATTTTGGTTTGTATTATTGTGACCCGAGAGAGTGGGGATTGGAACCCTCACCTTCTTGGTCCAAGTCCTAAACTCTACCCATTACACCATCCTCACTCTTGGGACAGAACACAGGCTTCTAGCATACCAAGCAATGAAAACCGAAGCATTAATATACCAGTGAACAAATGGAGGCGCAGGCTTCATCAGAAGCATTAAAGGTTTATCAGCAAGCTATAGCTTAGGACAGTGATGGGCAACCTTTTGAGCTTGGTGTGTCAAAATTCACCAAAAAACCGAGCATAACTCGGGTGGTGTGTCACTTCGAGAAAAAAACCATAATTTCACGATATTTATAGTTTAAATAACAAAAATGTATAATTGTAATATATAACTGTATTTAATAAACCAAAAACTAATTATTTAACCAAACCAAAAAAACCTTTTTTATCACAAAGTGCCCAGAGTTGTTAAGCTTTTTTGGGGGAGCTGCTGATCAAAGTTTTGGAGGTTTTTGGGGGAGTGCAAAAGTTGCTTCGCTTTTTTGGGTGGGATGCCCCAAAGCTGCTGCGCTTTTTTTCGGGTGTGGGGGGGGGGAAGAGAACAGAAATAAATGACGAATAATACATTCACTTGAACTAACATGCAGCACCGACATAGTCTGCCAAAGCGCCAAAAAACCCCAGCACAGAACGGGTTAAAAAACGAACGCTGTTACACCCAATCATAGTGTGCCAAAACGCCAGGGGGAAAAAACAGCACAGAAAGGGTTTAAAAAACCAATCTCTGGCTACCAGCAGCAACAACAACAAAAAAGGATCCGGGTTTTAACAGCGGAGACAAGCTCTAGCGGAGACAAGCTGTAGGAGGAGTGGGAGAACAAATGGGGGAGAGGACAACAACAACAGCACGAATGGGCCGATGGGGCGCGTGCCAGCAGTGAGGGCTCTGCGTGTCACGTCTGACATGCGTGTCATAGGTTCGCCATCACTGGCTTAGGAGGAGGATCAGTTTTTTTAAAAAATAGTACTGGATTCCAACTTGAATGAATAGACTATTTTGAACTGTTAGTTTTTAGTATTTGAAGTGTGCAGTAGATTAGGCTGATATTTTGCACCTTTGGTGGAATTGTAATTAGCTGGTAGAATATTGGCTAGATTTATTGGGAATAACAGATCAAATAGGCACAATCTTAATTTGGACTCTTTTGTTGTAATGTTTTGAATGATAGGATTCAATCCTCTTTAAAACTGCTTGTTGGAAATCTTCTGAACACTGCAAAAGTTGTATTTGATATTATTATCGGACTCAACAGGGATGCATTTTTCACTGAAATGATCTTTGTGGTCGCAAAACATATTTTACTCCACCCCACCACCCTGCACAAAAGTTTCAATGGGGTAGGGCAGAGGTTTTCAACCTTTCTGAGTCCACGGCTCCCTTGACCAACCACTGGTACATTCTTTCTGCAGCTCCACTTTGGCCTCCGGGGCAGAAGGGGGGCGGATTGGGAACTACATTTCCTGTCAGGCGCGCTTTGCAGGTGATGCAGGTGATGCAGCTTTTGCCATGCGTGGCCACTTCTATTAATATAATCTACGCAATCTATTTATTAAAAGGAGGGAGGGAAAGAAGGAGGGACAGAGGCTGGTGCTGTTCATGACTGCCCCCACCATCATTCAAGGCGTGCCATGGCACATTGGTTGAAAAAAACACTGTACTATGGGGATGGGGAAAGAATGGATCCAAATTCAAATATTTCACCATGTTACGTTTCCCAGATATAAATGGTGCTCCTTCCAACACAAATGATTTGAGAATTAGACTGAAATGATTGAAAACTACCAGGGTAGGATAATGGCACACAAACAAACAAACAGCAGCCACTTACCTGCCATTGACTGCCAAACACAGCTGGCACATCCCATGCAGTACTGCTGTAGAGTTCTGTAAGAAAGTGGCTATTTTGGGGTTTTCATCAATTGGGCCTTGGACGGAGAGGAAACAGCAACACAGCTTTTCAATTAATCCCATATTGACCACATAGCTGGCAAAGGAAAGAGAAGGGGGGGAATGCATTAAAGCAGGTCATGGTGCCCCGATTGTGATATTCCCAAGGAGTATGGCAATTTCCCCCAGTGTGGAAGCACTATACAATGCAGTGACTTCCCGGTGGCAGCACCTTATCTATGGAACTCCCTCTTAGTATATATCTGATTGCCTTTCATGCTGTATTTATTCAGGCATTATCTTAAGACCAACTTATTTTTGTTGGCCTTCAGAGTATAGTGAGAGAGTCCCTAGTTGTCTAATTTGTCTAAAACACATTTATTTCATCTTGAATACCACTGACTGTCACAGGTGACTGTACCTGGATTTTATTGTAAATTGTGGTTTTTATGCTGATTTTTAAATTAATGTTAATAGCTGTCCTGAGCTTGTATGAGGGTGGGATAATAATAATTCTGTGTCGATCACATATATTTTGCCATTATCAAGTTGTTTTATATTTGTAGACCCTAATGTATTACTTCAAGATTAATGGACGTCTTTGTTTTTATATCTGAATAAGTGATTCACAATCGCTTTTGTATTTAAGTAATAGTTTAGAATGAGAAAAATAAACTAAAACACACAAGGCACAATATGATCAAAACACAGTCTTCCCCAAGTCTAGTTTCTACATTCTCTATCTTTTTTAGCTGACAACAAATGATGAACTTCTTTGTTGTTCAAAGAAATATCCTTTCCCCACGGATAAAAGCAGACATTTCAAATCAATCCTAAGGCATAACCTTTACTAAAAACTGACTCCTGAACCTTTCCCTGCTAACTTTTTGCTGCTGTTGGCCAGTATTGTCCTGACAATTCAAATTTGGGAGCATCCAGACTGTCGCTATTTAAGGGTTTGCTTCAATCACATGCTGGCAAATTCAAGGTGCAGAAGTAAAGTTGATGGGGAGAACCTGTGCAACAAACCTGCTTCCTGAAAGACTGGAAAGTTTGTGATATGGAAAGTGACAGGAAGAAGCAAAGGGAAGTGTAGGATAACCCACACTTAAAACATAGTCTAATTGCCCCACAAATAAAAAAGGTACAGGTAAAGGTACCCCTGACCATTAGGTCCAGTCACGGACGACTCTGGGGTTGCGGTGCTCATCTTGCTCTGTAGGCCGAGGGAGCCAGCGTTTGTCCGCAGACAGCTTCTGGGTCATGTGGCCAGCATGACTAAGCCGCTTCTGGCGAAACCAGAGCAGTGCACGGAAACGCCATTTACCTTCCTGCCAGAGTGGTACCTATTTATCTACTTGAACTTGCCGTGCTTTCGAACTGCTAGGTGGGCAGGAGCTGGGACCGAACAATGGGAGCTCACCCTGTCACGGGGATTTGAACAGCCAACCTTCCGATCGGCAAGGCCTAGGCTCTGTGGTTTAGACCACAGCACCACAAGCGTCCCTTCACAAATAAAAAACCTCCCTGCAAAAAAAAAATCAGAGTGAATGCTTAACAAACAGGTTGTCTGGAAGCAACCACCATCTCCCTAAATTGTTCTGATCACTAGAAGACAGAACTAATGTGGGGTCTGAGAGGTGGAGTCTTTTTGCAGGAAAGGACTGTGGAGAAATCAGTTAGATGCAAATTACCTTGCAATAGAGATGTAAGAGGATCAAAAGTCAAGAGCAAACCAGGAGGAAGTGCCAGCTTAGAATCAATTTGGCCTTCAGAAACATGTGGAAACAGCTGAAAACATCAAACACCCAATGTGCTTTAGTGACCAAGTCACTCTACTCAGAGATTATCTCAGGCTGTGGCAACAAGATTTCAGAAAGGCAGATATAGATACACCTTGAAATCCTGATGCTCCAAATATTTCACCAGGTTCAGTCTCCTAGATATAGATGGTGCTCCTACCAATACAAATGATTTGAGAATTAGGCTGCCTGATGCTGAGGGGAATTTATCTGCACTGGACTACGAGAATTAACCTAATAAAAAAATATCACTTAAAATGCATTTTTAAAATCTGCCTTGCCCCTCCTGTGCTCTCTAGACAACTCATTAAAATAACAGGAAAAAACTGAATAGAAAAGAACACATAAAACACATTAAAAATAGTGCAAATACTATTCAGGCTCAACTGTCTACAACCCTTCTGGAATGCCAGCAAAGGCACACTGAGGGGGTTTAGTTCAGTGTTTCTCAACCAGTGTGCCTCCAGATGTTTTGGGACTACAACTCCCATCATTCCTGACCACTGGTCTTGCTAGCTAGGGATGATGGGAGTTGTAGTCCCAAAACATCTGGAGGCACACTGGTTGAGAAACACTGGTTTAGTTAGAGGTGCTAAGCCGCAATCCTGGGAGCAGCCACCAAGAAAGCCCTGCTTCTAGCTGACATCATTACTTACCCCTTGCATTGGTTGAGCATGAAGCAGGGCATTTAACAAAGGGTTTGATGTGGGAGGGAGGCACCTATGGGGAAAATGATGGCACTTATGGATACAGCGGCAGATTCTCTTATCAGCTTTTGTTCTCCTAGAAAGCCCTTCATCTGACAAGAATTCATTAGCTTCCCACAACCTTTTTAGTCATCTCTTGAAGTGATATGCTACAGTCATTTTGATGAAGCTATTCATAGGGGTGCAGAAGTGTAGGAAAATAATAGCTACAATTTCTCTAAAGAGGAAAGGTGTTGTTGCAGTGTGGTGGTTAGTGTTGGACTAGGAGCAGAAAGACCAGGCCCACTTCCTCACTTAGGCCAACTGCCATCTCTCAGCCTAATCCTCCACGTAGGATTGTTGTGAGGAGAAAAGGGTGGTGGGAGAACCACATAGGCTGCTGGCCTGTGTCGAGGAAAGCTGGGAGGCAAATAATGGCAGAAATCGTGTGTGAATGGTTCCCTATTCTCATATTCCCCATTTATATATTTACTTTTATTTATTTACTAGGATCTTTATGAGGAAAGATAGACTAGAAAAATCTGTAAGAAGTGATTAATAAACACATTCATGCCCCATTCCCCTGCTGATACACTTGTCAGGCTTTCTTCTCTTTATGAGTCCTGCTTATGTGGTATGTGCAAATTCTCCACGGATGAGCAATGAACACACAGTGACGTGATTAAGAGGAGAATAGCTGCTGTTCATAATACCATCCTGCCTGTTAGAGATTCCTTCCCGCTGTCCTGTTGCCTTGTCACCATGCCTTTCATTCCCCTGTTGGAATCAGATCCCTCAAAATATCTCTGGTGAAAGTCTCGGCTTGCTTCTCAGGCATCACCTGAGCTGGTGGGGAGCTGGTGGCGCAAGCATGCACTCATGCACTCAGCCTAGTCAGTGCCAGGTGTCAGCAGGGTAAAAGTATCCATAAGCAGACCTCCTAGTTGGAGACTGCAAGAGCCTGAAATGTCACACTCTTTGAAAAACCCATTTGGAAAGGGAGCATTGATACATATACAAAGGTAGCAGAAAGGAACTAGGTCTGGATCTACAGCAGCCACTGGCTTTGCCTTCCTCCTGCAGCTTTCCTCTTCAGCTCAAATCAGCCTTCTTTTATGGCAAATCTCAACATTATTTAAATGCACTAATTTTAAACTGGATGACAAACGTGCTTTAATATCAATTGTTCTAAAATGCACCATCCTTTTCTGATCTGCACTGATAGGAAAATCACCCACTGCTTCAGCAACAGCAGAATCTCTGTGCCCTAGGAACTGTGTGTACTGAGCATTTCCTGCCGCGTTTAGGGAGCAGTCCTTGCTTGTGAATCCTGGCATATTCTATCAGTGGACCTCAGTCATCAACTGCATGAACACAGCCCCTCTGGAAGTCTTGTATTAAAACACTAGCCTGGCAGGCACTGGCAACCAGGTATTCCATGCAATCAAGTGAATGAAATTCCATGCATGTGAGTAAGGGAGCTGGAGGAGAGGGGATGGATCACCTGCACTGCTAACCTGGCTTCCACTCCTGCATGGCCAGCATAGAAAGGCAAGCTACTAGCCTCTTTGAGGGCTAGTAAAAATAAAACAAAACTGCTAGCTAATAACTTCTGTGGGCTTAATTACAAGGCTAGGCAATCCAATAAAGATCTGTGATTGAATGGCCCGTCGCTTTATATTTTTGTAAAAAAGCAGCCACTCTCCCCATCACATCAGCATTGCAGTGCTTTTGGGTTTAACCTCCCTGCAATGCCATTAACCCAATGAACCCCAGGCCCAAACTATTTGCCCAGTTGGAAAAAATGCCAGTGTACCTATTCATTCCCCTGAGTAAAGAGCAGCTTCAGTGGGCTGGTTTTCATTGGGGAAGTGATGTGGGAGAGTCATTAATTCTCTCCCCAAGACTTGCAGCCCCAGCCCCAGCTGGGATAAGAACATAAGATGGCCCACCTAGTCTAGCATCCTGTTCCACAGCCAACCAGATGTCTGTGGAAAACCAGAGCAAGAGTACTTGCCCCTCCTGTGGTTTCCAGCAACTGGGCAGAGCAGAGCCGTCATGGCTGCTAGCCCATGGTCACCTTATTCTCCACATATCTGTCTAATCCTCTTTTAAAGCCATCCAATGGACCTTCACGGCCTTCCAAGAGAGCAGGTTCTATAGTCCCCAGCAGCTGTTTTTGACAAAAATGTAACAACTGGCTCATGAATCCCCACTTTGGCCCTCAGTTGCCTCCCCTCGCTATGCAATCCCCCCCGCCAGGGGTGGCTAAACTGTGGTCTCCCAGATGCTAATGGACTACAACTTCATTAACTCTGTTCATGGTGGCTGGGGTGATGGGAGTTCAAGTCCGGCAACATCTGGGCAGCCAGAGGTCGGGCACCCTTGGGCTGGACATTCACCAAAGTCCTACCTGAGAACCTTTCAAAAGCACTGTAAAATCTGTTGGTTGGAACAGGCTTTCAGGGTTAACAGCAAGATGATGAACTTAATGATATTTTAATGTGATGTTCTGTTTTGTCTGCTTTTGTTTGTTTCTGTTATCTCCTTGGGAGCCTAAAGGATAGGGTGGGCCCAAGATCTATATAAACAGCCAATAACGATGTTTCTAGGATGTCCAAGAGCAGGGATCAGCAATTTTTTTCAGCAGGGGACCGGTGCACTGTCCCTCAGCCCTTGTGGGGGGCCGGACTATATTTTTTTTGGGGGGGGGAAATGATGCAAAAGCAGCATAAGCCCCGGTGGCTGCTTACCTGTCTTGCGAGCAGCAGGGGCTGGCGGCAGCGGAGGGATGATGAGCGGCACATGAAAGGACTCTGGAGACGGGCTTCTTAAAATGGCTGCTGCTCAAGCGCTGCTGCTGCTGGCACCAACAAAGCCCAACCCCCTTCCTCCTCTAGGCAGGGCAGGGAGAAACCAGGAGGAGGGAGGGAGGAGGCGCTGCCACCACCATGTGAGGGAGAGGGAGAGGGAGAGAGAGGGGAAGAACACCTGCACTGGCAATCCATGCGGCGATTCCTGGACCGTCCGCGGGCCAGATCCAGAAGGCAATTGCGCCTGATCCGGCCCGCGGACCTTAGTTTGCCAACCCATGTCCAAGAGACTCAAGGTGTTGTGCACAAATCAACCTGGTTCTAGTGCTGGGCGCTGATTTTATGAAGGTCAAATCCAGTACACTTGGTTCAGGAGGCTAAGTGAGCAAGTTCTTTGTATATGTTTCTCGTGACAAGTCATGCTAGGTGCAGATGTATCATGGAATCTAATTTAATAGATCTGTAAAAGAGAACCACTTTCTAAAATGGAAATCTTCACATTGTCAGTGACATATAAAAGCTGAATGCCTTTCAGTGCCCTAATCCTAAATGAGGAAAGTCACCCTCATAATTTTAATGGGGTAATTTAAAATTCAATATAACATTTTAGTGTTTTCTATTTAAGAGATGGTTAGAAACCTTGAGAAAGAGAAGAATTAGAAATGTAACAAATAATGTGGAACAATGGGTAACATAGTACTTTAAAGTGTGGTTTTAAAATGTATAAAATATCAATTAATTTATTAATTAAGGAAGTAATAATACATGATCTAGCTGTGTATCATAAGGGCTATGATTCCTGGTTTCTTTGCCTAAGTGTTCATTTTATTTCTCTACGCAGTTCAGACATTTCTCCAAGTCATGTTTTGCATTAACCATCGTTTAGAATTGAAATCATTTTTTGAACTATGGTTTATAGCTGCTTGCTTCTTTTGTCTTTTCAACTGCTTGGCACTCCCATCTCAAGAGGTACAGCATATTCTGGCATCACAGTAAAGGCCACATTTTACACATCACTTGGGAAGACAGGCAAACTAATGCCAGTGTACTGGATGAAGCAAAGATCACCAGTGTTGAAGCAATGATTCTTCAACATCAACTTTGTTGGACTGGTCATGCTGTTTGGATGCCTGATGATCGTCTTCCAAAGCAACTACTCTATTCAGAACTTAAAAATGGAAAGCGTAATGCTGGTGGTCAACAAAAGAGGTTTAAAGATTGTCTCAAGGCAAATCTAAAAAAATGTACCGTATTTTTCGGCGTATAAGATGACTTTTTAACCCAGGAAAATCTTCTCAAAAGTCGGGGGTCATCTTATACGCCGGGTATAACTGGACTGGAGAATCTGCGGTCGCCGCATACGGTGGGGGGAGCTAAAAAATGGCTGCGGCCGCATCCCCGTGGTATGTGGTGACCGTATGAAAACAGCAAGGTTGGCGCTGTACAAGTATAGTACATCCACTCACCAGGAGCGGTGCTGTGCCTACGGAGGCCCTTTATCCAGCCATGAGCCGCCCGGTCACCCAGCTGCCTGCTTGGCAAGTCCCCGTGCTGCACCACGCTGCACCAGCGCAGCACGGCGCGGGGACTCGCCGAGTGGTGCCAAAAATGGCATCTGCGCATGCCCAGAAGCAATTTCCGGCTTTTGGGCATGCCCAGAAGCTGGAAATGGCATCAGCGCATGTCCAGAAGCAATTTCTGTTGCCGCACTGCCCATGCCCAGAAGCTGGAAATCGCTTCTGCGCATGTCCGAGAAGAAGCGATTTCTGGCGCCCCAGATTTCTGGCACCGGGAATTGCTTCTGCGTAGTCTTATATGGCGAGTATATTTCAACTTCTATATTTTAACTGGAAAAGTGGGGGGTCGTCTTATACACCCAGTCATCTTGCACTGCATTAGAAAAGCACTCCACATGCACCAAGGTAAAGAAGGAATACCCCTGCGTCTATCTGGAAAAACAGCAAGAGGTGGCAAAAGTGCCAATTTAAATAAAAATGGTATAGCACATAAGAAAGGATGTAGATAAAATACAGAAAGATAAAGAGCTGTGCATTCAAGTGCAGTTCCTGCCATCTAGAAATTAATGTATTGAGAAAGGAATTTCAAGTGCATCTAGTGCCAGAGGTCAGAGCAAAAGGAAGGCCAGGGTCAGTGCAAGGGGCAGAGTGGGGTTGAAGACATGGCAAAAGGTAATTTATTAAGAGAAGAGGGAAATCTCCTTGAAAAATTAAATGTATCCTTTAACGCATCTTCCAGAGAAGGTGGAAGACAGATGACAAAGACAAAAGAAAGACAAATATTTGGGTGGGGTTGGGAGCACTCCCCCAGAATCCTATTCAGAGAGGAAACAGACAAAAGATGATGTGCAGGATGCTCTCCACACCATCCAACTCATGCACCAGACAACTGATTTCCCTTCCCTTTTAGTCTCATGCCGAATATGCCATGTCTTTAGGGGCTGCCTACCTCCCTGGGCATATTTGGAATTTTGAGAAAAGGTCTGTGTAAAATTTGGATCCAGCAGAATTAGAATGGATCCTCCTGAATCTGCATAATTTCACGTGGGCTCACAAAAAAATTACCATCAAATTAAAGCTTTAATTAATCAGCACAATAAAAATCAGCACCGGAAGATTACTGGCACAGATCCTCGTGGATCTTCATGTTTCTGGAATGATCTCCTTTGAGATGCCCCTGGAACCAACATTATTAACTTTAGTCAGTGGCCAAGTATGCACATCCTTACTCAGGCCGTTGAAGATGGATGACGTTTTTAACATGTATTTTGCTAACATGTATTTTGTTTATATTGTGTTTTTAATGTTGGGTTTTAATAGATGATGTCTTATTTTGTTATGTATCTTTGGGATCTAGGGCCATATAGGGAATCATAGAATAGAATCACAGAATCATAGAGTTGGAAGACACCACAAGGGCCATCCAGTCCAACCCCCTGCCAAGCAGGAAACACCATCAAAGCATTCCTGACAGATGGCCGTCAAGGAAGGAAGGATATACATCTGATGAACCAATAGATGGCTTCAGCATTTATTTATTTACTCTATCAGCCATTGCACTCAAGATGGTTCACCCTTAACATGATACGAAAGAGAAAAGAGGAAGGGAAGGAACAGGACAACCAACCTGCTCAGGCACCATGGCCACTGCAGGAGGTGGTTCTGGGAGGGGAGGGGTCAAAGGACTCCTAGTCACAGCTCAGCCAAGAGAGGGGGCCCTGCTGCCGTCCCCTTTCCCTTGGATGCAGCATGGTGGGGAAACTGTGGGTAGAGACTAATCCGGAAGAGGAGGAGCCAAATGGCAGTTCACTCCAGCCAGGTTGATGGAGAGGACTTGATCTTTCATTTTCCCCTATGAAGAGGTTAAAGACATCCAGTCGTTTTCTTACCTAATGAGATCTTGAATCCTGCTGTTAAAGGCTTCCGCTTGTGTGGCCTTGTTCTTTGGTTCTTGAATGAATTTTGGCACACAGATCTGTTTGTTCCCATACGGTATACTGGAGATCAGGCACCCGAACACCACAGCTATGATTCTTAGAACTCCAGTGGTTACACCTTCAAACACTTGCTTGTTGGCAGTTCTTCCTAAGGTAGCATTATGGTCATCTGGAATGTAAACCTGCACAGATATATCAAAGCAAAATAAATTATTAAAAAAAGAAAACACCACCACTCCATTTTCCAAATTATTTGTTTCAATTCTTTCAACAGTTCCGCCCAGGACTTCATCCTGGTCGCCTGCCTCTGGATGCACTCCAGTTGGGGAGGTGAGTCGCCCCAGAGTCTTTTAAGGAGTGCATTAGTAATAATAAGGATGAAGATAAACAGAAGGAGATGTGTCTTAAGTGGCAGACTTTCAACACTGTCCAGAGCTGGGTATCATTCTAGGAAGAAAAAGGTTGACTCCAGGGAACTTTGGAATGAATACCAAAACAAATAAGGCTGCTTTCTAAACTCAGAAATTAATGATAACTCCAAATTGATTTCACTTTTAAAAAAAATGGTATTTACACTTTATTGTACCATAGTGGAATCATAAAGTGCAGTTGCCCCATAGTTGAGTGCTGTATCTCTCTCCGTGGGAATATGGTAACACTTGGCAATGAAGAACATGCACATTTTTTTATTATTCATCAGCTCTGTGCCTTGAGTTGCTACTTAAAATCCGTTGTAATAGTCTGTTCCTGGTAACGAGCCAAGCTAGGAAGTGAGAAGTCTTCAGCTACTTATTCAAGTTCAGTTGAAGAAAGAATACTGTGTTGCATCAGTAATTTACACAGCCTGGAGTAATTCACGCCTGGTGATTTTGATCCTCTACCTAGGTAGATGGAATGTATTTAAAACATGTGTACCTATTTAATTAGCAAGTAAGATGCTACAATTTGAAGGTCATTAGCACAGCAAGCATTCTCTGTACAGTGGTACCTTGGTTCTCAAATGCCTTGGTACTCAAACGCCCTGGTTCTCAAACGCCGGAAACCTGGAAGTAAGTGTTTTGGTTTGCATTTTCCGGAACGTTTTTCGGAAGCTGAACGCCTGATGCAGCTGTCGGCTATTGTTTCCGGGGCGCCTGCACCAATCAGAAGCTGCGTCTTGGTTTTCAAACATTTCGGAAGCAAACCAACTTCCGGAACGGATTAAGTTTGGTGCTTTTGTTTTGGCTATTTATTATGCGTTTTTGTTTTTGATTTATTGATTGTGTGGCTGTGGAAATGGATAAAAGCCCCCCATCCAAACAAGGCCATCATTAGTGTAGGTAAGAAAATTTTTAATTTTTATCATCTACAATACTGTCTTATTTATAGTATACATTGAGAGTATCTGGGTCAAAATTAAGGGAGAGAAAAACAACAGTGATCTCATTGTGGGAGTTTACTATAGATCCCCAAGTCAAACTGATGACACAGATGATGCCTTCCTGGAACAGATGGCCAAGCATTCCAAAGGAAGTGAGATAGTAGTAATGGGGGATTTCAACTATCCTGATATTTGTTGGATGTCAAACTCAGCCAAGAGCATAAGGTCGAACAGATTCCTCACTGGCCTTGCAGACAACTTCATTGTCCAGAAAGTGGGAGAAGCAACAAGAGGATCAGCCATTTTAGATCTGGTCCTAACCAATAGTGATGACTTGGTTAGTGGGGTAGAAGTGGCAGGATCATTAGGTGGGAGTGACCATGCTCTTCTGGAGTTTATTATCCAGCGGAAAGGAGCAACCAAGCATACTAAGGTCCAAATTCTAGACTTTAAGAAAGCCAACTTCAGAAAACTTAGGGAAACGCTGGGTGAAATCCCATGGACAGTAATACTAAAAGGGAAGGGAGTTCATGATGGTTGGGAGTTTGTTAAAAGGGAGATATTAAAAGCACAACTTCAGGCAATACCAATGAGACGGAAACATGGAAGGTGCCTAAAGAAGCCAGGGTGGCTATCTAAAGAACTTTTGACTGAGTTAAGATTTAAAAGGGATATGTACAAAAAATGGAAAAGGGGGGAAATCTCCAGAGAGGAATTCAAACATATAGCCAGCACGTGTAGAGACAAAGTCAGAAAAGCTAAAGCACAGAATGAACTCAGGCTCGCCAGAGAGGTTAAAAGCAACAAAAAGGGCTTTTATGGGTATGTCCGTAGCAAAAGGAAAAACAAGGAAACAGTGGGGTCACTCAGAGGAGAAGATGGTGAAATGCAAACAGGGGACAGAGAAAGGGCAGAACTCCTCAATGCCTTCTTTGCCTCAGTCTTCTCCAAGAAAGAAAACAACGCCCGACCTGAAGAATATGGAGCAGATGATTCAGCAGGGGAAACACAGCCCAGAATAAGTAAGGAGGTAGTACAAGAATACTTGGCTAGTTTAGATGTATTCAAGTCTCCAGGGCCAGATGAACTACATCCAAGAGTATTAAAAGAACTGGCAGAGGTGATTTCAGAACCACTGGCAATAATCTTTGAAAATTCCTGGAGAACAGGCGAAGTTCCAGCAGACTGGAGGAGGGCAAATGTTGTCCCTATTTTCAAAAAGGGGAAAAGAGAGGACCCAAACAATTACCGCCCAGTCAGCCTGACATCAATACCAGGAAAGATACTAGAGCAGATCATTAAGCAAACAGTCTGTGAGCACCTAGAAAGAAACTCTGTGATCACTAAAAGTCAGCATGGGTTCCTGAAAAATAAGTCATGTCAGACTAATCTGATCTCATTTTTTGATAGAATTACAAGCCTGGTAGATGAAGGGAACGCTGTGGATGTAGCCTATCTTGATTTCAGCAAGGCCTTTGACAAGGTGCCCCATGATATTCTTGTAAAGAAGCTGGTAAAATGTGGGCTAGACAATGCTACCATTCAATGGATTTGTAACTGGCTTACTGACCGAACCCAAAGGGTGCTCATCAATGGCTCCTCCTCATCCTGGAGAGTAGTGACTAGTGGGGTGCCACAGGGTTCTGTCTTGGGCCCAGTCTTGTTCAACATCTTTATCAATGACTTGGATGATGGGCTTGAGGGCATCCTGAGCAAGTTTGCAGATGACACCAAATTGGGAGGGGTGGCTAACACCCCAGAGGACAGGATCACACTTCAGAATGACCTTAACAGATTAGACAACTGGGCCAAAGCAAACAAGATGAATTTTAACAAGGAGAAATGTAAAGTACTACACTTGGGCAAAAAAAATGAAAGGCACAAATACAGGATGGGAGACACCTGGCTTGAGAGCAGTACATGTGAAAAGGATCTAGGAGTCTTGGTAGACCACAAACTTGACATGAGTCAGCAGTGTGATGCAGCAGCTAAAAAAGCCAATGCAATTCTGGGCTGCATCAATAGGAGTATAGCATCTAGATCAAGGGAAGTAATAGTACCACTGTATTCTGCTCTGGTCAGACCTCACCTGGAATTCTCTGTCCAGTTCTGGGCACCACAGTTCAAGAAGGATACTGATAAGCTGGAACGTGTCCAGAAGAGGGCAACCAAAATAGTCAAAGGCCTGGAAACGATGCCTTATGAGGAACGGCTTAGGGAGCTGGGTATGTTTAGCCTGGAGAAGAGAAGGTTAAGGGGTGATATGATAACCATGTTCAAATATATAAAAGGATGTCATATAGAGGAGGGAGAAAGGTTGTTTTCTGCTGCTCCAGAGAAGCGGACACGGAGCAATGGATTCAAACTACAAGAAAGAAAATTCCACCTAAACATTAGGAAGAACTTCCTGACAGTAAGAGCTGTTTGGCAGTGGAATTTGCTGCCAAGGAGTGTGGTGGAGTCTCCTTCTTTGGAGGTCTTTAAGCAGAGGCTTGACAGCCATCTGTCAGGAATGCTTTGATGGTGTTTCCTGCTTGGCAGGGGGTTGGACTGGATGGCCCTTGTGGTCTCTTCCAACTCTATGATTCTATGATTCTATGAAAGTGGGCCATCATCTTGTTTGTCTGTTACATTTTCAGGACCATGGACCTGCCCTTTTCTTTCCTCTACCTCCTCTACCCCTACGCATGATGTGCAATAAACCTAACACATATTCTGTAAAGAAAGCAGAAGCCAGACATGGGAAAGAAAAGAGATATACTGGCAAACTGAACTGATGGCTCTTCCCATTTGTTTTCAGCATGCTCTTATTGACTGACTCACAGGACTAGGAGCTTTGCTCCATTCTAATGCACAGTCCTAAAGACACCCAAGAAAGTCCAGCAGGTAAATGCTAAAAAGGTGGGAGGCCTAATCCTCTTTGATGGGCTTAGTGCTTCCAGTGTAAACTTTGCAGACCATTTTGAATCTGTCTTGGCTGGTTCAATCCACAGCTGAGAATCACGGACAGCAGCAACCATCAAGGCAGGATGACTCTGGGCCACAATTGTGCTCTTTGCACAATTCTTCTCAGCAGTGGCAGGAACAGTTTTGCCTATAATACTTTATTGTGTTTCTCTCATAGGTTTGACATTTTTTTCTTGCTAAATTTTGAAGTCGTAATACAGTACCTGCTTAATAATAATAATAATAATAATAATAATAATAATAATGAGAAACTGCAGCAGAACAGAAGAGATAACCTGTTCTCTTGGTTTTTGTGTGCCCCTGAGCATAACCAGTTTGCTTGAGCAGGTGTTGAGGAGCAACAGTTTTGCAGTGCTTGAATGGAGTCTGCAGTAAAGACAGCCTCACAACTGCTATTGTAGGCTAGAAGGAGCAGCTTTGGGGAGGGCAGCTGTTTGCGCTTGGGGAACCAATCCTGTTTTAAAGGCCAGTATTCTTTAAAATGCTACTGGCTCCCACAGTTGTAAACAGAAAGTAGCACTAAAACACAGCAGCACACCAATACACTTCACCACTGTCCCACTAGACGCTGTTCTTTGAATGTCATCCTACCCGGGAAGTGGACAGTGCAAAACAATCTCAAGTGAAACCAAGGGAATATGAAGTTGAGATACACATTCTTTTGGAATTAGTCAACACTTTTGGAATGAGTCAACACTTTTTGAGGAAGCACTTTGCAAAACAAAAACAAAAAATGACCATTTTAATTTTTCTGTTTGAATTGTTGATGTCCCTGTTGCTGTTTTTTGATCAAGATGCAGCTTTAATGTTCATAGTTTTCCCTGTGAATCTGCAGTCCTACTGCAAAGCAAGGACAGGGAATTTTGTTCAGTCTGCATTTTTATTCAACCTGACCCAGTTCACACCTCCTGAACTAATATGTGAATCAGAATGTAATTATCCTTATGATAATGTATTTCCTTCTTTATTTATTAACTAGCTGTTCCCGGCCACGCGTTGCTGTGGCTCATCTGTTAAATGGAAACGAAGCAGAGAGTGCCCCTGTCCCCCCCACCTTCAGACTCCCCCACCCATGCATGTCCCCCACCCCACCCACCCCCGTGGTGAAATCCTGGCCTGCCCGTTTCCAAGGTCACAGCCCACCCCCACTCAGCGTCCCCATTCCTCTCACCCCAGCCGCATGACATCACGACACCCCTCTCTCTGGTTCTCCCGCTACGTGGCGTCATCTTCCTCCCGTGTGATGGCACCCGTCTCACCAACTCCTCTCTCTCCCACCCTCACACCCCATGTGCTTCTTGGGGTGGGCATGCTGCCCTGGCTGGGCTATGCTGAGCAATGCCATGTTATTCTGATGTCAAAGACAGCCTGCAGTCAATGGCTGCAGCTGAGACATCCTCAGCTGTGCTGCTTTGACATCCAGCAGATAATAATAATAATAATAATAATAATAATAATAATAATAATAATAAATTTTTATTTATACCACGCCCTCCCCAGCCAAAGCTGGGCTCATTGTGGCTAACACCAAATATAAAACAACTGATTAAAATACAACTCAACAACAAGACTACATACATCAAAATTAAATTAAAAATTTAAAATGTTCTAACTTGTCACAGGTGAGACATCTATGTAATCTAGGTATATAAAAACACTCGTGTACAGTGTGCCAACGTTGTGTCCGAGTTTCAAAGCGATCGGTCAAGCGCTTTCAGAGCTTTTCGATTAGGCCCACAGTCATCTTTACATTTTTTATTTATATAGATAAAATTTCTTTTAAAGAAAAAATATCTGAATCCTCTGATACAGTTCTTGGCCCAGAAAGCAAACTAAAATGTTCACAAACACCCTGACACAGTCATCCAAAGTATCAAAATGGTACCCACCGACTCTCTTTACATCTTAAAGCAATAAAGGGGGGGGAATGAGAGCAGTCCTAAGATGAAGCATCTGACCTTACTTTTATTATTAGCTTAAATCTAAGCATATTATTACTGAATAATATAGAGAATGTATAAGCTGCCTTTTGAGCATAAGCTCTCAGGGAAGGATACAGTTTAAAGAACAGAACAATACAATAAAGTTCTATAGTCAGAATGAAAACACACAAAAACCGGAGTGTTCATTTATTAAACCATCAAACACTCAGTGTGCTAGAATGCCCAGGGGCACAAAAATAACTCTTCACCTGACATTTAAAAGGCAGTAGAGTGGGAACCAGGTCTACAGAGGACATCTTAAATATGAGGTGCCATCACTGAGTAGGCTCTCTAATCTAAGATGATGGTGGGACTTGGAGGAAGAGACTCCAATTAGTTTGTAGTTAAATAAACAAAATTAAGGAAATTTTTCTTGGAGTGGGAGACTCAGGCCCAAGTCAACAGTTCCCACTTACCTTTTAGCTTTTGCTGGCAAAACCTCTACAATTGACAAAATGCATGCCAGAAGAACTACCCCACCCCCCTGGCAACACACAATCTCCCAATTTACTGCCTACTGTACAGAAATCCCTTCTCTATTCTCTCCCAAGTCACAGCTTTCCGCTTCAAACAGCAAGTGGAGAATTTACAACATCTAAAACTTTAAAAGATGAAACAAATATGGGACAAGTAGGCAACCTATACAGTGGTGCCTCGCTAGACGAATTTAATTCGTTCCAGGACACAATTCGTCCTACGAAAAATTTGTCTAGCGAGTCCCGATTTCCCATAGGAATGCATTGAAACTTAATCAATGCGTTCCTATGGGCTCCAGGGTACTGGCGGCGGCATGGGACGGGGCTTCGGAGAAGGTCTCCGCAGCCCTGTTCGATGCCGGCTGTGTACGAGGCGGCGGCGGGGAGAAGCGCTTCTCCCCGCTGCTGCCTCGCCTGCCTTCCCCAGCATGGGACGCGGCTTCAGAGACCTCTGAAGATGCGTTCCATGCCGGCTGTGTGCGGCGAGGAGAAGCGCTTCTCCCCCCTGCCGCCTCGCCTGCCTTCCCCGGCATGGGACGCGGCTTCGGAGTCTCCATGGAAAGAGCAAAAATGTTGTTGGTTTTAATTTTTTCCAAACATTCCCCAGGTTGACCTTAAGGACCTCTTGGCTGATGCGACAGGATAATATTTTGTGACTGCCCTTCCTCTCCAAAGCAGAATCTGTCTCTCCGTGGGTGCCCTCGGGGGACATGCACCAAGGGGTATTGTACACCTTGTCCTGCTATCTCTGATCATGGCATTCCTGGTGTGTCTGAACCCCGTTCTCAACATTGCTGATGTTGCTGCTGTGGTTTCTGCAGACTTTAAAACACCTCTGGGCTTGCCTGAACAGAAGTGCTTTGGGAAAGAGGCACTCCTGGAAAGTATTTGCAGTAAATACTACTGACGTTCTCTCTCTTGTCCCTTAGAAAACCAAGCAATTAAGCTATGGAGCGACTGGCACTGCTTCCTAAGGTGGGTGGTCTGCGAGGTCAGGGTGGAGGCCAATTGCAGGGCGGTGGAAGGGAAGATAAAGCTGACTGGTGTTACCTGGCTGGGGACTAAACAAAGCTTTTAGCTCCTGACAGCTCCAGTCCTTCAGCCTCCAGACAGACAACAAGAAGAAATAACCCAGAGGAGGACAAAAGCCTAGTAAGCTTCAATATTAAAGCAAGTCCCTCTGTTGCAGAGTCAAACATGCAAGTGCCATTACTTGGCTGATAAAAGCTCCTTTCTTTAAAGGTGTACATTTTGCTTCATAATTTATTCAAATCTGAAATATGACATAAGAATCTCCATTCAAGTAATTTAAGCTACAAAACGCAGTAGCAATAACAGAATACACCTTCCTTTAGCTATAAGGCCACTCAAAAAAGCAAAAGAAAAAGTGAAAATAAAAAAAATCAGATGCTCCTTAAGAGTTTACAAATAGAAACAAGAAACAACTAGCAATCAACTCATTTTATTTACTATTGTTAATATTTTATTCATATCTGACACTTTGAAAATAAGGATCCCCAAGATGGCTCTCAAATTTGAAATTCAAATTATACTATCCCAGACTGTGACTCTTTGTGGTATCATGGCTAAGAATGTCACATTAGGACTGGGAAGGTCCACTGACCTTGGGCTTGTCACTTTCAGGCTGACCTCCTTCGTAGGGTGTTGTGAGAATAAAATGAAAGGAGGAGACAAAGAGGAGTGAAAACGGTGGATTCTGTCCTGAGTGTCTTTGAGGAATGGGAGGCTACATTGGCACCCTGGGCTCCTTCGGGAGGAAGGGCCGGATATAAAGCGAATCAAATCCATCAATAAATAATGGAATGCATTATTTCATAGTGACTAAAAAAGAAGGAAAGTCCAATCTTGCAGGAACTGTTCTAAATAATTAAGATTCCTAGATTAATGCAATCCAAGATAAAATGTATGCTAGTCATGCATGGTTTTGTCCATAATTTGGATACAGTTCAGGAATAGGTCCTGTACATAAGAGGCAGCAGAAGCAAGAATGTGGTGGGAACATTTAACCCACGGTGGGCAGTGACACTTCTGAAAGGAAAGCAACTAACTGAATGAACTAAAGCACCTAAGACCAGGTTCAAGGTAAGCTCAGATTGCTTGGTAACTTGCTCAGCTTGTTATTTCCAAAGACATTTGGAAATGCTCATTAGATCTATCTGAGAGCACTTGATTAATAAATTAATCCGACCTGCCCCATAGAAGCAATTTTTTAAAACACAAAAGCATTTGTATTGAAATACATCACCACCACCTCTCCACAACTTAAGACACTGCTAAAAATATTCAGTTTTTAGGTTTCATCATGCAATGCACATGTGTCTTTCTAGGGAAAATGTCAAAAAGTAACTATACATTTTATAGGATGCAGCTTCTTCCTATAGCAGGTCTTCTATAGGAAGTTGCATTTTATAGGATGCAACTTCTTCCTATAGCAAGTTTACTGCTCAAACAGAACAAGTGAGCCTCTCTTACAATAATATTTGATTCTTTCACTAGAGAAAAAAACGCAGCTTGACACCACACTCCCCCAATGTTGGTTTTCTATGCAATAATCTGTACAGTATTACAAAAATGTGGGACACTCAGTGGCTCAATTCATGCAAACAATAGAACTTTCACTGATTTGTTTCACTAAACTTTCCCTTCAGTAACCATGCATAAGTTCACAAAAACCCTACAGGCATTCATTCCGGTGGATGCTTTTTATTTCAGTGGATAAAGGTGCAATCCAATATACATTTACTGGGGCATAAGACCTACTGAACACAGAAGGGCTTGCTTCTGAGTAAATGTGCTTGGGACTGCATTGCATGTCTCTGATATAGCAATTGTCAGCATTAAAGTGGTTAGACGAAAAGAGGACTGTTGAGTCAAGGATAACCACGAGCCAGCAGATAACTGGATGCTGCTCCAAGTGTCAGAAGTCTATTGTCTACTTTTGGAGATGGTCCACAGGATCTGCTGCTCTGATGTAAGCAAAACTGTGGAAGCTCCCTGGTCTAGGCCCATCGGGGGAAAGGGTTATAGCCAATGAGGCTGATTCTTGATGAAGGAACTGGCGTGAGTTCGTTTTTGAGTGGAAGACTTTTGCCTCTTCATCTAAACAAAGGGTCTGAATGCCTATATCAGGAAAGGACAGACTTCAGGCTTATGGGAACTATGTGCCTTTTCCTGGGACCCCAGATCCACCAACCCAAGCCAGATGAAAAAGAGAAACAATTATAATGAATGAAATCTGAGCCCAGGAATAGGCCTTTGACATCAAACCATATTAACTGCTGGTGGATTTCTTTTATACTTTAATCGCTCAAACTGGTATCTTGTGCATTCAGCAGAGGATGTACAACCATACTGTGGCTTCCTACGTACAACCTCAAACTGTACACCTCAGTTCTTCCAGGAAAGAGCTGGAGGAAGGCAAATGTGCATGTGATGAATGAAAATAATAATTTACAAGTTGCATTCAGGTTCCTTTTGTTGACAATGAGGGCTTCCTCTTAAGTGTTTGTCAACTGTCCTATGGTGTGTTGGTTCTAACTGTGCAATGTAAATTATTCACGGCACATACATAACTTTTCAATTAACAAACTGCTTGGCTCATGAAAACATATACACACCATTTATAAGTAGCAGTCCTAGACTAAATATCTCATGATGAGGAGGTTACTATGAATTAAAAATGAGTTTCTAATAAAATATTTAATGACATCTGAAATTAAGTGAAAGTTAAAAGTTTCCCCATTAAAATGTATCTGTCTTTCTCTTCCATCCCTCTTTAATTTGCAAAACCTGTTAAGATGCAGAATAAGTGATGCATTTTCATGTGTTAAAAACAGAATGCAGAATAGCCCATGAGAATTCCAAGACTTGAACTATGTGAGAGGGCAACAAACCTAAGTCTACTCCCAAACATGTAGGAAGTGGACGTTAGTTTTCTTTCAGGTAAATGCGCCCCTGCCCCTAAACTTTTGTCTCCTTACAGAGTGTCTCCTTTTGCCACTTATTCCCTAGCTGGACCAAGTGGAAGCAGTTAGAGGGAAGTTATGCAGAAGGAAGCAGTGAATGTGAGATGGCTTCAACCCCTGACCACGGTGGTGGCCCCTGTCAGTGGAATGCTCTCCCCAGGGAAACAGGCCTAGTGCCATCCTTGTCAGCCTTAGGCACCAGGCTAGGACTTTTATTGTATACCCTGGCTAATTTACGTTGTCTCCTATGGTGGTGCTCATCTGTTGTGGGGTGGGTACGAATTATTCCTATTAATATGTTGTTGGGTAAGCATTTTACACATCTTGTATTGTTCATTGATATAAACTGCTTTATATGCTGTTGTTTACCTTGCCAAGTTGCTTTGAGAACTTTTACTGTATAAACCAACTAATAAATGTAATTACAGTGTTGTTGTTGTTGTTGTTAATAAGGCCTTTCACTCAAATGTCTTTTCCCCCTAAAATGTTGTCTCCTACTTTACAGATGATGGGATTGTGGTTTGAGCCCCTCCTTCCCTTTGCTGCCCTCCTCAAACTTGCAAGCTCCTGATCCTGCTTCTTTTTACATGTCAGAGGAAGATACAAATGTCTGCATATCATAGTGGTAAAATCAAGTAAACACAACATCCATGATGTAAGTGGTCCAGTTATATCAGGTATTTCTAGTCACCACTATGGCACAAACACAGTTAATTAAAGTTAAAGCATTACATACCATTAACTGGTGCATCAACAGGTCAATTAAAAATGTAATCTTGTTGCTGAACAAAACATAGGTGCAGTTTTCCACACAGTTACTGCAGGCGAGGTGATAGGCGTTTATTGTACTGCAGAGTGACCTAAGAGATAAAGTGAAATTTTAATCATCTTAAGGGAAAATTGCCAATCAAGGTGATATAAATCAATAGTTCTGTGGGACATCTTTTGAGCTTGACTTTTATGCCAACAGCAGACTACAGCCAAAGGACAAAGCAAATTCTGAATGTGGAACACAACAGGAAGAAAGAAAGAACCCATAAAATAAAATAAAAATGGTTCTTTCTATGAAAAGTTAACACTGAGAGGACATTATTATTTGGGCAGTATACACATTATGCAAATAAATAAATAAATATTCTGCCTGTTCATGGCAGTCTCAGCAGCTGCCTCATGGCCAAAATTTAAGCATAAAACTAAAACTCTGAAAGCTAAGATTCGTTAAAAGTGCAGCCTCTTTGTACAGGGCATAACAAGGGTGAAACACATGTGGCTCCATATGTATACAAAAGCCCTTAAAGTGATACATTTTTTACAAATCCTTAATAAAAGAACATTTGCAAATGATCATAGCAGACATTTCTAGCATTTTGCAATTGCCATGTAACCATCTTTTACAATAAATGTAGCATTAGGGAAGAGTCAATCAATGGTCAATTTTGTTGAAAAATCATCAGCGACAAGGGTACATGAGCACCATAGTGCTCAGTTGGGACCACTTCAAAAAGGCATCACCTGAGAAGTGGTGCAATGTGACAAAAGAGGCAACAGGGAAACAAAAGCCAACAAAAAAACAGAACCTCGCCAATGCACCTGAATGACATTTGAGAATACAAAAGGTCATAACCAATCACCTTACAGACAACTGGGACTGATTCTATAGTTTAGGGAGCCATTTACACCTCTTAAGAGTGTGGAAAGAACACAAAGGCAGCTATTTTGTACTAAGCTGCGTACAGTTATAAATGACTACACTAGATGTCAGACAGCAGTCAAGCAGAATAAACTGCTATATTATTGTCAACCATTTAGGCCTTCTGAAAACTTTTTTTCTTTTTTGTGGCAACATACGCTTTCTGCCACTTTGGGCACAGCTAATGCAGTAATTTGCAAAGGTCGCAGCAGTTCCTTCAGTTAAAAGGCAAACGTGATGTAGATGAAGGCAGAGGTTGGCAAATTGACTTTGGGGAGTGTGTGCCCCCGACTTTTGTGGCTCTGACCCCACCTGCCTCCTCCAAGTTGTTGACAAAGCTGGGCAGGAAGAGGAGAGACCAAGAAGAGGAGAGATCTTATTGTCACCCTCCAATTTTATCTTTTCTCTCCTGTAAACAGGAACCCAAATCTTTCTATCATCCTTCTGCCATGCTATGTAGTGCCAGGTGGTCAGGTTGGGAGGCGATTGCCACCCCTGAAGCTGAGCATATTCTAGCAATTCTTCTTCATGAAAGAGCAGACATATCCCTGTCAAACAGGAGTATCAGGAATCATAGAAGAAGAAGAAGAAGAAGAAGAAGAAGAAGAAGAAGAAGAAGAAGAAGAAGAAGAAGAAGAAGAAGAAGAAGAAGAAGAAGAAGAGGAAGATTTAAAATCAATGGCCAAGTTTCTGTTTGTGCTATGGCTTCTTGCAGCCAAAAGGAAAGCAGTGTTGGAATTGTTTTACTTTAACCTTGTTGGGATTAGCAAACCTTTGCCTTGTTCATGGGTTTTAAAGATGTTGCAACCCACCCAGAGCCTTCAAGATAGGGAAGGGTACATGAGCGAAGCCAGAAGCGAAACCTTTAAGCAGAGGCTTGACAGCCATATGTCAAGAATGCTTTGATGGCGTTTCCTGCTTGGCAGAGGGTTGGACTGGATGGCCCTTGTGGTCTCTTCCAACTCTATGATTCTATGATTCTATGGTTAAGTATGTTGTATTGATTTACTTGATTGTCCCATGGAAGGCTAGATAGTTACCGTAAGCAAATCTTACATCTACAGTGACCACCAGATATTTGAGCAAATGTGAGGTATATACTTGCTTGTCTGTAGGGAATGTAATTGGATTATTTGTCAATATTCCCATAGGAAAGGTTATGTCCTTCCTTTTGCCCAGTTGCCTTTCTTCTGCCAGACCTGCCAAATTCCTGCCAACTTCAGAGTATGTTTAATTCTGTGTGCCCCCACCTTCCAAGGTAAGCTGGTTGTCAACCAGAGATAATGTCTTGCAACTCAATCTGCTGATTTACCAGGCGACTATGCCATTTGGAAAAACAGCTGCCCTGAAAGTGCCCATGGATGCCACCTGACCTTGGCCTCCCTTAACCCCTCCTGCAAAATCTGGGGACTCCAAGCAGTGCCAAACAGCTGGATCTAGCCACTCTTTTCATTTCCCATAATGGAGTGAACACTGTTCTGCAGCATTATGGGAAATAATGCTCAGCACTGCCTAGAGTGCTGCTGACATAGCCAGGTAAGTCCATCATGGTCCACTGACAGGGAACACTGCCCAGACTGGGCCTGCGCAAACCTGGAGCCAGCTTTGACATTTGGATATTAGGTTAAACGAAAATTCCACAGATGTTTAGGGATATTTAATTATTCCCACTTCTGTGTGGATTTCTGCCTACCATTTTTAAAGTAGCCAGCTTTCATTTTTTACAACATACTATTATGTTAGCATTTTATTTCTGCACAACCTTAGAAATCTCATGCTCAGAAGGCAGGAGAGAAATATTTCATAGAAATTAAATTTGTGAAACAAAAACAAAACAAAAACAAAACAAGGCATTGTTCCAATAGTAACTCAGCAGTGTGGTTATCCAACAGTTTATTTGAATCTGGGTGAGTCAGCTGCACATCAACATATCCTGCCTATAAAGGATAACTAAAATGGTTTGTTCAAACCTAGGCAGATCAAACCTCTCCATCCTGAAGGAAATCAGCCCTGAGTGCTCACTGGAAGGACAGATCCTGAAGCTGAGGCTCCAATACTTTGGCCACCTCATGAGAAGAGAAGATTCCCTGGAAAAGACCCTGATGTTGGGAAAGATGGAGGGCACAAGGAGAAGGGGACAACAGAGGACGAGATGGTTGGACAGTGTTCTCAAAGCTACGAACATGAGTTTGACCAAACTGCGGGAGGCAGTGGAAGACAGGAGTGCCTGGCGTGCTCTGGTTCATGGGGTCACGAAGAGTCGGACACGACTAAACGACTTAAACAACAACAAAATGGTTTGTTCTTAAAAATCATTCAACACTATCAATCAAGATTTGTCATTTATTAATAACTAGCTGGCTCTCCCCGGCGTTGCTGTGGGTTATTTGTGTGATTTCCCCTACCCTGTGCCGATCCATGACGTATCCCTGTGATTCCCTCCCCCCCCCCCGGGCTTATCCCTGTGATTCCCCCCTCATCCCCCTCCCTCATCCCTGTGAATCCCCCAACTCTGTCCTGATCCATGACCTATTATGCCCCCTCTTCCCCCCACCCCGGCTTATCCCTGTGATTTCCCCCCTTTCCTCCCCCTAACCCCCCACTTACCCCTGTGATTTCCCTCCTCTCCTCCGTCCAACCCCCTCCCCGGGTTATCCCTGTGACCCGTTCATTTTGCACACAATCATTCCCCCAATGCGCGTGTTCTGTAAAATTTTGCCGTGTCCCAACCCTGACTCCCCTACCCACGTGTGTTATGTGAAATAACATTTATTCTACCCAACGGCATGGCCCTGTAAAAGGGCCATATTCAGTTGATTCTATGCTGCGGCCTATTTGGCCTCCCCCATCCCCCACACAGGCAGGCCCCTAAATCCACTCAGCCCAGTCTGCAAAGCCGAGGCAAGGTACTGTGGAGAGGGCAGGTTTCATCCCTGTGTCTCCCCCCACCCTGTTCTGACCCATTACCTATCCCTGCCCCCTATTTGGGCCCCCATCCCTCCCCCAGGCAGGCCCCTACCTCCACTTGGCAATGTTGGGCCTTGTTGCTGCAAAAGGCCTGTTTTCAGTTGGTTGCTGTGGGATTTTGTGATGTCATCTGGTGGCGCGGCTTTTGAGGCAGCAGTGGGCGATCTGCCTTTCTATTCGATGCTGCTGTAGTCTTTAGAGTTTCTGCTGGTGATGTCTAATTTGGGTGCCACTTTTTGTGTTTAATCATTATTTTAGGTATGAAAGGTTTGCTTTTTGGGAAAAAAATTATGCCAGATCCCTCACTGATGGGCATGGAACGTTGTGGCCAAATTTGTTACATTATAGTTCAGCGGTTACGGAGAAAGGCTGTGACCTCTGTGCACGCAATGCCTACATTTTTATATTTATAGAAGAACCTCTTCTATTTTTTTGCTTAACACAAAAAATAAATTTAAAACACATAGTTTGAAAAATAAATTTATTTGAAAATGTTTTTATTTGTTTATCTTGAATTAAAGCCCACACGTTGGCTGCTTTACTGCAACATTTCTAAAGCCAACTCACACAAGCATCCATTCCCCAAGTGGTAACACTTCAGGAACTTCAAAATCACTCTTATCATGTTGCGGGAGCTATGCTAGACTAACAACCCCCATTGCATAGTTTCCCACAGAAATCCTTATGCGAAGGGTGGGGAGGGGGAACTGAAGTGCCAAAGAGAAAAAACAAAGTTCATTTGAACCAAGGCGGCAAAGGCAAATCCTGCCATTTATTCTATGCTACAACGTGGAGGCAGAAAACCAGCAGTCTAAGCCTGTTAACCTCAGACAGTGATAATTAGAATATATTCAGAAATGTTGTCGGCTCAGGTTCAGAGATACAATTTTTAAATTCAGAATGCAAAGTGTTGGCAGCAGAGCAGGTCCCAGGTGGTTTACAGGGTTAAATGGCAGATTAAAGTCAGCAAACTAATTTCTTAATTTTAATCTTATTAAGGAAACGACAGCTGTCTCGTGTTACCATTTCTGTACAAGGTCCCTGAGATGAGCATGAAATGGTTTATGAATTAAAACAAGACACACACACCCCACTTAAACACAAAGGTTTGCAAAATTCCACTTTCTGTGTATGTTGTTCATAGAATCATAAAAATGTAGAGTTGGAAGGGACCCCGAGGATCATTTAGTCCAACGCCCTGCAATGCAGGAATCTCAACATGCAGTTCCCCATCTAATTTGAAACAATGCTGGACCCTGCATTGGTTTGCAAATATGCTAGCAGTTTTACTGCTGCACCACTGGATTATGATTTATTCAATTTATCAAAAGATCCCAGAGTGCAGTACAACATTAAAAACACATTACAGAACATCTGTGATAAAAACATAGTAAAAAGCATACAGACAGACAGCCTAATAATAAAATAGTTGTCATAATAATAGTCGTGTGTGGCCCCCCCCCCCCACTTTCACAGGCCATAGGCCTGGGTAAATAAGAATGTTTTTGCTTGATGCCTAAAGACATGTAACAATGGTGCAACGTGAGTCTCTCTGGGGAGAGCATTCCACAACCAAGCCACCACAGAAAATGCCTTTTCTCTTGCTGCCACCCTCCAAGGCTCTCAGGGAGAAGGCACACAAAGAAAGGCCACAGATGACAAGCACAGGGTCTAGATTGGTTTGTATGGGAAGAGGCAGCCCTTAAGGTATTGAGCAAACGGTGCTGCTTGGCTGCCCGGGGCAGCACCCCCTGGGGACGGGGCGTCGCTCTGCAGCGCGCATGCGCCGTGACATCACAACACGCGCGCCAGGACGAACTGTGCATGTCCGCACATGAGCAGTCCGTCCGGGTTGGCGATGCTGCTCTGCTTGGACAGCACGCTCTGAAGCAGAGCGCGCTATGGAGCGGTTTGCCGGCGCTGCCCAGCAACCCGCTTCATAGTGCACTCTGCTTCTTCTTGCGTGGGTGAAGGAGGTGAGGGGCGGGGGCGCTGCCCCCACCAACCTATGCCAACGCTAACGCTGAGGTTCAAAGAAGAACCAGAGAACTAAAAAACACCTGGTGGATAAAAAAGCTCAAGAGATCCAGCACTTAGCCGACATTCATGATGCACAGAGTTTCTTTAAAGCCACAAAGACCATCTATGGGCCAATAAATCATGGCATATGCCCCCTATGCTCAGCAGACGGTAACACACTTATAAAAGATAAAGAAGCTATTGCACTGCACTGGAAATAACATTACCAACATCTCCTTAACCGCAACTCCCAGCAGAGAAGAAATCCCAGCAGACTTTAGAGATGCCAAAATTATCAATCTCTTTAAAAAAGGTGACAGAACTGATTGTGGAAACAAGCGAGGCATCTCTCTATTACCTGCGGCCCGCAAAATTCTTGCAAGGATCTTAGCAAACTGTCTGGTAGCAATATCCGAGGTGACCCTTCCTGAATCCCACAACGGGTTTTGGCCTTCTAGGGGGACAGTGGACATGATTTTCACCGCTCGACAGCTTCAAGAAAAATGCAGAGAGCAAAACCAACCCCTGTATATGGTGTTTATTGACTTGACTAAGGCTTTCGACACTGTAAATCGTCATGCCCTGTGAACTGTCCTTCTGAAAGTTGGCTGCCCAGATAAATTTGTAAACATCATTCGGCTCCTCCATGATAATATGACAGCAACAGTCACAGATAACAATGGCTCTCAAAGTGAACCATTCACAGTGGGATCAGGTGTTAAACAGGGTTGTGTTATTGCCCCAACTCTATTCATTATTTTCATTGCCATGATCCTACACTGTGTCGACGGGAAACTCCCCACCGGAGTAGAAATCATGTATCGAACAGATGGAAAGCTCTTCAATCTGAGCAGGCTGAAAGCAAAAAGTAAGGTTGCCGTAACTTCCATCATAGAGCTTCAGTATGCTGATGACAACGTAGTGTGCACACGCTCAGAGCATGACCTCCAAACCATCCTAAATATCTTTGCAGAAGCTTACGAAAAGCTTGGCCTATCACTCAACATCCAAAAAACCAAAGTGCTGCACCAACAAGTACAAAATAACCCCTCTGCAGCGCCACAAATCCAACTCAGTGGTGTAACGTTGGAAAATGTGTTGATCACTTCTACCTTTCCACAAGGGCCAACATTGATGCCAAAATCTGGCATCGCCTGAGCTCTGTGAGTGCGACTTTCTCCCGATTGAAGTGCAGAGTGTTTGAGGACCGGGATATTCGCAGGGAAACCAAAATGCTTGTTTACAAAGCTATTGTACTACCAACCCTACTATATGCTTGTGAAACATGGACCACTTATAAACGTCATCTCCAACTCCTCAAAAGATTCCATCAGCGGTGTCTTAGAAAATTTTTACATATCACTTGGGAAGACAGGCAAACTAATGCCAGTGTACTGGAAGAAGCAAAGATCACCAGTCTTGAAGCAATGATTCTTCAACATCAACTTCGTTGGACTGGTCATGTTGTGCAGATGCCGGGTGATCGTCTTCCAAAGCAACTACTCTATTCTGAACTTAAAAATGGAAAGCGTAATGCTGGTGGTCAACAAAAGAGGTTTAAAGACTGTCTCAAGGCAAATCTTTAAAAATGTAGTATAAACACTGACAACTGGGAAACACTGGCCTGTGAGCGCTCCAGTTGGAGAACAGCCTTTACCAAAGGTGTCATGGGCTTAGAAGAAACTCCATCTCAGGACGCAATGGAGAAACGTTCTAAGAGGAAGGCACGCTTGGGCAAATCCACACTGTGATCAACTCCCACCTGGAAACCAATGTCTCCACTGTGGAAGGATGTGTGGAACCAGAATTGGGCTCCACAGTCACTTACGGAACCATTGTTAAAACCGTGTTTATGGAAGACAATCTTACTTGGCTACGAGTGATCGCCAAAGAAGAAGAAGACATGTACTTTGTCATGCAATGGTGAGAAATGGGCGCATTGTATACTGGGATGCACCAGAGCTCCGTGGCAGAGCACATTCTTTTCAGGTAGAGGGTTCCCTGGCTGATCCCGGGCATCTTCCCCTATAAGCACCAGGCTGCAGGCAATGGGGAAAGATTCCTGTCTGAGACTCTGCAGAGCCACTGCCGGTCAGGGCAGACAACCCTGGGAAGGACAGATGAACAGTCTGACCTAGCTTATGACAGTTTCCTACATTCCTAGGATATTTTAAAAGAAAGATTTATAATGAAATTATAACTTGATGTCTGGCAGAACAAGATGTTCTTCTCTACTTGCCAAGCACAGAGTAGCACGGCTGAAGCTACATCAGTGCAAACTCCTCTACATGCCACAGGTGATGGCCGAGACACATGGATAGGGCGGGCTACTGTTTTCCACATGCCTCAGATTAGCAACTTGTGTGAAGCTCAACACATTTATCATCTGCTTATTTTCTCAAGTCAAAGGAAAAGGGGGAGGGGAAAAAGAAAGAAAGTTAGAATTGTAAACCTCATAGAATTTACTATGCTTTTGCAAATTTTAAGTCTGGCTATGGCGCAGTTTGCACATCATGGCAAACCATAGTTAATGGTTTACCGTGAACATGGAGGTTTGCACTTTCCCTAGCATGAACAACAAATCATGATCCTTAGCTTAGTGTTAGGCCAAAACTATGGATCATTGTTTGTTTTGCGCCAACTGCTAAGTCAAGAACAAGACTTGGAAACAGAACATGATTTGGAGTGAATCAAGCAATTATCCTCAGTTTGGATATAATGCTAGGCAGTGATCATGGTTTGTCACTCCTGCTCATGCCAGGGGAGGAGGGAAGTGGATGCAACATGTGTTCATGGAGGTAAACTATCAACTATGGCTTACTGTATGGCTTACCCAATAGCTGCAAAATGCAAAATCATGAAAATATTTTAGGGATTTGTAGCCAATCTTCCGACAAAATCTTACACTAGGTAATAAATGCAAGTATTGTATTCCTTAAAAGTGAATTTCCAAGCCATGCAGCTATAGAGAAAAGGTTTGAATCTTTAGTACTCTACCTTGAAAACAATAATAAAATACAATAAAGTGCTTCTGTTTGCCAAAAACTTGCATGCATATGCACAACCATACACACTCTCTCAAACCTCAATTTAATTGCCTAACATGAGATAGATAAAAAAATTCCTTCAGTAGCACCTTAAAGACCAACTAAGTTTATATTTTGGTATGAGCTTTCGTGTGCATGCACACTTCTTCAGATACACTAGAAACAGAAGAGAAACAGAAACAGAAGAGAAGTCTTCTGTTTCTAGTGTATCTGAAGAAGTGTGCATGCACACGAAAGCTCATACCAAAATATAAACTTAGTTGGTCTTTAAGGTGCTACTGAAGGAATTTTTTTATTTTGCTTCGACTCAGACCAACACGGCTACCTACCTGTAATGAGATAGATAGATAGATAGATAGATAGATAGATAGATAGATAGATAGATATTATAGAAATATGTATGATTTATATGAAGGTTGATTATTTAGAGGTGATGAAGTGATTAAGCACTCTAGCATGCTGAAATATTTCCATAGCTTAACTACTCTAATCTGTCATTTTATTAGCTATATAGAAATAGGCCAGGATCCAAATAATTACTAGTTGGGGTGTCCAATTAGGAGGTGGACCTGCATTGTTTCATACAACTGCCACACATGGCAACCTCTTACTTGGGATTTCAAAAGCAGTTGGGGGATCATTTTTCTTCTTAGGGCGGTGGAGGGAGGGATGGAGGGGGCTTTTTTCTTTTTCTTTAGTAGAGACGTATGGATAGATAGGGGGGTGGACACTCTTTTCTGTCCTGCCTCATAACCCGGGGCCCACTGGTGGCAGAAGAGGACTCTGGGGGAGGGAGGAGGGGGAGGGGGATAAACCCCAACTACAAAAATGGAACACCTCCAACTATCCACCCGGCACGGGACCTTCTCGTGGCAGGAGGGGGCTCGTGGGGGGTGGTGGAAGAGGGTGGAATGAATTTGATTTGTGTCTCCTATGTTTATTTAGTAAAACCAATAAAATTATTTTAATAAAAGGACAAAAAAAAAACAAAAGCAGTTGGGGATACAGCACATTGGCTTGCTGTTCAAAGGGGAAAAGATGCCCTTTGGGGCATCTAAAGAAGCTGGCTCTCTGGGTGACAGCCATTTTTCCTACAGCTAGTACTATCGATTTGATAGTGTATGAGTTGTCTGAACCACCTGACTTTTGTGTTTTTAGCAGGAAGCACCACAAGTCTTTCTTGTAGCTGCTTCTCTCTCTCTCTCTCTCTCTCTCTCTCTCTCTCTCTCTCTCTCTCTCTCTCTCTCTCTGTGTGTGTGTGTGTGTGTGTGTGTGAGAGAGAGAGAGAGAGAGAGAGAATGTTGCCTGGAATTATGTGGTGGAAAGGTGGCCTATAAATGCAGTAAGTAAATAAACTGCGTCCACTTCTCTTTGCTTTGTTGTTTCCCGTGTTGAATTTTAGATTGTAAACTTCTTGAGGCAAAGACCTGTCTTTCTGCTTATATTAAGTTGCTATAAGTCACCCTGACATAGGCACTAGAAGTGCAGGATAAATCTAAATATATTAAAGGTAAAGGTAAAGGTCCAGTCGTGACCGACTCTGGGGTTGCGGCCCTCATCTCGCATTACTGGCCGAGGGAGCCAGCGTACAGCTTCCAGGTCATGTGGCCAGCATGACTAAGCCGCTTCTGGCGAACCAGAGCAGCACACGGAAACACCGTTTACCTTCCCGCCGGAGCGGCACCTATTTATCTACTTGCACTTTGATGTGCTTTCAAACTGCTAGGTTGGCAGGAGCTGGGACCAAGCAACGGGAGCTCACCCCTTCATTCGAACTGCCGACCTTCTGATCAGCCCTAGGCTTTGTGGTTTAACCCACAGCACCACCTGCGTCCCATCTAAATTTATTACTCCTAGCCAAATCACAATTCTGCACCAGGTATCTCAATGTTTATCATACAGGTACACACAAACATGTGTCAAGCACACTCAGTAGCAAATCTGAGCAATTTATGAAGCAGCTATGTGAATCCTCTTCTTACATTCATTTGTAGGTTTTGATATGTAGCTCTTGTTGACTTTCTGCACATGCCTCAAATATAACTGTTCATCTCTATGGCTCATAATAGCACAGTATTAAACGTATCCTCTATTTTGTAAGACTGAATGTTTTATTAGATGCGACATGATCAGGGGTCCCTTTACCTTTTAAGGGAACCAACCCTCACCTTTCATGAACAAATGCAACTTTTTTCATAGCACTGTCTATCCTGCTGATCTAATAATACCAGCAAATCCAAAACAAAAGGCATACCGTTAAACCTTTGCTAAAATAAAGCTTTATCTTGTAGACATTGGATTAAGGTTCTGAGCTGCCCCATGCTGCCAGGATTTTGGGGAAAGATATGAGGATAACAGTGCATATAATCTCCTCACATCCACTCCTAAGGGAGACATAAACAGGTGTACTGTATTATTAAAATACCACTAGGGCCTTTTATTTTCTCTTTTTAAAAGGATAATGTGTAACAACAACAAAGAAACCCAATTGAAACAAAAAGAAACAACTAATATCAGGAAAGATTGTATGGGATACATCAACAGGGACAGATACTGAATTGTCTTGCTGACAACCTTCCCAGAGAGTTGGCCCTGCATGCTGATTTTTCCAGCACGGCAGAGGTCTTGCCCAGGCGAAAAGTTTGCTTCACTTTCCTCCCTCCAGAGCAGATTTCGCTTGAGAAATCCACCTGCCTTCTTTTCTTCTTCTTGGCCCTCCGCCCACCATTCTCCGGAGGCCTGGCAGGGCTAAGCAGTATGAAGACCCCTCCAGATGTAAGAGTTGCTTAGAAGCAATAATTTTACAAGGAGCGGCACCAGGCTGAGGTGGGAGGAATACCTTTTAATGGGATAGATTTGGGAAGCAGACCTCTGCCATACAATCTCACACTACGGCAAGTTCCTTTGCCTGTTATTCCTCTCCTACCAACAGCTCACAGACTCCCTGGCTCTTAAGCCATGCCTGCAAGTTGTCTGGAGCTCTCGTTCTGTCTTGGTCCTTTCCTTTCTTCAGCTCCACCCAAGGTGCGCTGGGGGTTCATGTGTCACCATCAGCAGCATGAGAACCACCTTCCCTGAGGCTTCCCATGATGCTTACGGAAAAATTTGTGGCAGGTTTCCACGACCCCCGAAGGCTTCCTCAGCACCCAAAAGCTGCCCTCATATAACCTGACAGTTCTTTCTCCATGGCACGTCACGGTATCTCTGAACTGGTCTTTTTAAATCATTGCGTAAACTGCATAAGCATATCATCTCTATCATATTTTCTTGGAATGTCAATGTAATTTATGACTGAAAAGTTTCTCTGAAAGTTGTTTGTTTTAAAACGGTTTATAAATCTGCCAGTTCTGTGTTATACTTGGCAGACAAGAGCTTACCTTCAGTTATATAACAATGTGGACAAGATGTTTGGCATTTGCCTATTGCTCTTGGTAACCATATTGGAAATACCTCTGGTGATTTTTAGAAAGGTGTCTAATGGAAGCTCCTCTGTACAACAGTCCATCTACATAAGGCTACAGCAGAGAATGTGGAAGAGACTAACCTTAACTAATACTGGCCTGGTTCACCTGCAGTGCTAAGACAAACTATGGCTGAGAGAGAGAGAGAGAGAGAACGAGAGAGACAGCAAAAGAGAGAGAGAGAGAGTGCTTGTGGGTATGCTGCTTCCCTCCTACTCCTACTCCAGCCTCCTCCAGCCTCCTCCACTGCATTATCTGGAGCTATGTCAGGTTTGGTTTAGTGTTTTGTGTCAACTTGGGCTCATGTTTTGTCTTCCTGAAACAAATTGCAAGCAGAAAATGAACAACCAACCTCAGTTACAGCTTGCAAGACAAACGACAAGCCTGGTTTTGTAAATAAATCTAAGCCCAACCATGGCTTAGCTCCAGGCAGCACAGCTGGAAGAAGGAGCAGGGAGTGTAGCGACCACAATTTTTGCTTTGGGTATCCCCACACTAACATATGCCCATTGAGCCAGAGTCTTGCTTCAGTTTGTGTGCAAACTGAGCAGTAGTCACAAATGAGTTTTTCCATTCACATTTGTCCCTCCTAAAGTATTCAGCAGACTCTTGAGAGTCCCATGGACTGCAAGAAGATCAAACCTCTCCATTCTGAAGGAAATCAGCCCTGAGTGCTCACTGGAAGGACAGATCGTGAAGCTGAGGCTCCAATACTTTGGCCACCTCATGAGAAGAGAAGACTCCGTGGAAAAGACCCTGATGCTGGGAAAGATTGAGGGCACAAGGAGAAGGGGACGACAGAGGACAAGATGGCTGGACAGTGTTCTCGAAGCCACCAACATGAGTTTGACCAAACTGCGGGAGGCAGTGGAAGACAGGAGTGCCTGGCGTGCTGTGATCCATGGGGTCACGAAGAGTTGGCCACGACTAAACAACTAAACAACAACAAAAGTATTCAGCTGTTTTCTCTTCCTGACATGAGCACAACACACACCCAGAGCACTTCTCTGTTGCAATGGCAGGGAAAAGATAGGTAGGAAATTGCTGCCCGTACCTTTACAAACTATTTGAATTTTCAGGTACAGTCATACCTCGGGTTACGTATGCTTCAGGTTAAGTACGCTTCAGTTTAAGTACTCCATGGACCGTCTGGAACGGATTAATCCACTTCCATTACTTTCAATGGGAAAGTTCGCTTCAGGTTAAGTGTGCTTCAAGGTTAAGTACGAACTTCCAGAACCAATTACAGTACTTCTGAAATGACCTCTGGTGTCTCATGACTGCTGAAATCTCGAGGATCATCATATATAATAAACACGTCATGATGACCCTGTAAATTCGTAACTGCAGTGACTGTGAGATATATAGCGTTCTGCACTTGTCTGGATACCATGTAGGCTTCTACTGGAATTACATAGGATCCTTCCTTTTAAGATTAGTTCTTTTGAAGCCCTGAAACTGTGGGCACCACAGTTCAAGAAGGATACTGACAAGCTGGAACGTGTCCAGAAGAGGGCAACCAAAATGGTCAAAGGCCTGGAAACAATGCCTTATGAGGAACGGCTTAGGGAGCTGGGTATGTTTAGCCTGGAGAAGAGAAGGTTAAGGGGTGATATGATAGCCATGTTCAAATATATAAAAGGTTGTCACATAGAGGAGGGAGAAAGGTTGTTTTCTGCTGCTCCAGAGAAGCGGACACGGAGCAATGGATTCAAACAAGAAAGAAGATTCCACCTAAACATTAGGAAGAACTTCCTGACAGTAAGAGCTGTTCGGCAGTGGAATTTGCTACCAAGGAGTGTGGTGGAATCTCCTTCTTTGGAGGTCTTTAAGCAGAGGCTTGACAGGCATATGTCAATAATGCTTTGGTGGTGTTTCCTGCTTGGCAGGGGGTTGGACTGGATGGCCCTTGTGGTCTCTTCCAACTCTATGATTCTTTAGTCTTTGCCAAGGTTTATCTATGATTAACTGTATGCCTGTCCTGAACCTGCCAAAGGCACCACAGAAATCCAGCAACCATCACAAAAGGCTCTATTCACACAACTTGGAAAGAAGTTCAGCACTCATTAGGAACTTCCTTCTTTTAAGTTCCACATTTCTCTCATCTGCCTCCCCTCCCCTTTTTGCTGCTCATTTTCTACATACCCTCAGCCTAGATGCCAGTTTTCCCCATCAGTAGAAATGGGAGGAAAACTTGCCTCCAAATTTGCATGTGTCCTCCCTCTTTTCTTCCTACTTCAATGAAAGGGACAGGAGGATGAGGTAGCACTAGAATGAGGTATGGCTGGGGAGTGCAGTGGGGTGAAATGAGACTTGCATATACACATCAATCTGGTAGACTGGAGGTAACCAAAAATAGTTTGCAAAGGTATTCAAAACCTGTAGGGTTTCAAAACCATTGCCCAACACCAAATTATTTCAATGAGTCCTCTAGTTTCAACCAGAATCAAAATTACAGATCACAAGTAGCACAAAGCTTCTGCAACAGATCCCACCAACATAAATAATCAAAGTCAAAAGAAAAGCCCGTGCATGATGGCTTCTCAGTTCCACGGGAGGGGGGAGCACATGATGCACTGGCAGAACAGTTTTTTGGCCGGTGCTGAGGAAGTCTCTTCAGCTGCCAAGCGGTTCCATGTGGGCATAAAATGGAACCTATGGCAAGCTGGTACCTACCATAGATTTGGGGCAGCATCTTCCTATGCTCTTGACTGACAAGATAACTTTCTTTGTACAAATATGTAACTGCAACTCCAAGCGTGTGAAAATATACTCAAAGCCATCTAAAACAATTTTAATATTTTAGTAATTTTAGAAGGGTTGCCTGTGTTATCATCTAGTGACTAGTCCCATCTATTATTTTATCTATTAGCAGTGTCATTGTATTTCTGTGTTTTCATTGTAAGCCACATTGAAAGAGTCTCAAAGGGTGACATATAGACATTTTAAATAAATACATAGCTTAAAAACTTGCTCTGGCGACAGGCCCTTGCACATAAGATTTCAAAAGCAGGACACAGCCATATAAAACCCTCTGCAAACCAACTATCATTTACAGATAAATAAGCAGGAAGGCCAGATAGAACAAGAGCCAGAAAAATAGTTCTAGCCACCAATGATGCCATTAATTTATTGACCACGAAAAAAAGGCAAGCGAAAAAACATCCTACTCACTTCAGAGGGATTCGTGAAACTGCATTCACATTGGCCGAAGTTGTCACAACTTGAAGGACTTGTTCCAGGGCTGTAAATCCCCCTGCCACGTGAAATGCAACCTGGTCTGCTGTATTCTGCATTGAAAACATAAAAAGTAAGAGTAATGAGTCCAAGTATTTTACTGAATTATCAGGCAATGTTTTGTCTGACTGCACAAGTTTACTGTGCAGCAAGTGCTAAATAGAACTCTTGTACACATTTGAATGCAACAAGACCTTGAAAAACTAGGCATAAACTCCCCTTGAGGATGTAAGAAGAGCTAGCTGCTGGATCAGGCCAAAAGAGGCCTATCTAGTCCAGCATCCTGTTCCCACTGTGGCCACCCAGATGCCCCTGTGGAAAACCCACAAGCAGGACCAGAGCACAAGAGCCCTCTCCCCTCCTGTGGTTTCCAGCAACAGGTCTTCAGAAGCCTTGCTGCATCCATCTGTGGAGGCAGAAGCATAGCCTAGCCATCCTTTCTAGGAGTGATCAACATCCCTCTCCTCCTCTGTGAATCTGTCTAATCCTCTTTCTTGGTTGGTGGCCATCATTGCCTTCCGTGAGATCACGTTTCTTCAATGCCTGGTCATGATGCGTGTGTGCCTGATGTGTGCCTGTTGACTACAAATTGTTCCGCCAAGCACCAAGCTTTCCACTGAGCTAGTGGGGTTCTTTGACTTCCAGGTATTGGATCCTCCATGACACTGAAGTCCTTTCAATTTCAAAAGAAGTTTGCCAAAGGACATACAAGGCAGCTATTTGAGCAAGGTAAACCAATACCTTGGGTGTGCAGAACCAGCCACACAGTTCTGAGGGTCTTAGCCAGATAACTGGGGGAAAGAAAAAGAAAGACCTCTCGCTTTGTCTCTATTTTGAGAAACCTTGGCAACCACTAGTGGGAACTACCTACAGTCAATTCGCTTGTGAATGAGCAAACACACGAACCAAGCCATGCAAAGCAAAGGGACCTTATTACTGCCCCACCCCCTTCTTACGATGATTCATGCTCCTCACTTTAGGGATTGTTTGCTTTTGGTTGTGCCAAGTCTGCGCACAGAATGTATGAACTTAGGTGACATTTGGGCAATTTGACCAGGACACAGAGAACTACACAACTAGTTCCACATGCTCAAAGGGAGGAGAGGCCACACAGGGGAGGGGCCGTAGTGCAGTGGAAGAGGACATGCTTTGTGTGCAGAAGGTCACAAGTTCAATTCCTGACATCTCCAGCTAAAAAGAAAAGAGATCCATGTGAAAAAGACCTTTGCATCCAACTATTGCCACAGCTGGAACAGGCAGCAGCTGTTTCATTCTCCCCCACCCCCAAAATAATATTTATTGATTTACAAACATTTCAAAATACAAAAATTCACAAAAACTAAAAGCAAATAAATAAATAAATCATACATACAAAGGAGAAAAAGAAAGAAAAAACATATCAATTCTTACATTAACTTGACATTGTGGACTTCCTCGATCCCCCCCCCCCACTGGATCCATTTTTAAATCTAAATTAAGCAACTATCCTCAACCTATAATTCATTAATTAATCCAAATCTAAATTTATTTTCCCATCCATCTCTATTTCTTCCCTTAGCCTCACAATTTATACCCCAAAATTTTTCCATACATTCAAATATTATTTCTTCTATCATAATAACCTTTAACCACTTATATCTAATTCTACCCCCCTTCCCCTGGACTCCGGATCTCCCAGATGCATCAGCCAGCTCCATAAATCATTCCAGTTTTGGACCACCTTAATCAATCAGAAAATAAGCCATTGTTACTCCTCACCCTATTCCCACTCTTTCGCCACCTATCCACCACTCTCCCTTCTTTGTCCCCTGCGCCCCCCAATTTTCTAACTGTAGCACAGTACCATCCAGCTATGTTTCCACTTTTCAGCCCTATCTCAATTTTTATTCCACTTAAGTTCTGACTCCAGTATGGATCCTGCCCTCCCTCTCTCACTGGGAGGACATTATTCCATGCTGGTTCTTCTTTGAGGACTCCTTGAATCGAACATGAGTCTTGTTCCCCCTCTCCCACTGGGGGAACAATGTTCCCTACATCTTCCTCCTCTTTTTTTTAAGTTCAATTATATTGTCCAGGACTCATGGATCTTCCTCCTCTTCTTTAAGGTCAATTACATTGTCCCCGGCTGGTGCTTGTTCATCTTGCTTCTCTTCATTCTCTATTGGAATTAATCCATTTTCACTTTCCATACAGTTCTGTTTTATTTTGCGAATCTGTATATTACTCTGCCGCAATTCATTTTGAAAGTCCAAAAGCAGTTCCAAAAGTTCCTTTTGAAAGTCCAAAAAGTCTAAAGAGCCAGATGATGTTGTGTCTACTGACATCCTGCTCGTCTCAGATTCCATGGGAACTGCACAGATTACAATGCAGGAAGTGACGCAATTCGTATTTCCAAACCTCAGGAACAAAGTTCACATCTGATCTGGTTACCAACTCTCATTTTTAATTCTTGTCCATATTTTTAAAATATTATGTCCATTTCTGAAAAGAGCATTTATCAAACTTCTTCTACACAGCCTTATATTTTGCGCTCTCTTCAAAGTTAACAGTTCTCAGCCTCAAAGAGGTAAACAAATTCCTTCCTATTGTGATTTCATAATGGCGGCTGGCTGATCCCTCCAGGGACCCGACTCCAGTTCCCGGGGGGCTTTCCCCAGTCCAACTTAAAGATTTTACAGGGATTTTAATGTATTCAACCCTTCTCCCCTTTACCCTGCCTCAGGGGGAAGGTTTTAAGTCCAATCCTTGGAGATTAATAAATTCCTGTCAAACTTTTCGGCTGTTGGCAAGTTAGCTGCATCACCGTTCTCTCAATGAGGGAGAAACGCTGTGATCACTAAAAGTCAGCATGGGTTTCTGAAAAATAAGTCATGTCAGACTAATCTGATCTCATTTTTTGACAGAATTACAAGCCTGGTAGATGAAGGGAACGCTGTGGATGTAGCCTATCTTGATTTCAGCAAGGCCTTTGACAAGGTGCTGCATGATTTTCATGTAAAGAAGCTGGTCAAATGCGGGCTAGACAATGCTACCATTCAGTGGATTTGTAACTGGCTGGCTGACCGAACCCAAAGGGTGCTCATCAATGGCTCCTCTTCATCTTGGAGAGAAGTGACTAGTGGGGTGCCACAGGGTTCTGTCTTGGGCCCAGTCTTATTCAATATCTTTATCAATGACTTGGATGATGGACTTGAGGGCATCCTGAGGAAGTTTGCAGATGACACCAAATTGGGAGGGGTGGCTAATACCCCAGAGGACAGGATCACACATCAAAATGACCTTAACAGATTAGACAACTGGGCCAAAGCAAACAAGATGAATTTTAACAAGGAGAAATTTAAAGTACTACACTTGGGCAAAAAAAAAAAAAAGAAAGGCACAAATACAGGATGGGTGACACCTGGCTTGAGAGCAGTACATGTGAAAAGGATCTAGGAGTCTTTGCAGACCACAAACTTGACATGAGTCAGCAGTCTGATGCAGCAGTTAAAAAGGCCAATGCAATTTTGGGCTGCATCAATAGGAGTATAGCATCTAGATCAAGGGAAGTAATAGTATCACTGTATTCTGCTCTGGTCAGATCTCACCTGGAGTACTGGGTCCAGTTTTGGGCACCATAGTTCAAGAAGGATACTGACAAGCTGGAACGTGTCCAGAGGAGGGCAACCAAAATCGTCAAAGGCCTGGAAACAATGCCTTATGAGGAACGGCTTAGGGAGCTGGGTATGTTTAGCCTGGAGAAGAGAAGGTTAAGGGGTGATATGATAGCCATGTTCAAATATATAAAAGGATGTCATATAGAGTAGGGAGAAAGGTTGTTTTCTGCTGCTCTCAAGGAGCAGGGGCGTAAGAAGATAGGGGCGGGCCACCCCGAGCGGCGGGCTCCAAGGGGCTCCATCGCGGGCAGCCGCCCCGCCCCCGGAACACGCCCCCGCCCCCGGAACATGTGTATGCCCCTCCGGGAGGCGCGCCACACCCCCGGAATGCACGCCATGGCCCTGCGGGAGGCGCGCCACAGCCCTGGAACACGCGACCCACCCCTCTGGAGGTGCCCCCGCCCCGGAACACATGGCACGCCCCTCCGGGAGGTGTGACCCGCCCCCAGAATGGGAATCCGCCCCACTCCTGCCCCCGGTGCTGAAGCATGCCACTGTCAAGGAGTGTGGTGGAGTCTCCTTCTTTGGAGGTCTTTAAGCGGAGGCTTGACAGCCATCTGTCAGCAATGCTTTGATGGTGTTTCCTGCTTGGCAGGGGGTTGGACTGGATGGCCCTTGTGGTCTCTTTCAACTCTATGATTCTTGACTGCATGTGGCTTCTTTATTTATCTACCTGACACAGCACCTTAATGGATCTGAATCTGCTATGACTTTAGTGGCAGCTGATAGGATTACAGGCTCCCTTCCAATTCTACAGCTCAGCTACATGCCAGCAAAAAATGACAGCCTAAACCTGAATTACACAGCCTGGGAACCCATCCAATTATTAACTAAAGTAACTGTTATTACCTAACCTAATCAAAGGAGAAGCAGCTGTTAATCTTTGGTGGCCCATAGAGCAGTGGCGGTCAGGCTGGATGAACTGTCTTTGTACTTGACTCTCCCGCAGACAATAATTACGTCCTTTGTGATCAAGGCCCAGACGGGGGTGGGGAGAGGAGCTTCCTTGTGCTGTAGGCAAAGGTAGCAGATGGGGAACCAGGCTCTGCCCATTCATTTACAAGGCAGAGGTGGATCTGGAATCTGTAGGACTGGACAAGCTGAAAATCAGCTGGCTAACTACTTCGTTATTTAAAAAATCCTTGTTTCCTTTAAAAATGTTTCGCAGACTCTTCTGCAGCCAAATTACAAATGTCAGATGCCTTTACCAATCTGTTAAAACTCATAAATGGTTTTAACTGTTTTTTTATCATCATAATCACCACCAGGCTTTAAACCTTTATAATCATATGTGCAGACCCCTGTCCTCTGAAAGGCACATATCTGTTCCTACCACCCGTGGGCAGTAGGGTCTGTGGTCGCTCAGGCTGAGAGAGAGGCAGCCTGGAGGGGGATGATTAGAGGAAAAAGTGGGAAAGGGTGCGGGTGGGGATAAAAACTGGGTGAAATCCTATTGGTTCTTCAAGCACCATTGCGCTGGTGAAAGTATCTGCTTGAAGAGGTGGACAGGAAGAGGCTTTTTATGATTTCCTTTCTGCCATGCAACCACTACAGTTTCCCCAAAACCTGTCTGAAGGTTAGAGAATGCTTTTTCTTGGGGGGAGGGTTTACTGGTGGGAGGAGGAAATTGGCACCTTTAATCATCCGTTAGCAGACACCTCTGATTGGATCAAAAAAAATTGATCTTCGAAATGGCAGCAATTGCCTACAAATCACAGGAAGGATCAAACTGCAAAACTGAAAGCAATTTGAACCCTGCTTCAAAATGTTTACTAAACAATGGAGGTACAAATTGCTTTACACTGAGAGAAAGTACTGAGGTTGTTTCCTGCTTGGCAGGGGGTTGGACTGGATGGCCCTTGTGGTCTCTTTCAACTCTATGATTCTATGATTCCATGAATTATAAATGGAATGGAATTAATGAAATGTAATAGCGATGTTTATTTTTGTATTATTGTAACTATTTGATTTATTACTGTGGATATTTCCAAAAGAAGGCATTTGTAAAACTTAAAAATTAAAAATAATGAATTGCATTACTGAAATAAATGCACTTTTCAACAATATTCTAATTTTCCGAGTTTCACCTGTATATTCCTATGATGTGAAGTGTCTGGGATTATTCTTGGCAGGGATCCTAGACTAGCAGCATTCTAAATAAAACCATCCCCATCACCACATGCACACAAGACTAATTATTCAGTTTTTGTGCCAAGAAAAAACTAAAATTCTCTGCAAAAAACAACAACAAATGATGTAAACTGGTGTATATTCAGAGATGGTTATTTAAAAAAAAATAAAGGTCAATTGGCAAACTTTTTTGCTGGAATTATTTGAATCTTGGCAGAATTTGCAATTCATTCCTACTGCCCCCTCTCCAGAGTGTTTTTTTATTCATTCAAAGCATTTATACCTTCCCCTTTAGCCAGAAAGGCTCTCAAAGTGGCTTAGAAGCAATGAAAGCAGCAGCAGCAGCAGCAGCAGCAGCAGCAGCAGCAGCAGCAGCACCCCTCCAAAAAAATCAGGCTTACATTCTAAAAATACCTGACATGAAAGGGGAAAGGGTTAGGGTTAGGGAGGAAAGAGGGGAAGCAAACTCAACATTAATTACTACAAATGTCACAGGAGCCATTTAATCAGGGAAAGGGATGGGACACGAAGGCCTCTCCAACTGTTCTCCCTAAAAACTTCTCTCTTCCACTGGTCATCACAAGAATGGAAAAAATAGTGCAATCAGAGGAATTTGAGCAGAAGCCTTTGAGGATGTCCAGGTGTTTGCCTATTTTTCAAATGCAAGTCTGCTGAATAAAGTGAGCTTTACTTGTGAATAAAGATAAGGGATTAATCTTCACTGAAGTTGCTGGAACTTGTTTTTTCAGTAAAAGTATGCCTAGGAATAGTCTAAAAAGCCCACTTTTTATTATATTATCCTATATAATCCTATATAATAATGTCCATGTTGTCCCTGCGTCCAGATGTCCCGTGTGTCCCTGGGGTACTGCGCATGTCCCCCAGAGACACAGGGATTGGACGGAGGGACAACCAGGGACACAGGGATTGGACCCGTGCTCTCGGGACACAGGGAACAGCCAACTGCCGCTCCGCCAACCGCCGCTCCGAAGCCCAGTCTCATGCTGGAGGTGCGCGGTGAGGCGGCGGGGGAGAGAAGCGCTCCCCCCCCGGCAGCCTTGCCGCACACCTCCGGCATGGGACGGCGCTTCCTCGGGGAACCCGAGGAAGCCGAAGCGGCAGCGGGCGCGGAGGGAGGCCCGCTTTGGCTTGGCAGCGGCGGGAAGAAGGGGAGGAATTCCTCCCCTTTTTCCCGCCACCGCCAAGCCAGTCCCGGAGCCGAATTGCGGCGCGGCGGGGTTTTTCGCTGTTTGCCTCCCCCAGGGGAAGGCAAACGGCGAAAACCCCCCGCTGCGGACTGGCTTGGCGGTGGCGGGAACATCCCGCCACCGCCAAGCCAGTCCCGGAGCCGAATTGCGGCGCGGCGGGGTTTTTCGCTGTTTGCCTCCCCCAGGGGAAGGCAAACGGCGAAAAGCCCCCGCTGCGGACTGGCTTGGCGGTGGCGGGAACATCCCGCCACCGCCAAGCCAGTCCCGGAGCCGAATTGCGGCGCGGCGGGGTTTTTCGCTGTTTGCCTCCCCCAGGGGAAGGCAAACGGCGAAAAACCCCCGCTGCGGACTGGCTTGGCGGTGGCGGGAAGACCCGCCACCGCCAAGCCAGTCCCGGAGCCGATTTGCGGCGCGGCGGGGTTTTTCGCCGTTTGCCTCCCCCAGGGGAAGGCAAACGGCGAAAAACCCCCACTGCGGACTGGCTTGGCGGTGGCGGGAAGACCCGCCACCGCCAAGCCAGTCCCGGAGCCGATTTGCGGCGCGGCGGGGTTTTTCGCCGTTTGCCTCCCCCTCAGGGGAAGGCAAACGGCGAAAAGCCCCCGCTGCGAACTGGCTTGGTGGTGGCGGGAAGACCCGCCACCGCCAAGCCAGTCCCGGCAGGCCGCTTCCTCTAGCGCCCGTTTTTAAACGGGCTAAAATCCACTAGTTATTATTATATTATTATACTGAGCACACACTGGAAGACCCCCATTTTCAGCTGTTTTGATTTCAAGCCCAGCCAAAGAGAGCACCATATTCCTGCCAGCGCTGCTCCCTCTAGTGGCCAAGTTGAGGTGTGTGTGTGTGTGTGTGTGTGTGTGTGTGTGTGTGTGTTTTAGTTTTAAACTAAGGAAAACAAACCAACAGCAGGACATTTATGCACCAATACAGTTTTGCAGCAGAGCTTCCTGGAGAAAAAGAGTTTCAGCCTCCCCAAAAATAAAAACCAAACTGGTGCTCAGATTCATTTCATGAAAGAGGCATGCTGATAGCCGCATGGCAAGATCTATGATGCTACAAAATGCATGCTGGGTCAGTTTGCTGGGTCTTCTGATGTGGGGGCTGTGCAATGGAAGCTACTGGTTGACACAAGTAAGGCCACTCCCCCCCCGAACACAGGTACTGAGTTGCACCCAACATTTTTTGGGGGGGGATGACATCACACATGCAGAGTATGTGACGCCCCATGCATTGCGCATTGCATGCGTGACATTCACCTGTCAGGCTGATGCTGCGCAGTGTGGGGTGGCCTCCCTTCAGGCCTCCTTGCCCCATCCTTGTAGACATGGGGAGGGGGGCTGTAGAGGTTTCAGCCCCAAGGAGATGGTGCTCCTGCCCTGAACTGTTTCCCTACTGACACACAAAGCAGAAGAGGAAGATTCCTCCTCCCAATAAACGTAGAAGGAGAGAGAGAAAATAAGAAGCGACAACACAAACCTACTAAATATTTATGCAAAAAACTCAGAAAAAAGTGATGCCCACAAAGCAGCGTTAATGAATATTGGTGGCCCTCCAGATGCCAGGGATTGTTAGGAAAGGAACTGAATATAAAACTGCCAATATCATCATGCCATTTTACAATTCTATGGTGCAACCACGTTTGGACTACTGTGTAGTTTTGGTAGAATTGGAAAAGGCTCAGAAAAGGGAAACCAAAATGTTCAAGCAGATCAAGTGACTCCCTTATGAAGAAAGCTTTTTATAGTTTAGAGAAGTGGGAAGTAGGAGGTGACATGATAGAAGTTTATAAAATTATGCATGTCATGGAGAGAGGGGACAGAGACAGGTTTTTCTCCCTCTTTAAAGGTAAAGGTAAAGGGACTCCTGACCATTAGGTTCAGTCGTGACCGACTCTGGGGTTGCGCGCTCATCTCGCATTATTGGTCGAGGGAGCCGGCGTATAGCTTCCAGGTCATGTGGCCAGCATGACAAAGCCGCTTCTGGCGAACCAGAGCAGCACATGGAAACGCCGTTTACCTTCCCGCCGGAGCGGTCCCTATTTATCTACTTGCATTTTGATGTGCTTTCGAACTGCTAGGTTGGCAGGAGCTGGGACCAAGCAACGGGAGCTCACCCCGTCACAGGGATTCGAACCGCCGACCTTCTGATCAGCAAGCCCTAGGCTCAGTGGTTTAGCCCACAGCGATAAATCCAATGAAGCTGAATGTTGGAAAGACAGATAAAAATACTTCTTCAAACAGCATACAGTTGAACTATGGAACTCACAATGTTCCATAGTCCATGGACAGTGTTGGCCACCAACTTGGGAGGTTTTAAAAGAGGACTGGACAAATTCATCTATCAATGGCTACTAGCCATGACGGCTATGCTCTGGCTCCATAGTCAAAGGCAGCAATGCTTCTGAATGTCAGTTGCTGGAGGTCACAGGAAGAGAGAGGGCTTTTTGTGTCTGAATCCTACTTGCAGGTTTCCAACGGGTATCTGGTTGGTCCCTGGGAGAACAGGATGCTGAGTTAGATGAGAAATGGGCCTGGCCCAGCAGGCTTTTCTTATGTTCTTACCTCAGAGGTCTTTCCCCACCCAACTACTGGAGATCCCTTAAGTGGAGATGCTGCCAGTTGAGGCTTGGACCTTCTGCCGCTCCCAGCAGGCACTTCATCGCCCGCTCTTACTGCAAAGAGAAGGTGTAGCTCCAAAGCTTTCCACCCTTGTGCATCTTTTTGACCTCCATCCTGTACTCAGTTTTGTAATTGTTGCTAGCAGATGTTAATTTTTTATGTGTTTATCAGGGGTGGAAACTTCTGGACCTCCAACTGTTTGACAAAAACTCCCATAATCCCTCACCATTGGGCATGCTTGCTTGGGCTCATAGGACTTGAAGTCCAACAACATCTGAAGTGCCACAGGTTCCCCATCCTTGATTTAAAGAACCACCCACCATTCACTGCAGTGTACCAAAAAATAAGAGAGAGAAATAAATAAAAACAAAACACAATGTTAAAAAACCACAATCCATTAAAACAATGCTAATTTCATTTGTAAAACCAACAGAAAGAATGCTACCCCATTTCACACTTAGTATAAAAAAGAAAATACATCTCCAAAGAAATTGCAGGAACTCCGAAGAAGAAGAAGAAGAAGAAGAAGAAGAAGAAGAAGAAGAAGAAGAAGAAGAAGAAGAAGAAGAAGAAAAAGAAGAAGAAGAAGAAGAAGAAGAAGAAGAAGAAGAAGAAGAAGAAGAAGAAGAAGAAGAAGAAGAAGAAGAAGAAGAAGAAGAAGAAGAAGAAGAGTTTGGATTTGATATCCCGCTTTATCACTACCCGAATGAGTCCCAAAGTGGCTAACAATCTCCTTTCCCTTCCTCCCCCACAACAAACACTCTGTGAGGTGGGTGGGGCTGAGAGACTTCAGAGAAGTGTGACTAGCCCAAGGTCACCCAGCAGCTGCATGTGGAAGAGCGGAGACACGAACCCAGTTCCCCAGATTACGAGTCTACCGCTTTTAACCACTACACCACACTGGCTCCATATACTACATATGTAGTTCCATATACTACAAAAATCTACTGATATGGGGATTTTGCTTCAACTCTTCTTATATTTTTAAAAGAAACTTTCAGTGTATCCCCCTTCGCCTCAAAGCTTCAGATGGGACAGCCATGGCAGCAATGAGTCACCTGACAATGTGCAGATTCTAGAGTAAATAACCAAGCCGGACTCTGCACTGCTGAGGCCAACCATTCCCGACTGTCTCTCCACTGTGATAAACACTGTCTGCCC